>NW_024544726.1:0-370000 GCF_018167655.1 Microtus oregoni
ACAAGATAGATTTGAACCTGTAAAGAGGGGTCCGAGAAGAGCAGGGGTCCAAGAAGAACAAGGGCCCAAGGCTGCAAGGGTACCAGGCCAGTAAGATGATGCAGCAAGCAAAACCACTTGCCACACACGCCTAACACCCTGATTTCAGTGCCTAGAAGCCACATGAATATGGAAGGGAAGGAACCTACTGCACAAATTTGTCCTCTGACTTCCCCATGCCCAACTCACACATACACTGATAGTAATAGTAACAATGAAATATTTTAAATGTGCAAGGGGTCATTCATTCATTCACTCACTCAACAAGTGTTTACAGTGGCCCCTGGGCTTTTAGAACTCTGGGGATGTAGGAGTAAATGAAAGGATGGAAATTTCATGTCTTCTCAAGCTGTCTACTTGAGTAAGGAGAGAGGGAGAGAGATTAAATAGAAACACATGAAAGATGCTTTGTTGCTGGTGATGGTGGCAGCTAGAGAGATAGGAGATGAAGGAAATGGGGGAGGGAAGCAGGGTGAGATTTAAAGAGGGTGGTTGAGGGTGCCTCATGAGGATGGGGAGGTAAGGAGGTGAGGGAGCAACTCATGAGGTATCTAGAGGAAAACATGTTGGACAGAGGGAGCAGCCAGTACAAAGGCCCTGAGGTGACAGAGAAGCTCCTGTGACTTGAGTGCAGTGAGTGGGAGTAGACAGCATGGAGGAGAACTCACAAAGAAAGGCCACAATAGTCAGATAATGACTTGGTCTTCGGTGGTTTGAAAAGAAATGGCCCCTACAGGTCCATAAGGAGTGGCACTATTACAAGGTGGAGCTTTGTTGGAGTAGATGTAGCCTTGTTGGAGTAGGTGTGGCCTTGTGGGGGTGGACTTTGAGGTCTCATATGCTCAAGCTACCCCCAGCAACACGGTTCACTTCCTGTTGCCTATAGATCAAGATATAGAACTCTCAGCTCCTTCCCCAGTACCATGTCTACCTGTATGCCACCATTGCTGTGGGAGCTCCTTCCACTCCTTCAGTCAACTGTCCCACAGAACACCATGATGACAATAGACTAAACCTCTAAAACTGCAAGCCAGCCCCAATTAAATGTTTTCCTTTATATAGGTTGCTGTGGTCATAATGACTCTTCACAGCCATAGTAACTCTAACTAAGACAACTTCTATCAAGAGAAGAGGTTAGCATGGGAGGTTTTGGAGCAAAGGAGTGACTGAGAAAAGGAGGCAAATAATCTGAGGGCTGGTAGCTATAGGTGTGAGCTGCCACAGGACAACCATGGCTTATGTGCTGGGAGAGGCATGGCTTCACTGAGTCGATAAGTGAGGCCAGGGCCAAGGAAAAACTCAGACCTTGGCTACATTTGAAGCAAGGCCACTGAAACCTGTCTGCACACAGTAGGAACTTAATCAATACCATGAAAGGGACCTGGGTCTCCCAGTCACAGTTCCATGGTACAAAGTATAAAGGTTTTCTCCTTCACTCGAAGCCTGGACAGAGCAAGCCTTTGTTGTCTACTCTCTGGTGTTCTTATAAAGATCTGACTATGAGCCCCCTGTACTCCTCTGTTTCCAGAAGGCCTGACCCTAAACCCTGCCCTCATACCTGCCTTGGTGGTCTCCAGGCTTCCTGAGAGACAGTCTGCAAATGAGGACAGGCTAGACTTACCCCTGCCATCCTCTTTCCCCTGTACCCACCCATCATTGCCTATAGCCCTCAACATACCTGTTACACTCCTCACACCTGAGATGGCCTACCTCTTGGAAGGCCTGGCTGAAGCTTCTGCAAACCTCCAATCATTAACGGAAGCCAGAGTCAAGCCGATCAACATCATAGACTTGACTGGCTGCTTCACTGTAAAACTTAACCTGGCTCCTCATCTTCCAAGGAGGAGAGTGTCTCTGTGCCCTTGTTCAAAGGCCTACTGAATCTCTCCTTTTAAAGAGCAGGTCCTCACCATCTAACATAGCTGTTTGCCCTCAGAAAGCTCAGAACAGGCCTGGGGACACAGCTCAGCTGGTAGAGTGCTTGCCTAGCATGCCCAAAGCTCTGGGTTCCATTGCCAGCACTGCATAGAGCAGGCATAGTGCCCCACGCCTGGAATCCCAGAGCCTGGAAGTGCAAACAGAAGGAGCAGACACTTACAGTCATCCTTGGCTATACCCTAAGTTGGAAGCCAACCTAGGATATGAAACACTCTCTTTTTTGTTATTAAAGATTTTCTATTTATTAAGTGTATACATGTGTGTGTGTGCATGTGTGTATGTTTGTGTACACGTAAACACACACATGAGTACTGGTGCCCATGGAGCTATAAGAGGGCATCAGATTCCCTGGAGCCAGAGTTACAAGTGATTGTAGCCACCTGTCATGACTACTAGGAACCAAACTCTGGCCCTCTGCAAGAGAAGAGGGTACTATTGTGGTTGTTTAAGGAGAATGGTTCCCATAGGCTCATATAGTTGAATTCTTGGGGCTTAGTTGGTAGAACTGTTTGAAAAGGATTAGGAGGTGTGGCCTTATTGTAGAAGGTGTGTCACTGGGGGGTGGACCTTGAGGTTTCAAAAGCTTACACCAGGCCTGGTCTCTCCATCTATCTGTCTGTTTGTCTGTCTGTCTGTCTGTCTGCCTGCCTGCCTATCTAGCCCTCTGTCTCTCTCTGCCTGCTGCTCGTGGATAAGATGTAAGCGCTCTCAGCTACTGCTTCAATGCCATGCCTGCCACCGTGCTCCCCACCATGATGCTCATGGGCTCACCCTTTGAGAGGTAAGCAAACCCCAACAAAATGTTTTCTTTTGTAAGTTACCTTGTTCGTGGCAGTTCTTCACAGCAGTAGAACAGTAAGTAAGACAACTTGAACTGCTAAGTCATCGTTCCATCCCTGAGATGCCATCTACAAGAAAGAAAGATGGGGGTGGATAAGGGGATGAAGGGAAAGGAAAGGAAAGAAAATGAAACAAATCCTAGAATAGCAGCAGTCCCTGGGGAAGCTCAGCAACTCCAATTGGCAGCCATGATCAGTCCATGCTGGGACTGATGGCCATGTTGAAACTAGAGAGCATATTTGAATCAAAAGTAATGTTTGACCTCGTGACTCTTTTGGAAAGGGTCCATCCCAAACCAGGCACTGAGATCTCATTACTAAGGTGACTAGCTCTTTGCAGAAATACCACTGGTTCCTCTTTCCTGGTCACCCTAACGTCTCACTGTTGGGGAGCCCAGGTATAGTCAACCTTGGGCTGTAGAGTTATTCCTCTAAAACAATACAGCTCAGTCTTCCTGCTTACCAGATGAAAGTCTACACTTTCTTTTTTTTTTTTTTTTTTTTTTTTTTTTTTTTTTTTTTTTTTTTTTTTTTTGGTTTTTCGAGACAGGGTTTCTCTGTGGTTTTGGAGCCTGTCCTGGAACTAGCTCTTGTAGACCAGGCTGGTCTCGAACTCACAGAGATCCGCCTACCTCTGCCTCCCAAGTGCTGGGATTAAAGGCGTGCGCCACCTACACTTTCATACTCTATATAAAGTTGAATGTTAAAAATAATAGCTTTCATGTTAGAGTGTATGCTTTTGTATTCATTTTCCATGCTTCAGGATAAAATATACAACCATTAAGTCACTACAGTAAGTGGCAAAGCAAGATTACTGCTTTCGCATCTCGTATGAGTTGCTAATAATCTTGTGTTAGCCTGACATTATGGTCAGAAGATATTGCTTTTAAAGTCTCTGGGGATGCAGTGTGCCTGACACAATGGTTTTCAGAAGGCCAACAGCAAGGAGAGACAGAGGGAGGTGAAGACCTTGGCTTTTACTGGGGAAGTGCCTTTTTAATGCTTTTATTATGTAGTTCAGATACGTGCAGAAGTCCAGAGAAATGCATAAAGAGAGCTGTGACTCTCCCCAGCTTCAACAGCCAGCAGACCAGGGATAATCCCTTCCCCCATCTCTCGGGAGGCTCTGCAGTAAGCCTCATCTACCACACTTCATTCACCTGGGGATACCCATTTGGGTTAATAATACAGAGGGGTTTTGCCAAGAAGCCTCTTTCCCCAGCCTCCCTTGCCAGGAAACTTGGAAGAGCACTCAGTTGAAGCCAGCCCTCAGGTCAGGAAACTTCTCCAGTTGCCCCAGTGGATCCAGGGCAGAAGGCTGTCTACAACCAAAGGAGGGCCAAGAGTGAGAAGAGAAGCTAGCTTCATGTTGCCAGTTCCACCTAGTTCTGTGGCACCCATGGGAAGGATATAAGAGAAAGAACAACAGAGAAAAGAAGGGATTGGCTTAGCAGATAAGACACTTGCCACCAATTTCGATAACCTGAATTAGATTCCTAGAATAAATTATCTCTTGCAATTTATCCTGACCTCTGGATGTGAACATGTTTGCACAGAAAAACAAAAAGAGAAATGTAAAGGTAAAATTTTTTAGATAAGTTCTCTATATTATGTAGCTCTAGCTGCTCTGGAACTCACTATGAAGACCAGGCTGATCAAGAACTCATAGAGATCCACCTGCCTCTACCTCCCAAGTGCTAGGATTAAAGGCATGTGTCGTGATACCTTGAGGAGAAGAAGAAGAAGAAGAAGAAGAAGAAGAAGAAGAAGAAGAAGGGAGGAGAGGAGGGAAGGGGAGGGAGAGGAGGGGAGGGAAGGGAAAGGGGAGGGAAGGGAATCGGAAGGGAAAGGGAGGAAAAGGAAGGGAAGGGAAGGGAAGGGAAGGGAAGGGAAGGGAAGGGAAGGGAAGGGAAGGGAAGAAGGAACTGAGGAAGCTAGCTCAGAGAGTAAAGCGCTTACCATGCCATGGCATATGTATACCCGAACTCATGCACTCAGGCACATTAATGTTGTGGGGGGCACACATAAATCGTAATTGTCATTAGAACAACATTTTCAGCTGTGAGGTGATGCCCTCATGAATGGATCAACATCTCTATTAGTTACTTTTCATCACTGTCACATAGCCTGACAGGAACAATATAAGTGAAGATGGATTTGTTCTGGTTCATGATTGGGTGGAAGATCAGTTCATGGTGACAGGGGAGGATGGAGACGTTGCAGCCCCACTGCTGGCGGTGGGAGGTCATGTCACAACTTGTGCACATCTTGGTGGATCAGGAAGCAGGTATGGGACAGGAAGTAGGGCAGGGCTACAACCCTCAAGGCCCATCCCCAAGGCCTATGTGCACTAACCAAGACCCATGTCCCAAAGGTTCTACAGCTTCCTCCAAACCAGCTGGGGAGCAAGTGTCCAAACCCAGGAGCCTGTGGAAAGCATAACAAACTCAAACCATAAATTGCCACCAAGGGTTACTGAGAAGGATTTCTCCCCTTCCTTCCACTCTTCTACCATGCAAGAGGCAGTGCCCTTTGAAGACACAGTCTTTGAGGCTCCTTCTCAGAAGCAGAGGCCGTTCTCTTGCCAGACATAGATTTATCAGTGTCTTGACATTGGACTGCCCAGCCTCCAGAACTGTGAGCCACCAATAATCCCTTTTCTTTACCAGCTCCCCAGACTGGTGTATCCTGTTAGAAAAACACGGAACAGATTCAGATGGAGAATAAGATACCGGACACAGTCAAGACCTGCTCAGGTAAGAATACAGACCTTGAGGCCCAAATGAAGGCGTCCTGGAGTTTGTAGCTACCTCAGCTCCCTTCCTGTTACGACAGTTAAGTTAAATATGACCAATTCTGTCATCCTTTCTTTTCTAAGACGGGGTGAGATTTGCTATTACAAACCATTTAAATCGCTCTACCTGATACAGAACGGGCCCAGTTAGTGAGGGGCTGGGCATGTATGTAGCTCAGTCAGTAGAGTGCTTGCCTAACATGCAACAGGCACCCAAAAATCAATCCCAAGCACTGAGCACATAGTGTGTAGCGGCACACACCTGCAACCCCGACACCTCCAAGGTCACCCTCGAGGAAATGGCAAGGAGAATCCCTGGGTTCATTCCAGAGATCCCCAAAACAGAGCGATCGTGCTAGGTAGGCTTCGAGAACTCCTCAGTCCTCCCTCCACTCCTTGGCTCTGGCAGTCTGAAGTTCAAAACCAAGATACCATAGAGTCGGACTTCTCCATGCGTGGCTCATCACACGCTCCTTCCTCGGGGCCCCTTCTTATAAGGACACAGCCAGGGCCAGCCAGCTGTGTTGAGCTAAGGCCCAAGCTCATGATCTCATTTGAGTCTGATGACCTCTGTAATGACCCTGCCTCCAAATAAGGTGACATTTGGAGGCCCTAGAGTTACAAGAGTTTGAAGTGGGCATAGTTTATCCTATGACGGAGAGCACATCTGTGGTTATAACAAGAGAACTCATCGTCATAGTGAGGAAATTGCAGCCAGATTTAAGGGCACACTTGGAATCCCAGCACCAGCTGGAGCAGGAAGATTGCTTCAAGTTTGAGGCCAGCCTGGTCTACATAGTAAATTACAGGTCAGCCTAGGCTACTAAATGAAAACCCTGTTGCTTGTCTCCTAAACATCATCTGCATTCTCTCTAATAGGCTGGCTTCCCCCAGAGCAGACATGGTGAACTTTCTGCCACATGAAGGGGACGAGTCAGAAAGAGGCTGGAAAAGGTTGCGACACCAGGCAGTCCCACCCCTCCATTCTAACTGTGCAACTGACCAGCTAGCGGTCTTGGCCTGGCTTGTTGGAGTCTTCCCAACCTAAGAGATGCATCTGTGAAACCCAGATGTGATCTCCAGCCTGTTGAATTGTCCTAAGAATAAAATCATGTGCTACATTTATATTAGAATTTCCTCAATTACAGAGAAAAAAGAAAAGAAAGAAATGTGACTTCAACAAGTTAGGCAAGTGTTTGCTACATACAAAGGGAGGCTTTCTAAGCCTCGTTACGGCAGGCCACACCATTCCTGAAGACCAGATCGCTTCTCTCATCCTTCCTCTTCTAGCGCCCTCGGCGTGGAGATTTAACTCTCCTCATCAAGATATAGCTACTGCCTCTCCAGGAATGAAGTCTGCATTCCAGACAGGAAGATGGAGGGAAGAAGGATAAAAGGTTAAAGTGGCATGTCAGTTGAGCAAAAACTTTCTTGAAGACCTGGCTGTAGGACCAGAGGTGTCACTGAGCAGTAGAGCCATTTCATACTATCTGTGAATCCCTGGGTTCAAACCACACAAACCATAATAACAATAAAATAAATCACTACCGTCCTCCAGTTCCTTCCACTTACACGTAATTGACCAGATTCAGGTAGCTACAAGGGAGTCTAGGAAACCCCAGCATTCTGCAAAGGCGAAGACCATGGGTGCAGCCACCCACAGTATATGTAGGCTCAGAAATTTAGCAAATGTTTCCTGAAATTAATTTTGGACAAAGCCAGACCCCCCCCCCACAATCCTCTTTGAGTCACTGAGATGGTTCCAACTCTAAACCCTGCCTCAAGATTTCCCCCACAGCAGTGAGAAACAACAGGTGGACAGAACAGCCTGGACGCCTTCAAACATCCCACCTCAGCCTTTCTTTCCAACATGGTCACCAGCAAAATAGGATGCTGCAAGAGACATTGGGAAACTTTGTCCCAGAGCTCAGGGGCTCCAGGACAAATCTATACGGGCTAGGGACATGGAAAGATTCTGGAGTTGTGGTAGAAGAGGTTCATCCAGAGAATTGGCTGGAATTCTCCCCAAGAACCTCGAGCACCTTAGCTGGACGCCAGCATCTCTCCCAGCACATGGGGGCTGACCAGCAGGTCCAGCTAAATGCCTGATTTTTAAGAGTATTTATTTTTCTGAGAAGCTGGGGATGAACCACAGAGCCTTGCACATACTTCCAAAATACTATATGACTAAGTACAAATTTGTACTTCGTAACAAACAAACAAATTTGTATTTCGTTTGTTTATTTTAGGAGCGTGGGCATTCACATACCACAGAGCATGTGTGGAAATCAGAGTTGTGGAAGTTGGTTCTCTTCTTCCACTTGGTGAGTCTTGGAATTGAACTCAGGTTATCAAACTTGGTGACAAGTGTCTTTATCTGTTGAGCCATCTTGCCAACCTTATTGGTTGGTTGGTTGGTTGGTTGGTTGGTTGGTTTTGAAGACAAAGTCTCACTGTGGAACCCAAGCTGGCCTCAAACTCCCTACATAAGCCCAGGCTGATAGCCCACTTCTTACAATGCCCCGGATGTTGCTAAAGATGTGACTCTGTGGTGGACTGCTTGCCTAGTGTGTGCAGAGAACCCAGGGTTCCATCAAGGAATACAATCAATAAGTCGGACCCTTTAACAGGTAGGAATTCGAAAAAGCTCACTAATGGCATATTTTACTCAACCATACAGATATGGGAAATGGTTATATTTGTACACACACTCTGTAATACTCATTCACTTTCCTATGTACAGAGGCCTGCTCATGGACCTGAGGACCCGGGCAGGACTGAGGGGTCAGGAGGTAGCAGAGAAAAGCGCCTCTGAAAGCCCTCTCAGGAGAGGCGTGAGATGGCAAATAGCATTCCATATGTTGCTCTGGAAGTCAGGCTTGCTTGTGGCCCTCATTTCTAGATTAAGTCATTTCCTGGGCCTGCAGGGGATCTCTCTCCATCCTGCCTCAGGGACTTTACCCCACCCTCCCACCGGGGTTCCTCACCTCCTGAAACCTTTCTCTCTCTCCCAAGTCCAATTTGAAGACGCTTTCTGTGGCTACCTCCTCAGACTAACACTTCAGACTAAGCCAAGGTCTTTATACCCTCAGAGACCCGGACCCCAGGGCCACGACTCCAAGGCAACAGGAAGAAAGTTCATGCACTCACAGGGTGTTGACTGTCCCTTCAGTGCTGGGGGCCAAACCTGGAACTGATTTACACCATCCTCATGGCCCTGCTGTCAATCAACGCCATGTATAAATGGAAATCTATCCGTTTTTCAACTGCCTTTTCATAATTTCAAAAAGTAATATGTTTCTTCCAAAAGGATAAAAAGAGAAAGAAATTAAATGAATCACACTTCCAGAGATAAACATGATAACAATTTTGTGTCCTTTGGTCTTTCCCTATAAACTTTTTGTTTTATGAAACTGAAATTCTATTGACTATACAATGCAGTGCATTGTAGAACAATTATTTCTCAAAAACATGCTTGTACCATTCTTGCTATTCTTTTTCTATGTCACTTTCTCCCCCCTCCACTATTTAACAATAGCATGTAGCCACTGTAGAATTCTAAAAAAAATTACACACCAAAAAACATTATCAAAAATGTAAATTGTCTATAATTGCTTGCTATAGGTTTTTCCAAGAGCCAATGGCCCAGCATTTCCTTTAAGTATATTTTAATGCATTAATTATGCTGCATTTGTTTCTGGTACAATCACAATAAATTTCTAGGTGAATCCTGTTCCAAAGTGGGAAAAAAGTTCCTCCTGCATGGGTCACTTCCAGGCTTAGCAGGGGTAGCTTATCCTGTCTAGGACTCCACACCATGCCCACTGGTGGGCCCTAGTGGCAGGGCCTTTCACCTGTCCCAGGTGAAATTACCTGGTGCGAGTGAAAAGGAAACACAGAACATGCAACAAACCCGCTTAGGAGTTTATTAGAGGGGTTACATACAGGCCAGGGAAAACGGTGTGCAGAGAGAGAGAGGAAGATGGTGCGTCCAGCTTTTTAAAAGCTGCCTAGCGCATGTGCACAGGGGATTGGCGTGACTACGTCATATGCAGATGACGGGGCTCACACACGCGTGCAAGGGCTTAGCTGAGTTATAGTGGATGTAATCATGCAAGGGCTTAGCTGAGTCATCGTGGACATAACCACGCTTGTGCTCACATGGGTCACGCAGGGCCCTTTAACATTTAGGCACCTCCAAGCCAGAGGGCCTGTCTGCACGTGCATGGCTCCAGAACCTGGAAGTATCAGCCTTACGTGGCTGAAATCATTACATTCCACTCTTTTGTTTATTATAAAAAATTGGGGAGTTTGAGGTCTTTTTAATGGGTGGGAATGGAGTGTCGTAAGGTCTCTCATGACTACTTCATGTTGGCTTTGTGGGTGTCGTTGCTGATTTTGTGGGCGTCAGGGAGTTCAGATGCTTGACCACGTCCTGGGGTGTCTGATTACTGTTGTGTTTTCTGGGCTCTGTGGAACTGGTTGGCTGGCAGCTTGGACCTCGCAAGATGCTGGAAAGGCAGAAAATTATGTCTGGAAAAAATTTTAGATACCAGTGATTAAGGGAGGAGGGTCCCAAGATGGAAGAAAGAGGGGAGTTCTTTTGGGCAGGGGTGGAGGAGGGAATTTCCCAGGGGTTCCCAGGAATGATAAGGGAAGAATTAAATGATACTTTTTCTGGGTAAGTCTGGTCCGTTTAGGTAGGTCCATTTGACTACCTGGAGCTTATGAAAAAAAATGTTTGAAAATAAATAAATTTTAGATATATTAAAAGCTTATGATTACGATGATATATTGTTGGAATGGAAGATGGTGTGAGGGAAATTATTGAAAAGGATTATTATTTGACCCTTTAATGTTTTACCTGAAGTGAATCTTAAGGCACTTGTTTTCCTTTAGCATCATGGAATTTACTTAACATCCAGGAGACACTGCAAGTCAGTGCTAAATCTGTTTTGTTAAAGTCTGTTTTGTGAGTTTTTTTGGAGTTTGGGGCTGCAAACTCATTATTGTTTCTCTTCGCCTGGGCTTTGACAGTCCTTGTACCTCCAGCTCTATGTTTAATGATGGTCTCTGTGATAACAGCTTAGTGGTTACTGGAAATTTAAGCATGACATTGGAGATATAGAGAAGTTGGTAAAGCAGATAGGAGAAAGAGGAAGAGGAAGAGAATATGGAGATTTTGGCACAAGAAAGTTGAGTAAGGATGAGACTTTTATTTTTCTAGAACTGGAAAGAGAGTGGCTGATCTTGGTGTCCTCTGGCACTTAAGGGAACAGGGCCTTGGTTGAGTTACCATATACGAGGAAGTATCTTGAGCTGGAAAAGTAAAATGTTTAAGATGGGACAGGTGAATCCAATGAGGACGTCCCTCAAGCTTGACAGCTGTGGGAGTTACAAGAAAGGGGCCCTGCCATTTAGGGGAAAGGGGTGAGAGGGATTGGTCTGGGGGAGAAAATAATACCTGATCCCCTATTTTAATCGGTGGTGGGCATGAATTAGCACATGGTTGAGGTAATGAGTAGTCGGTAAAATCCCATAATAGGGAGCAAAGATAGAATAACAGCGGAATAAGCAGGTGATCAGGAAGGGGAGAGGTTTTGGGTGAGAGGCTGGGGGTTAAAACTGGCGACCTATACATGAGTTCAAAGGGCAAGATGGAAAGGGGGCTTTTGGGGAGAGCCCTAAGCCTAAGAAGGGCCAGAGGCAAAATTTACCCAGTGGAAGTGAAGCTCCTGTGACATCTTAACAAGAACATTTTTAAAGAGTGGTTAGTTCATTCTACCTTTCCTGAAGACTGAGGGTGGTATGGGATATGAAAATACCAGGGAATGTTAAGAGCCTTGGACAAGTTTTGGGAAATCTAGGAAGTAAACTCTGGGCCATTATCCAACTGAAGAAAGGTTGGGATTCCAAACCGGGAATGATTTCTCAGAGAAGAACATCGGAAACTGTCTGGGCCCTCTTATTAGTTGGTGGGAAACACTTCAATCCACCCAGATATGGTGTCCACCAAGACCAGGAGATAATTAACTCTTCTGACCGTGGGCATATGAGTAAAATCCAGCTGCCAGTCAGTTCCTGGAAGGAAGTCCCTGGCATGGTGGGTGGGAAAAGGGAAGCTACGATATTTGGTCTTGGGATCTGACTTTTGACAGATTTGACAAGAGGCAGTGATAGCTTTTAAGAACTCTAAGTCCTCAGGTGTGGATTAGAGGTGAGCCTTAACAAAATGATCAGAGCTTTGCTATTAGGATGAAAGAGCTGATGTAGGTAGGACAGAATTTGCTGGTGTTAGGGGGTGTCTATGAGAATGTGGGCTGTACTGCATGACACCCCTGAGGTGACTGAGGTAGGTTTGGGCTTTGGAATGCTGCTGTTTTAGCTGCTCGGTCAGCCCGATTATTTCCTTTGGAAATAATGGAACTGTCGGTCTGATGAGACCGATGGTGAATAATTCCTATAGCTTTGGGGAGATGGGAGACTTTTAACAGGTCCATAATGTAACCTGAGTTAGTTATGGATCCTCCTTTTGTCATAAGAGGCCCGCGCTCCTTCTAGATAGCTGCGTGGGACAGGAGGATATGAAGGGCATATTTGGAGTCTGTGTAAACATTTAAAGATTGTCTCTTTGCTAACTGGAAGGCTCGGGTAAGGGCTATTAACTCAGCCTGCTGATTAGTGGTATGGGCAGGGAGTCACGGCACCAATGAAATTACCTGGAGCGAGCGAGAAGGAAACACAGAACATGCAACAAACCCACTTAGGAGTTTATTAGAGGAGGTGCATACAGGCCTGGGGAATTGGTGTGCAGAGAGAGAAGAAGATGGCACACCCAGCTTTTTAAAAGCTGCCTAGCACATGTACATGGGGGTTGGCATGACTACGTTCTATGCAGATGACAGGCTCACGCATGCATGCAGGGGCTTAGCTGAGTCATAGGGAACTTAATCACACATGTGTGCAAGGGCTTAGCTGAGTCATAGTGGGTGTAACCATGCATGCGTGCACGTGGGTCACACAGGGCCCTTTAACATTCAGGCACCTCTGCACCCAAGGGCCCATCTGCACATGCACAGCTCCAGAACCTGGAAGTATCGGCGTTACGTGGCTGAAATCATTACACCAGGCCTCTTGTGAAGTCGGCAGCCCCTTGTGCTTCTGCTGTCAGTCACCTTCAACCAACCCTAACGTCCTTGAAGGTTTTCTTAACAAGGCTAAATTTTTGTGTCCTGCTGGGACTCCCAAGCCATAGTCCTTCTCCTTCCCAGAGGCCTCCTCTTCCTAGAGCCTACCAACCCCCAAAGCTATGGACATTTACCAGGGGATCCAGGGAGCTTTGACAGACAGGAGCCAACCCCTGACCGCAAGTTAGATAAGCCAACTCTTGCTGTTCTGGGTTCACATAAACAAGAAGCAGCAGGGTGTAGGGGGCAGCAGGCCATGGGGCTGCAGGAAACTCCGGGGCCACCCCTGCAGCCACTCCACATGTTCTTTACATGTGGACTTGGGCCCTTATGATAATAGAGTCAGGCTGGCAGGAAGAGCAGAGGCCTGGCCAACAGTTCCCCATTCCTCTCCTCATGGCACAGGCAGGCATTCAGATATGCTGGCCCCAGGGGTCATGAGTCACTAGGGGCAGAAGACAGGTCCTGGGTCTAGAGCTCAGGAAGAAGACCAAGTGACACCAAGCCTTAGAAAAAGAAAGCTTTCCCAAGGTCAAGCCCTCATTGAAGGCCTTCCTGGAGGAACTGGACAGGAAAAGCGTACTCCCACACAGCAAAGTAATACTCCCTGAAGGCTCTGCTCCCCAAGAATAGTGGCGCAAAGAACTATCCTTGCCATGGAGTTGAAGAGTTGAATCATGGGAAGAGCTGATACTGACTCCAAGGCAGAGAGGAAGGGAAGAGGAAAGGAGGAGAAGAAGAGAGGGAGAGAAGAATGAGAGGAAAAGGGAAAAAGAAAGAAAGTGGGGAAAAAGAAAGAGAAGGGGAAAGGGTGGGAGGAAGAGAGGAAGAGAAAGAGGAGAAGGAGAGAGAAAGCGGGAAAAGAAAGAGAAAGGGGGAGGGGGAGCAAGAGGGAAGTAAAGAGAGAGGACAATTCTCCCACAATGGACTGACTTGTTTTTCCTGGTGCTGAGGGCACAGCCCAGGGCATGCGCTCCCTAGCTTCATCTGAACCATTGTTCACAGGGGTGAGTTTTGTTGTTGTTTGGGCTTGGTTCTACAACCTAGACTGGTCTCAAGCTGGTGACTCTCCTGCCACCTGCCTTCTGGGCTGCCACTGCTGGCTTTAGATTGCAAAGGATCTGCACGACTCCATCTGCTCAGCAGCCGCCCTCCCTGAAACCTGCAGAGTGTAAAATCAGTACCCCCGTTGGCACCCCCTTGCAGCCACAAAGGTGGGCCTGGGTCACCTGGAACTTGGTGAAACACTGCGGTAGACTGCCTGGATATACCATATTCTTCACCACTATTAACCCAAATCCAGTCCAAGTCTTTTTCATGGACCTTTGCAAAGACCTCCTATTATGGGCAAGATGACCTGCTGACCCTTTGACACTGTCTTCTGGCCAACAAGCTTTCCAGGAGCTGGGTTTTTGGGGCTGCCTCTTTTGGGCTTATCCAGGGCACGGTTGGAACAGTGAAGACCTGCCCTAGTCTTCCAGACCAAGACAGGTTTAGACTGGCTTCCAGCCTGGTGAGCCTGCAGAATTGCCTAGCCACTGACCACGGGACTCCAGGCACAGAAGCGTAAAAGCTGCTTTTATTGGGAGACCTTGAGGTTTTTTAGTAATTTGTTTTTCAGGTTCTTGAAGCAAAAGACAAAAAGACTTTCTGCATATATACCTGCCCTTCATCTGAGTCACAATGAACATTAGCATATTAAAGGGCCTGAGAAGCCCTACAGTGGAGGAACCTGTTTTCCTTTGATGAGCTCAGCATTTCCCAAACTCAAGTGTTCAAGGAAACAGCAGTGAAGTCCTGCTCCTGTTAAAAAATGTTTTAGGGGGCTGGAGAGATGGCTCAGCAGTGAAGAGCACTGGCGGCTCAGCAGTGAAGAGCACTGGCTGCTCTTCCAGAAGACCAGGGTTCAATTCCCAGCACCCACATGGTAGCTCACAACTGCCTGTAACTCCTGTTCCAGAGAATCCGACACCCTCACACAGACATGCATGCAGCCAAAACACCAATGCACATTAACTCTAAAAAGGAATTAAAAATCGTGAGTGAGAGATCCATTCTCTAAAAAATAGTAATAATGTCTTATGCATGAATGTGTGTACATGTGTGCAGATACCCAAAGAATCCAGAAGAGGGCGTCAAATTCTCGAGAGCTGGAGTTACAGGTGGTTGTAAGCCATCCAGCATGGGTGCTGAGAATGTTACTGTGCTTGTTTGGAAGAGCTGTGTGAGTTCTTCACTACTGAACCATCTTTCCAGACCACCACACATTTAACAGAAGAGGAAGCCAGATCCAGGAAGTGACTCCCCTGGTTTTCAGGCTGCCGCTCTCTTCCCTAACATCCCCATTCATGCTAATCAACATGCCTCTGCCCTCTACTGAATGAAGCAATGTCTAAACTACAAGGCTCTGCCTTATGTTCCTTACTTTCTCAACGAGAAAGTTTCCTTGGGCCCGTGAGATGGCTCGGGGATTCATGGGGCTTGCTGCTAAGAACAATGACCTGAGTTCAAGCTTCAGAACCCATGTGTGGGAGGAAAGAACTAACTCCCCAAAAACCGTCCTCTGACCTCCGCACATGTGGTGGCATATCCACACCCCCATCCACGCTGGTACAGATGAATAAAATAAATTAGCATAAATTTTTAAAGTTTAGCAAGTTCCTTGGGTACCTACTGCATGCATAGAATTTTGCCCAACATCAGTTATACAGAGAAAAGATACAGCCCTGATTGCTGGCAGGGAGGAAGATGTTAAGCATCTGAGCAAAGGAGGCACTAAGGTGAGGAACACTGGGTGCTGGGGGCAGAAAAGGCAGGTCACATATCAGAGAAGGCTGCATAGAGGTTCTCATAAAGGAGATGATGTCAGAGCCAAGGCCTGACCTGCAATCATCTCTATAAGAAGGATTTAGTAGAATAGTGAGGGTAGGGGCACAAAAGATGTGGTTACATGAGTGAGCAAATCTGCTGGGGGTCAGGAGTCAGTTGTAGAGAGCAGAATCCACTTCAAGTAATCAAAGTAGAAAACCTTAATAATAACTCCTTGTAGGAGGTGTTATTAGGACGCTAACAGCATTATTTGGAGAGTTATAAAGTCCTGCTCCATGTTGAGTTTCCAGAAAAGTCTCCCAAAACCATGCCATGCAACTGATCTGCCACCATCAGGGATCCACACCTGGAAGTTACCACTACCAGCTTGAAAACCATGAGGCCTCAGTCATGGCCACAACAGCAACATATGACCCACACACACATATGACCTCTCAAAACCAAATTCAAGAATCATACAACATCAATTTAACTGAACCTAGAACCTTAGCTGCAAGAGATTCTGAGGCATATATTACTTAGTTGCCTAAAAGAGAATGAAATGGATGCTGAATGTCAAGCCATTGCGTCTGTCTCAAAAGTGCATTCTAATGAAAACAAGTATAGTGTGAATTTAGGGCTTATCTCTGCAGAAATAGTCTCAGTTCTCAGGGCTTCTTTATACAGTCTCCTTTCTAGAACCCCCAACCCTGGCTTCTGGGCATGCCAGAGGCACTCATCAAAACCCTCCAGGATGCCTAGCCTTATTAACTGGCTTCTCCCTCACTTCTTGATCTCTGCGGTGGGCAGGTAGCAAGATGAATAAAATCAACCATTTCTTGTTTTGTTAGTCTTGCCTGGAATAAATTGTTACTTTCTTGGACACACTTAAGGCTGTATTAGTATGGTGCTCTGTGTTATTACTGAGAACAATTATTCCGAATCCTAGAGATGGCTAGGTTACAGCCTCAGAGAAGAAATTTCAGAAACCATGACTCATTAACATTTTCTCTGCTTGTGAAAATACCTTGCCACCTGCCACCCCTTGCCTAGCCTTGTACCACAAGGAAGACCTCCATGCTGGGCTCTCATGGTCTTTGGGTAAGTCTATAACCGGAACAACAAGAGTCGCCATGCAGGTTCCAGAGCCAGTGCTCCCTGTCCAGCTGGAGCCTCCACAGAGGGACTAGTTGGGGATGACACAAACCCATGAGCTCACAGAGAAATCCTAGAGTGCTATCATGATCTGAATCCCCATCTGCCAGGTCTCCTCCCTAGCAGTGATGGCAGGTCACGTGGCATGGTACTTTCTTCACTATCCACTCAAGCCTCGGTTGCTCTGCCCTGGACACAGGAAACAGCACCCCTGGGATCAGACATCTGTCCAAACCCCACAGGAGGTGCAGGAGGCCTAATTAATTAATGTCTGGAGCACCTGTACAACCTCAAATGAGAGGTGCAAGGCGACCACAAGCCAAATTAATTATCACTATTGATGGAACCTTCCAGCGCCACCTCCTCTTTCATTCCAGCTGTGCCCAACCTCCAGGCAAAGCTAGGCAGCAGCCAGCCCAGAAGGCTGCTGAGTGGAAACAAAAAGCAGCCAGCTGAGCTAGAATGTCTGGGCTGGAAACTTAGCTCCCACCGAAAGAGTCGACCCACAAGCTGTCCAAGTTCAGTCACCGGAGCATTCCTGTAAGGACTATCTTCCCTGGAGCAGGTGTCAGCCTTCTTCACAACAGATGGGCTTCTTCTTCACATCTGAGCACAAAGTGTGTCCTGGTCTCAAGACTCTAACCCCTGCTTCCAAGTGGACTAGATCCCTGTGGACGTCTGCAGAGCCCAGTTCACTCCAAGGATGTTATTTCAGTGCACCACCAAAGCTGAATGCGACGGCGTGCATCTGTAGTTTCAGCACTTAGGAGGCTGAGGTGGGAGGATGCTGTGAGGGAAAACAGGAAGGAGGGAAGGAAGGAAGGAGGGAGGAAGGGAGGGAGGGAGGGAGGGAAGGGAAGGGAAGGAAGGAAGGAAGGATAGAGAGAAGGAAGGATAGAGAGAAGGAAGGGAGGCAGAGGGCTGAAGAGATGGCTCAGCCGTTAAGAGTGTGTGCTGCTCTTACAGAGGATTCTAGTTCAGTTCCCAGCATCCATGTCAGGCAGCTCACAGGGCCTGGAACTCCAGCGCTAGGGGATCCAATGCCTCTGATGTCTGCAGGCATCAACAATTGAATACACATACTCTCACACCAACATACACATACATAGCTAAAAATAAATCTTTATTTTGAAAAAGAAGGGAAGAACGACTATGGTCAGATTCCCCTTCAGATCTCCTTCTCTGTTCTTGTCTTCTGGTGTGGGATGCCCCTCTGTATGCTGTGAATATGGTTTTTTACCATTGGTTAATAAAGAAGCTGCTTTGCCCTATGGCAGGGCAGAATAGAGCTAGGCGGGACAACTAAACTGAATGCAGGGAGAAAGAAGGTGGAGTCAGACAGACACCTGTAAGCCACAGCCTCACGGTGATACACAGATTTATAGAAATAGGTTCATTTAACATATAAGAACTAGCTAGAAATATGGTTGAGCCATTGGCCAAATAGTGTTGTAATTAATATAGTTTCTGTGCAATTATTCAGGTCTGGACACCCGGGAAACATAAGCACAGTCTCCAGTTACAGTCTTTGTCTGTATTCCTTGATGGACAGAGGGGCGAGAAAGGGGGAAATGCCAAGTGAAGACAATTCCATCCCTAACCTGAGCAAGCGGTCTCCCATCAATTCCTTCTAAATTTCATTCTATAAGAGCTGAATATTTCCTTTACTGGCTCCAAGCTCAGGCTTCGGTCAGCCCAGTTCCCTCAAGTGTGAGTTGAGGGCTGCCTTGGCCTCCCTTACTCACAGGTCACCAGAGCTGACCCTGCAGAGGCACTGGTGTGGGGGCATGCTGGGAAGAAAAGGATGGTCACAAAAAGTGAGGATCAGGCCTGCGTGGACAGATTACATGTGGCATGGCCATTGCCACCTCTTACTCTTTCTGACTCTGCTCCACCAAAGCCTAGAGGAGGCCAACCCCAGAAGAGGGCCTGAGAAGGCTGTGTGCTAGCTCCTTCCTCCTTGTCTTTAGCCTACCTGCTCTCCTCAGAGGCCTCCGGGACCCTGAAACCTCCTCCTCAGCCCTGGTCCAGGGTCCATTCCACCAAGGCACCCACCTCTTTCTTTTTTCTCCACCCCATACGCTTTTCTGTCTGCAGGGAGGCCAGTGAACTAAGACTGGTGTGCCCAAGGACCAGCTGCCAGAACTGCCTCTCCGGGTGACAACACAGCCTTGTTTTTCCTTACCTTTCCTGACCCGAGATCACAGGGGCTGTGGCCACATAGCTTGGGCAGAAAAGGGCCCAAAATCTGGCAGTCTTGTGGGTCGAGGAGAGGCGTACTCCCAAACACAGTGAAAGGAACTGGCAGCCTTCATCATTACTACCCACTGTTAATATTTAATGCCAGAAAACAGCGGTTCCTCTTTCCGCATGCCATCAGGCCTTCCAGGTCACACCAACCATACTCTCCCGGCCTAGCAGCCCCGCAGCTCCCTGAAAAGATCAGCCAAGCAGTTAGACATCCCTGAAATATTAGGTGTGAAGTGAATTCTCAAAAAAGCAAATTCAAATTGAATAAGTAGAGAATTTCCCGGCTGCATTTGAAATTAAGCCTATTCTTTATAGCTCTCTAATAAGCGTTGCTCAAGTGTCCAGAACATTTTAAAAGTGGGGCACGTAATCTGTGCAACCTTTAATATAGGAAGGGTTTGGTTACTCTGTTTTCTGTGTGCTTGATAGCCCAGCCATAGTTCAGCGGGGGCCACACAGTCTGGACACAACCAAGGAAACCCCCGGGAACTCATTGGTACCCCGAGATAAATTCAGGATCCCAAAAGGACAGGATTAACTATCGCTGAAGCGGTTGACTAATTCCTATCAGAGCTAACTTCTTTCTCCACCTGCGGCACTATTAGCTTTGGGGGAGGAACCCTTCTTCATCATACAGCTCTATGCCCAGCATTGTGTCCTCCAAAAGCACAAGAACCCATTGCCAAGCAGCAGTGGGTGAGGGCAATGTACCTTAAATGTTTCAGGTGCAGCAGCCTGGCACAGGAGGGGATTCCCCCCCCCCCAATAAATCTCTATTCGGAAGATGGCAGGATCAGGGGCTTTTCTCCATAAGGTGTGCTGAAAGGGCGCCCTGGTCCACTGCAGCTCACCCTTCAGCTCCCCACTTCACTTCTGCCCCACTCCCACTCCGAGAAGCAGCCTCCTCCTCTCCCTGCTTGGAGTGCCACACGTCTACTGCAGTGGGGAGTGGTTCTGCTTGGCAAAGCTTTCATCTTTAAGACTTCAAAGAACAGCCTAGCAAAAATGCCCGGGGCACAATTTTCTGGGATCCAGGAAACCAGGTGATTCACCCGCACCCACACTGCCTGCGATCCCAGCTCGCCTCCCAAGACTGAACCACACCTAAAAGGCCTCACCTTGCCACCAGCGCAAGGCACGGTCTGGGTCCCTCGTTGGACTGGAAAGGCCCTTCAGGGGACCGGAAATAGATGTTTTCATTTCAAGGAGTCCTTTCCCTCTATAGTTTTTTTGTTTGTTTGTTGTTTTGAGACAGTCTTCTGTAGGCCAAACCAGCCTTAACTGATGTAACTGAAGATGACACTGAACTTGTGATTCTCCCACCTCAGCCTCCCAAGTGCTGGGATGACGAGCATGACTCACCACGCTGGGATGAGGAGGGTGATGATGGTGGTGGTGGTGGTGGTGGTGGTGATTTTAGTTTAGATTGAGACAAGGTTTTGCTAAATTGTCAAAAACTGAACCCTCAGACTCACCACATAGCCCAGATAGGCCTTGAACTTGCTATCGTCCCACCTCATCTTCCCAAGTAGCTGGGATTAGAGTTGCACCACCTTGCATGGATAAACATCAGCATTTGAATAGATTCCACTGAGAAACGACACTCAATACTAGAGATTAACTCTCGGGCCTCAAGCATTCTAAACACACACAGTACTGCTGAGCTGGATCTCCAACCCCTTTCAGCAGTTTGTTGCTATGGTGGGTGGTGTTTGAGTCAGGGTCTCACTAGGTAAATCCAACTGGCCTTGGGCTAGTCATAAGCCTCTGGCTTCTGCATCTGCATTGCCTGCACATCGGCGCCGGGGACTCAGAGGAACTGCTTGTCACACTCACCTTCCATTCATGTGAATCCTGCTCTCCACATGATGATCAGAAGAGCAGTGTTAGGATACCCAGCTTCACAAACCAGTGAAGTGATTTCCTCTACCGTTTATTATATTATAAAACTCAGGGACAACATAAGAAGCTCAGACAGTCACCAGAACCACGATACACCTGCCACCGTTTGACTCCTGGCTCCAAACAGCAGAAGGGGCAGGCAACCCCCCCCCCACACACACACACACTTTTTCCCCCATTCTCATCCTGAGTCCACCAGCTGAATGCGAACTCCGCCTCTTGAACCAAATGAAAATGTTCTATTTAATTGCACAATGAACCCTGACACACAAAAATGTCCATAACAAACCACCCATAGAGGGCCAAGGATTCTCAGCCCTGACACTCACGGTGAAGCTGTACTGATGGAGCTCTCATTTGGTTCCCTCCCTAAAGGAACCAACCTCACCAACCACCTTTCTAACCTAGTCCCCTAGGGTATGAGCAGCTAGCCTGGTCAGGGACCTCCCAGACAGGCCCTCTGGCCCATTTCTGAACAGCAACAAGAGGCCTCTTTCAGGTACCTAGTTCAGACCCAGATACTGAAGCTGAGGAAGGGTGACCTGGGTGATGGTTTATATTGGTTGTCAACCTAATAGGGTCTAGCATCACCTTGAAAGACAAACCCCTGGACATGTACCTGAGGGGTTTTCTAGAATAGTCTACACAGAGTTTCAGAACAGTCAGGACTACATACATAGTAAGACACTATCTCAAAAGGAAAAAGAAAAAAAAGGGGGGGGGGGTGGAGATGGAGTCAAACACCAGCATATCTTCCCCTTCCCTGCCCCGCCCCCGCTCTCTCTCTTTCTCTCCCAATGTGACCAGCTGCATCCTGCTCCTACCTCCATGACTCCCCTATGACATACTGTACCCACAAACTGCGAGTTGAAATGAACTCTTCCTTCATGACACCTAGAAAAGGAACTAATACAACTTGGAACTTCTGGACCAATTAGAGCTATGTCATTTAGATACTACCAATACCAGGAGGCACCCAGGAGATGCTCTTTGGGGGAGATGCTATCACGGTTTAGGCCTTTTCCTCATCCCACTCAAGGGAACAGTGCATGGAGAGAAGCCGACTCTCATCCCTGAGTGACGGCTGAGGGTGCAGCCCAGGTTCAGCACAAGCTAGACTCATCAGGGTATATAGGTGATTGGCATAGTGGGATTACAAACTCATTCCACCGTATCCCAGCTTCTGATTTTAAATTTTGTGTGGGTGTGTACTCGGAGTGTGTGCATGAGTGTGGGTATCCGAGGAGGCCAGGGGCTTCAAGCCTTTAGAGCAGGAATTATGAAAGGTTGTGAGCCACCTGATATAGGTGCTGGGGGCTGAACTCTGGTCCTACAGAAAAGTAGCAAGTGCATGTGTGTGCGTGCGTGCGTGCGTGCGTGTGTGTATGTGTGTGTGTGTACAGGCATGTGCATGCTGCAGCACAAATATAGAGGTGAGAAAACAACTGTACAGAATCAGCTCTCTCGTTCCAAACCTTTACCCCATGCAACATTATATGAGTACAGGGTACCCAAATTCAGACCCCCACATGCCATCGTGCCATCCCTGATTAGTTTGCTCAAAGAAAGCTTGTCCTACGGATCCGAGAAACAGGCCTGCACCGGCTAGCCCTTCCTTATTCTTGATGACTAAACCCTAGTGCTCTCAAATATTGCTTGTGGAATTTGAGAAATATGAACAATGGGAGGTGGGGGGCCGGGGGCGGGGGGCCACATCTCAGTTGTTAACGTACTTGCCTAGCTTCCATTCCCAGCTCTGCAGAAAGCCAGGCAGCCTGTCATCTCAGCACTCAGGAGGCTCGGGGCTTTAAAGTCACCCTCGGCTAGGTAGCAAGTTCAGGCCTGCCTGGGCTAGGAACTCTGTCAAGAAGAGAAGGAAATGTGAATATGACATGGGGATCAGCCTCTTTTATGTCGCATCGAGTGGAAGGGATGAGAAAGCTGGGAGGGTGACTTCTGTGTGTCTTAAAGTCTTGAGGAATCTTCTGGTGACATGTGGCCGTCTTTAGGGCTGTTAACCCCTGACTCCATTGGACTGTCAGCCTGAGAGGTGAGCAAAGCAATTGTCTCCCTTCCTTCTCTCCCCTTTGGAGAACCAGTAAGTCCACAGGGGATAGCAAAGTCGCGCTTTACAAGTGGCTCTGTGGCATTTGTCCCAGGAGCCACTAGCTCTTGCTGCACCGGCTGTTCTGACCATACTGTTTTCATCTGCAACTGCTTCCCAGATCCTTTAAGGATAAGCCCAGTTAGCAAGGATGTGCATACAGTCAAACCCCTCGGAGGTGCATGCATTCTGCGAGCCCTAGTCAGGTCCTGTGGAACAAATACCCTAATTGGCCATTGGTTTTAACCCTGGGCCAAACTGCTACTTCTCTGTGTCTCCCAAATAAGAGCTCAGGCCAAGTTCTTCTATCCTCTTTCCCTCTGGCATTAACCATTTGTCAATCATCAGGGCCTTCTCTCGGCAGGGGACAGATCCCATTTTAACAGGCTCCAGGTTGAGGATGTGCTATTTGCTGTTGGTTGATGGACAAGGTAGAGAGGCCAGAGAGTAAAAATAGCTAGTAGTGAGGAGGGGGAGGTCTAGGTGCCTGTTGTATAACTGTTGTGTGCTGTGGGATATTTCCACACTGTAAAGATTTGTCACTCACACTGGTTTAATAAAACACTGACTGACCAATAGCCAGGCAGGGAGTATAGGCAGGACAACCAGACTAGGAGAATTCTGGGAAGAGGAAAGAAACAGTCACAGTCACCAGCCAGACACAGAGGAAGCAAGATGAGAATGCCTTACTGAGAAAAGGTACCAAGCCATGTGGCTAAACATAGATAAGAATTGTAGGTCAATTTAAGTTGTAAGAGCTAATTAGTAATAAGCCTGAGCAACAGGCCAAACAGTTTATAATTAATATAAGCATTTGTGTGTTTATTTGGTACTGAACAGCTGCAGGACTGTCAAGACAGAAACTTCTGTCTACAGATGTGTGACAAGGTCAGGGATAATGGTATTTCTCCTTGTTAAGATTCTCAAACAGGTTTTAAAGGACATTTCTTTTCCCAGAGTTGGATGGCTTACAGGCTAGCTCTGGGGTGGGGTGTTGCCTGCATGTGTATAGCTTCATCCCTTGGGAATTGGCAAAAGGGAAAAGAACAGAAGAAAAACAAAATCCTTAGGATATCTTTCTTGTATCCATAGCACATTGGTTTGGATCTCCTCAGTTCTTCACTGTGAATTAGGAGAAGGGCAGGTACTTCAGAATGAATTCAAATAAGATCTGAAAAAGAAGGAATGAAAGAGAGTGGGTGAAAGCTAGGAATAAAAAAGAAAAATAATATTAAGTGGGAAACTTGATAAAATTATACACATATATATGTTTATGTGCCTTACAACTATTAAAGAACATAAAGAGAATTTCTAATTAAAATAGAGTTATCGGACCAGGCATGGTGGTACATGCCTTAAATTAAAGGCATCCTAATCTATATAGCGAGTTCCAGGCCAATAGAAAGCCAAGTTCCAGGGCTTTGTATTGAGATTCTACCTCAAAACACTAATAAATAAATTTTTAAAATAAAATAAAAATACTGGTATTGATAGCTGAAATTTGTAAAAGTTAAAAAAAAAAACATTAAGTCACATGTGGTAACACACACATTTAATGCCAGCATTCAGGAGGCATAGGCAGGTAGATCACTGTGAGTTTGAGACCAGCCTGGTCTACATAGTGAGTTCCAGGACAGCCAGGGTTACACAGAGGAAACTCTGTCTCAAAAAAAACTAAATTAAGCCAGGCAGTGGTGGTACACACCTTTAATCCCAGCACTCAGGAGGCAGAGGCAGGTGGATCTCTGTGAGTTCAAGGCCAGCCTGGTCTACAAAAGCTAGTTCCAACATAGGCTCTAAAACTACAAAGAAACCATGTCTCAAAAAAAAAACAAAAACAGAAACAAACAGACAAAAAACAACGATAATAAAAAACCTAAATTAATGAATTGATGAATTAATTAATTTTTAAAAAGAATGTTAATACCAAATACTGGCAATGAGGCAAGGCAACTGGAACACCATTATGTTTCTGTTAAGAGCAAGAAATGGCATGACCACTTTGAGAAAAAGTTTGACAATTTTTTATTAAGTTAAACATATACCCATTTACCGAAGAGAAATGAAAACACACATACAGAAACACGGTGACAAAACATTCACCCTACTAACCCCCAACCTGGAAACAACCAAGAGTCCTATAAACCAAAAGTACATATTCTCACAGTAGTCTGCTTCTCAGCAACAAAAAGGGACAAACTAGCCTGGCCTTGTGGCACATGCCTTCCCAGCACTTCTAAGACAGATGCAGGGAGATTTCTAATTTGAGGTCACCCTGGTCTACAGAACAAATTCCAGGACATCCAGGACTGTTGCACGGAGAACTGCTATCTCAAAAAAAAAATACATACATACATACATACATACATATGTACATACATACGTACGTATGTACATATAAGGAACAAAGTAGAAAGGCATGCAACGTGGCCACATCACCAAAACAGTCTTCCTGTTGAAAACACAGAAGATACACCACTCCAACCCATTTACCAGAAACTCTAGAAAATGCAAAGTAGTCTATAGTGACAGTGACAGATTAGTGGTTTAGGGGGTGGAGACAGGGAAAGGCAGGCCACAGAGATTGCAAGGAGTCACAAAAGAAGACTGGCTAGGGACCTAACTTTTTGGGACAGTGCTTCCTCACACTCACAAAGTCTTAGGTTCGAAGTCGTTCTTGATCCACTAGAGAGAGGGCCCAGCAGCTCGAACCATGCTGCAGCTCATACAGCCACTATGGAAATCAGTGTCGTAGTTCCTCGGGAAGATGGCACTAGATCTACCCCAAGATCCAGCTATACGCCTCTTGAGCATAAACCCAAAGGACACTTCATCCTTCGACAAAGTCACTTGCTCAACCAAGTTCATTGCTGTTCTGTTTATAATAGCCAGCAATTGGAAAGAACCTAGACGGCCCTGAAAAGAAGACTAAATGCAGAAAATATGCTATTTTTACATAATGGAATATTATTCAACAGTAAAAAAAAGAATTCATGAAATTTATAGGTAAATAAATGGAACTAGAAAAAAAATCATCCTGAGTAAAGTAGTCTTGACCCAAAAAGACAAATATTATATATTCACTTATATGTGTGGATATTAGCTGTGAAGTCAATGATAACAAAGCACAATCCATAGAACAACATAAGTTATGTATAGAGGAAGGGACTGGGGTAGAGGGACATATCACTCTTGTTAAGGTAAATAGGATAGTTATGGATGGATGGGTACAGTAGTACTTTCTTATCAGGTCCAACATCCTGCAAATCATGACACAGAGACTTCTTATTAATTATAAAAGCTTGGCCTTAGCTTAGGTTTGTTCCTAACTAGTTCTTATAACTTAAATTAACCCCTATTTCTTTTTATCTCTGTTCTTCTACATGGCATGGTACCTCATCTCCGTACTGCCCATCCTGCTTCCTGTGTCTGACTGGTGACTCTACCTTCCTTCTTCCCAGAGTTCTCTCTCTGCCCGGAAGTCCCACCTATACACTCCTGCCTTAGTATTGGCTGTTCAGCTTTTTATTACACCAATCCCAGCAATACGTCTTCACACAGTGTACAAATATCCCACAACAGATGGAAGGGGCTGAAATGGGATGAACAAGTCAGGGGAGGGGGCTGAGGGAGGGAATATGAGGAGAGACAGCTACAATTAAGGACCATTTGAGGAATAGTATGGAAACTTAATACAGTAGAAGCGTCCTAAAATATGTAAATATATGAAGGCAATCTAATGGGAAATGCCAAATAATGGGGGGGAGAGAGAGCTCCAACTGGCCATCTCTTGTAGCCAAATGAAGTTTCCAGTCCCAGGACTGGGTTACATCTAATTGAGTTGTTGGTCAAAGGAGTCATTGGAATCCCTGAACAACTCAGGCTTTTGCCAATAAGCTGCTCTCCACACACTGACACCAAGGCTGCATTGCTGAACATAACACCTACGCAACTCATTGAACATAGAGAAGTAGAGGTGGAGCCTACATAGAGCCTCAACCCCTAATATTCTAGCATCTTTTTGTTTGTTTGTTTTTGAGACAGGTTTCTCTGTAGCTTTGGAGCCTGTCCTGGAACTAGCTCTTAGACCAGGCTGGCCTTGAACTCACAGAGATCCACCTGCCTCTGCCCTCCGAGTTCTGAGATTAAAGGCATGCACCACCACCACCCAGCTACATTCTAGCATCTTTGATACAGGAATGTAATCTGCCTGCTACCAAAAGAGAAACATAAACACCAACCTGGCTGCAAATCCTTGATCAACAATGGTGTCCTGCCTGCAAGCTATGCCAGGGCAATGGTGGCACAGAGCCTGTGGGAGAAACCAACCAATGTCTGATTTGACCCACTCCGCAAGATAGAACTCATACCAAACATTGCTTGGGTGACCAAGAACCTGAGACTACTAGTTCAGGGACCTAGGGTAAAACAAAATACTATGGTTGTACTAAGAAGACAGCAATAAAATGATACTCAATGATATTCTGCTATACTACTAGATCAGTGAGTGCCTTGCTCAGCCATCATCAGAGAAGCTTCCTTCTGCCACAGATGGGAACACATGCAAAGGCCCACAGCCAGGCCTTATGTGGAGAATGAGAGACCTTGGAACATTCAGCCCTAAGTGGGATGCCTCCATCAGATCCCTCCGGAGCCTCGGGGCTCAAGGCATCCTCTGGAAGAAGAAATAGAAAGAGTTTGTAAGAGCCAGGGAGGTTGGAGGACACCAAGTAAACAAGGCCCTCTAAATCAACATGATCAAAGCGTATATGAACTCACAGAGACTAAGGCATCGCACACAGGGCCTGCACAGCTCTGCGCCAGCTCCGCTGCCTACATGTTATGGCTTCCAGTTTAGTGTTTTTGTGGGATTCCTGTATGAATGAGTGGGTCTCTGTTTTTTGTGCCTTCTCTTGGGCTCTTTTCCTTCTATTTGTTTGCTTTGTCTAATCCTAGTGCTAGTTTTTGCTTTATCTTATTACATTATATTTTATTGTTATCCCTTAGATGCCTATTTGTTTTCTGATGACAGATGGAAAGGGGGTAGATTCAAAGGGGACGGGAGATGGGGAGGAACTGGGAGAACTAGAGGGAGGGGAAACCACAATCGGACATATTATGTGAGAAAAATATCTAGCTTCAATGAAAGAAAAAACAAAAACCAGCTGGGAGGTGGTGGCACACACCTCTAATCCAGCATTTAAGATGCAAAGGCAGGCGAATATCTGAGTTCTAGGCCAGCCTGGTCTACAGAGTGAGTTCTAGGACAGCCAGGGCTACACAGAGAAACCCTGTCCAGGGGGGAAGAACAACAGCAACCCCGGCTTGCTGCTCTTGCTGAAGAGCAGAGTTGGGTTCCCAGCTCCCACACTGAACAGTTTTTAAGCACCTGTGACTCCAGCTCCCTGGGATCCAACACCTTCTTCTGGTTTCCTCAGGCACTACAGATACAGACACATAAATAAGTCATAAAATAAATCTGTTTTAACAACAGAAGAAACATTTGGAGCCACAACGTGATTGCTACTTAGATTATAGTGATGGTGTCATAGATGGATGTGAGTGTCGAAATAGATCTAGGGGCTGGAGACGGCTAAGTAAGTAAAGTGCTTGCCAAGCAAGTATAAGGACGTAAGTTCAGATTTCCAAAGCTCATGTAAAAAATTGGACACTGTAATGAGTTCCTATAGTTCTAGCATTGAGGAAGCAGAGGCAGGACCAGTCTAGCCAGATCAATGAACTCTAGATGAAGTGAGAGGCTCCATCTCAAAACAAAAGGTAGAGAGAGGCTAAAGAAGACATCCAACATCAATCTATGATCTCCATGTGCACTGCACACACACACACACACACACACACACACTCATACAAAAAAATTTAAATATCAAATTTTGTACCTCAAACCCAGGCAAATGAAAGATATTCTTGGGAAGTACATATCAACGCTTGTCTAGTCTCCAAGGACAGAGCCTCTGCTTCCACTCCCCAGTGCTGGGAGCTCACCTTCACTCATGGCTTCGAGAAACCATTGGGATTTTCTCCAAGTGTTCAAATTCTCCAGCATCACATCTTCAAAAACAAAACAAACAAAAGCGAGCAACAAACACAGCCTGGAGGGTCCCTGTATTGGTGAGACTGCAGCAGCAGCAGGGTGACAGAGCTGAGCCCAGCCAAAGCTCCCCTCCCCCAACCTGTCCCCTCTCTCACTAGGATCACCAGCTAAAGGGCATGCAGAAACCAGGCTCCTAGGGAAGAGTATCTGTTTCCACCCTTTCTTCTCTCCGGTTCTTCCTGTTCTTCCTTTTCTAGTGACTGTGCATGGCAGGAACTCCAGACCAGTCACCAAAATAGTGTTCCTTGACAACTTCGTCTCTTAATTATAGTAAACATTTACATAATGCTGGGCCCAGCCAGTGCAGAAAGATTCGTTAATGCAGAAACATGCCCTTTAACCATACCGTTTTATTACACAAAGCCTCTGGGGACCTGAGCAGCCCAAGATTTGCAAAAGATGATGGAGAAATTGGCGGAGATATTAAGCCCCTTTCCAGGTGCAGTTAAAAGTGGGACCAAGCCGGGCGGTGGTGGCGCACGCCTTTAATCCCAGCACTCGGGAGGCAGAGGCAGGCGGATCTCTGTGAGTTCGAGGCCAGCCTGGTCTACAAGAGCTAGTTCCAGGACAGGAACCAAAAGCTACGGAGAAACCCTGTCTCGAAAAATAAAAAAAAATAAAAGTGGGACCAAGAGCCTCCCACTCTCACAGACAGAGGCTTGTTTTTTGTTGTTGGGTTTTTTTTTTTTCCTTTTGAAATCAGCCCTGTACGGATTCCAGGTATCTGATGGTCCCCCAAATTTCTAACATTTTCAGAAATGGGAGTTTGGTCTTGATTCTCATCTGCACTGCTCAGATTCTGAACCAACAACCCTTCAGGGTTTGCTGTGTGGTCTAATATTTCCATCCCAGCAACTGAGCCTTGGAAATGAGCAGCAAATATGAGTATCTTCCATGTCTTCGATTCTCTAACACAGCCCTTCTCTGGAGGGACCAACTTTAATCACATTGCCTGGAGCAATACCCAGCTAGCCTGAGGAGGGGCAGACCAAGTCAGGCTTAAAGGAGGCACTGGACCACCATGGTGGGCTCCCTGTTTCAAGAGGATTTGGACTATTATACAGGGAAAGTCTCCAGAAGATATGAGAGGGAGAATGAGTCACTTTTTTAGGTTTTAATGTGGTATGCATGCTGTGTGTGTGTGTGTGTGTGTGTGTGTGTGTGTGTAGGTCAAAAGACAACTTCCTGGACTCCATCCTCTTCTTTCACCATGTGGGTCCCAGGAATCAAACTCAGGTCATCAGATTTGGCAGCAAGTCCCTTCACATGGTGAGCCATCTTGCTGACTTCTTTTAGCTTTGAGAGAGATCTTGCTCTGTGGTCTGAGTGACCTTGAACTTACTATGTAGACCAGGCTAGCTTTAAACTTGCAGCAATTTCCCTGTCTCTATCACTCTGAGTGCTGTGGATTATAGATTTGTTTCATTATATCCAGTGTTTCCGGGGGGGGGGTGCGCATGCGTGCACGCGCATGCATGTGTGCATGCACACGCTCCTGTGTGTGTGACGGGGGAAGGTGCATGTCATAGTACACTTATGGGAGTCAGAGAACAGCCTCAGGTATCAGTCCTTGTCTTTTGCCTTATTTGAGACAGGTCTCTGCTACTCACTGCTGTGGAAGCCAAGCTAGCTGGCCCTGGAGATGTTGGAGACTTTTCTGCCTTTTTCTCCCCTTTCCCTGTAGGGCTGTGCTGGGTAGGGCTGGGCTGGGATTACAAACTAGTACCCTATCGTGCCCTACCATGTTTAATTTTTGAATGGGTTCCAGGGATCTGAATCCACAGCAAACACTTCACCCCCTGAGAGATCTCCCACTTAATTTTGGTTTTTTGGTTTTGTTTATTTTTATTTTATGTACATTGCTGGTTTACCTGTCTGTGTGAGGGTGTTGGGTGCCCTAGAACTGGAAGTACAGACAGCTATGAGCCACCATGCGGCTGCTAGGAATTGAACCTAGGTCCTCTGGAAGAGCAGTCTGTACTCTTAACCACTGAGCAATCTGTCCAGTTCCTCACTTTTGTTTTATTATGTAGCCTAGGCTGGACAAACTCAGGATCCTTCTGCTTCTACCTCCAAATGCTGGGATTACAGGTACAAACCTCTGAGTCTGACTTCAAAGCTGAGCTTTCTCCACCATCCCCCACCCACTCCCACTCCCCGGTGTCTTCCAGGCTGTATGAGCTGGTGAAAAGAACCCCTCCTTTCTAGGCTTTGGCTGGAAAGCTATGGTCATAGAGCCCCTTGGTTCCAGTGCTATGTGGCTTTTGTAAGGCAGCTCTGATCGAGCCACGAGTCAGTGCTGCCGAAGTCATCGGCACACCTTACTGAATAGCTGCTGAGAGATGCCAGTGTAGTTTCCTCTCCATCCCTGGGATCCCTGGCATCACTGCAAGAACTCCCTAAGCTAAATGCTTCTGCAGCATCATCTTCTCCAATGCCAGCGTCATACACCCTCCTCCCTACACATGGAAGATGAAGGAAGCACGCACCTCCAAGTTGTCCACCCAGACTGGCAAGAGCAAAGCCTGGACTGGGAGGGAGATGGTGGTCAGATGCGGGCAGAGTGTCCAGGGAGGCAAGGATATGGAGGGCAAGATAAGAAGGGAACCTGCAGAGAGGTTCAAGGGCAACGAAGCAGGCAGGCGTAGCTCACCGTGCAGGAAAAGCCAAAGCCAAAGAGGCAGAGTGACAGATACCAGCACTGGAGGCAGAGCAAGAATGGGAGCTCTAGGCCAGCCTGAGCTACACAACCAGATCCAGTTCAAAACAAACAAACCAAAAAAAAAAAAAAACAGGGCTGAAACATAGCTCAGTGCCTATTGCAACCCTAGCACGTGTTTGATTCCCCAGTATTAAAAAGAAGAGCAAAAGCAGGAGGAGAAAGGAGAAGAAAGGGGTGAGAGAAAAGGGACATAACAGAACACAGCTGTAATCCCAGCAGTTGGAATTTGGAGGCAGGAGAATTGCTGAAAGCCCAAGGTCATCCTGGGCTACACAGCGAGTTGCAGGCCAGCCGGGACTACGGAAAGACATCCTCTCAAACTGGCAATCACTTGGGCTAGCCAGATGACGCAATAGGTAAAGGTATTTTCTGCCAAACTGCGATTCCTGTGTTCCACCCGCAAGATTCACATCATAGGAGAGAATCAGCTATCGAAAGTTGTCCTCTGACTTCCACACACTCCCTGTGGTGTGTGTTCATAATACATGCTCACACACATAAACTAACACACACACACACTTTCACACACTCCCAGTGGCATGTGTGCACACATACACACTCACACACACTCACTGTGGCGTACAGCATGCATACATACACCTGCCTCCAAGCACTCACTGTGACATATGTGCATATACACACAGACACAGACACACACACCTCCAGACACTGTAGCATGTGCGCACACATACACACAGACACAGACACACACACCTCCAGACACTGTAGCATGTGTGCACACATACACACTCACACACACACACACCTCCAGACACTCACTGTAGCATGTGCGCACACATACACACTCACACACACACACACCTCCAGACACTCACTGTAGCATGTGCGCACACATACACACTCACACACACACACACACCTCCAGACACTCACTGTAGCATGTGCGCACACATACACACTCACACACACACACACCTCCAGACACTGTAGCATGTGCGCACAATACACACTCACACACACACACCTCCAGACACTCACTGTAGCATGTGCGCACACATACACACTCACACACACACACCTCCAGACACTCACTGTGACATATGTGCATATACACACACACAGAGACACACACACCTCCATACACTCACTGTGGCATGTGTGCACACATACACACTCACACACACATACGTACCTCCAGACACTCACTGTAGCATGTTGAAGCACGATTAATAAAAACTCAGAGACAGAAATTGGGGTTCAACCTAAAGACCAGAAAAGCAAAACAGCCAGCCACTGGCTCTTACCTCTACCTCAATCCGAAACGGAGATCCTGCCTCCAAGAAACCTCAGAATGAGACTGAGTCTGAGAGCTGTCTCCTCCCATTTTATAATCCTCTCTAGTTCTGGGATTAAGGGCGTGCACCACTACCACATGGTTTTTATGGCAAACTAGGGTGGCTATTGGGATTAAAGGTGTGTGTCATTGCTGCCTGGTCTGTAAGGCTTCCAGTGTGGCTCTTTTACTTTTCTGTTCCTCAGGTAAGCTTCATTTATTAAAATACACATGAAATACTACTATAGCATGTGCTTACTTTCATGATATGCACACTCAACTCAAGCCAGGCTTGCAGCAGGTACTTGGAATCCGACCCTTGGGAGGTGAAGATAGGAGGATCAGGGCTCAAGGTCATCCTTGATTGTGTACTGAGTTCAAAACCAGTCTGGATTTCATGAGACCTTGTCTCAAAAGGTCAAGAATAAACCAGGCAATGGTCGCACACATTTTTAATCCCAGCACTCGGGAGGCAGAGGCAGGCAGATCTCTGAGTTTGAGACCAGCCTGGTCTACAGAGTGAGGTCCAGGACAACCAGAGCTATGGAGTGAGACCCTGTCTCCAAAAAAAGCATTAAAAAAAAGTACCCCAGGCCATAGTAGTACATACCTTTATTCCCAGCTCTCTGGAGGCAGACAAGAGACAAGAACTCTATGGGTTCGAGGCCAGCTTGGTCTACAAAGAGAGTTTCAGGACAGTTGGGGTTACAGAGAGAAACATTGTCTCAGATTTAAAAAAAAAAGCCAAAATAAAATAAAATGTAAATACTTCAGTTCAAATTGGCATAAGCCTGTGGTATTAGAGGCCCTTAGCCTTGAGCCAGGGTATAAAGTACATTTCCACTTTGGCTCTTTGACACATACATCCACATCACCAAATGAAAATTCCATGCAACACTACTGCCCGGGATGTACTCTGCTGTCCTCGCTGTCGCTCTCCCTGTCCCGGCAGAAAGTTTTCATTGGTGGCTATGGGAAGCCGCTTAACTGATTTTATGGCCCATTGATGAGTTCTGATCCACAGTTGCAAAAGAACCACTTTAAGTTCTAAGGAAGCCAATGGTACCGGTGCAAAAAGGGCATGTTGGGTACATTCTGCAGTTCACTTACAGCTACAAGGAACTGGATATCTCCGGTGTCATCAGCATTTTGTTGGAGGTCCTGAAGGGCTCATGGCCATCCAAAGCGACATGTAGGCAGACCTGAGTCTAGAGGAAGAAATAGGCGGGTTAGACTCTGAGCAAGAAGGTTTCCAGTATTTCCCAGAAGCCCCACTAGATCTCTCCTTGGTATGAGAGATCTGGTATGTGGCCAGTCATGAATTAGTTTTCAGCAGGTTGACAGGAGTCAGGGGTTCAGCCATATTATATCTTTTACAAAGGCATGTTTTCCTTATGGATGCCATCCAAGAAACACCACTCTCGGGTTTTTGAAATCAGTGACAAGGTTAAATATGGCGTCAGACAAGACTCCACATGGATCCCTAGCACTGATGCTGGACCCTGAGGGTGAAAGGCATACCTGGTGCTTACCGACATGGGGGTCAAAACCAGGAGTGGGCAGAGGACAACTCCCACTAGGACCAACATGGGGGGCCTCCTCTCCGAGTGTAGCCTGGAAGGCTAAAGGCAGTGCTCACATCGGTACCAGATCCCAATAACTGCGTGACACACCCAGTTACGGCAAGTGGATGCCAGTGTGTGGGGAATTGAGGACAGCAGGCACATTCAGACGGGTGAGACCTGGAGAAGTGAGGTTAGAGCCAGGCTGAGTCTGAAGTGGAACTCAGTTTACAAGAAGGACCATGGGGTCTCCCTTGGTCTGATTTCTGCTGCTGTAACACAATGCCACAAACTGGCGGGTTCATTTTACTAGTTTGTTTGTTTGGTTGGTTGGTTTGGTTTCTCAAGAGAGGGTTTCTGTGTGAAACAGTCCTGGCTGTCCTGGAACTCACTCTGTAGACCAGGCTGGCCTCAAACTCACAGAGATCCACCTGCCTCTGTCCCCCGAGTGTTGGGATTAAAGGTGTGCTCCACCACCACCCAGCAAACTGGGGAATTTATAAAGAGCAGAACCTGAAGAAGGCCCTCCTCATTCCATCCTCACATGACAAAAGGAAGGAGGGTGAAAGAAAGACGAGATTTTTGTACTCACAAGGCAGAAGAGAGGAAAAGACCCACTCTATCTAGCAAGCCTTTCCCATAACCTCCCTCAGCTGCTCATGACTTAAATACTTCCCATTAAGCCTTGCCTCCCGACACCTTGGCAATGTAGATTTCCACATGTGCTTTGGAGGAGACAAATATTCCAACCAGAGCAGGGAGTGACTTGAGGAATAGTCCCAAGGGGTAAATTTTAAAGGCAAAGATTAAAGTATTATGCTGAACGTGGAACATCACATCTCTAACCTCAGTGTTAAAGAGGCTGAGGCAGGTGGATCACAAGTTTGAGGTCAGCTGTAACTACAAGGTAAGTTGCAGGCCAGCACAGTTTACAAAGTGTGACTTTGTCTCAAATAGATGGATAAATAGGCTATGGTCCTCATCCAGATGTGTTCCAGTGAAGTGCCCAGTACCTGCAGCCGAATACAAACATTCGCTCACAGCCTCTCAGTCTCAACACCCATCTGCCAGAGCATCTTGACCGGAACTGGAAGACCTTATTTCCTCAAGATTTAGCAAGCTGGTGCAGGCTGCTTCCTGACAGCTCAGTCAGGGCCATGATTCTTCCTGAGGTCGGGAGGGAGGACCTCCCTGTAAGGTTACTTGGTCTCCTCCACTGCACAGTGAATGGGTTCCAAGAGAGATGAAGTGGAAGCTGCCAGGCCTCTTCAGGTCTAGGCCCAGCATCTGGTCACCATCTGCTATTGGTCAAAAGGATTTCAGGCCCAACTCGGATTCCAAGGGGAGGAGTATACCTTGTCAGCTTCCTCAGGCTGCCGTAACAAACTGCCATCAAGAGAGCAGCTTCAGTCATTGAGGATTCATTGAATTGGCTCTCTCCGTTAGCCATGTAGGTCCCCAGTACTGATCGATTGGAGCTCATCAAAACTGGCAGCAAATGCCCTTATCCACTGGCTCATCTCAACGGTCCAACACCTCAGCTTTGAACTTCTATCTTCCAGAACTCGTATGTGAGGGGGGGACTCAGGGCTTTGTGCACACTGCACAAGGATTCTAAATGCTAAGCTATATCCCGAGTGTGTGTGTATATGTGTATATGTGTGATAGAGATGGAACCCAGGCCTTTGTATATGCTGTACGAGGATTCTAATGCTAAGCTATATCCCAAGTATGTGGCCAGAGTGTTCAATCTCTGTTGGCAGTGGTTTCTGTCTTGTGGCCTGTCCTCCTTCAGGAGAAATGCTCTGGCCAGCCATAAGCAATATGGGCATTTGCAATAAGCCATGTTTGGGGCACAGAGGCCATGTTACAGCACCTGCTGCCAATGGCAGGTCAAATGGCAAGTAAAATGCCCCATGAAAGCACTCCGATTCCACAGGTTTAACCACAAGGAGAGGACTTGCGGTCTAGGGCCAGGGGCAGGTCTTAGATTCATTACTAGGCAGAGGAAAGGCCCAGGCTGTGGCCTCAGCTAGGAGCTTGGCAGGCCTCCGAAAATGCTTACTGCTGGAAGAGAGAGGGAGGCAATGAGGTCATGGGCCCAGCACAAGAACGTCATCATCTCCTGAGGCCTTCCATAGATGCGCTGGGCCCCAGTCTTTCCCCCAAGCAAGCGTTTCCATCCTAGACCTCGTAGAAAATGGGAGGCAGAAGCAGGCATCCCCCTGCTTCCATCCTCCTCTCCTCACACAGCCGCGGGCTCAGGAAGAAAGATGTCTGCTGCGTCAGGAGAAGGGAAGTCAGGTATTGAAAACCTGGCAAGTGAGGCCAGCTGAGGGATGCTCTGACGGCAAGCGGGACAACTGGTGGCCAAACCAAGGGATCCAAGAAGGGAAACGGGCTGCCTGGGCCAAGACAGCTGGGCCCCAGTCCCGGTCACTGCCTCACACACACGAACTTGTTTCATCTTCGCCACCCATAACCCACTACTCAGGCTCTCAGGCAATGAACAGATAGTCGGGCAGTCGTAAAGCAAGTGTCTGTCACTGGATGGCCCTGGGAAACTAGACTACATAACAGTTGTTTGATTTTATAAACCCCTATAGTCAGTGGGACAGTGGTGGCACGCCTTTAATCCCAGCGCTCAGGAGGCAGAGGCAGGTGGATCTCTGTGAGTTCGAGGCCAGCCTGGTCTACAAGAGCTAGTTCCAGGACAGCCAGAGCTGTTACACGGAGAAACCTTGTCTCGCAAAAACAAAACAAAACAAAAAAGTATAAGTAAACCCTAAATTCTAAGAGAAAGGAAAAAGCAAGGAAGGTCTAGGGATCCCAGAGGCGGGTCCGTTGGTAACACACTTGCTGTTTGGATTCCCAGCACTCATATCCACAAGCTGGGTATAATAACACAGAACTGTAAACTCAGAGTTGAGGGAGCAGAGACCACGGTATCCCCAGCTTGTGGACCAATTAACGTAGCTGTGTTCGGAAGCCCCAGGGTCAATGAGAAACCTCACCTCAAAAAATAAAATAGGGGGGCTGGCAAGATGGCTCAGTGAAGCCTGACAACCTAAATTGGATCCCCAGGACCCACATGGTGGAAAGAGAGATCCGACCTTTACAAATTACCCTCTGGCTTTAACACATGTATATACACGCACATGCGAGTGCGCGCGCGCACACACACACACAAATATAATTCTTTAAAATGTTTAAAGTAGAGATAGAGGAAGATAGCCAACATCAAATTCTAGCTTCCACAAGAATGCACACACATATTCATACACATGTGAATACCTACACATGCATATATCACAAGCACATAAAGTATTTCATTAAACCCATATGAGTTCCTCATTTTCTACTCCTGTCTCCTTCCTTCAAGTAAACCAATAAGAATTCCATTTCTGTTCAGTTGTTTGAAACAAAATGGCTACAGTCAGGCCCGGGAGAAATCAGAAAGCCTGGGCAAGCCTGGGCCCTGCCATTCCCAAGAGGCAGAGCAAGTGACAGAAACACAAAGCTGGGATTTGCCTTTTTGCTGGAAGCTCTTTCCCCTCAGTAGCCCCAGACAGTAGCCAGACCTGGGTGTTCTCCAGCCCCAGACTCTTAGGGCAAGCCTACTACTGATGTTATCAGAGACCTGGGAGGCAACCCCTCCTTCCAGGTTTTGTTTTCAATGGGAGCCAAAGCTTTAGAAGGATTATCTGGGATCAGCTGTTCCCAGAGCCTGTTGGAAGCACACAGACCCATATTTTTTAATAATTATGTTAGTATTTTGATGTGCTTGGAAAAAGAACTGCATTGGCTTAACATTCTGCTTAGGAGGAAGCTAAAGTGTTCCGGGTTGTGTTGTGTTTCTTTTCCTTTTTTCCTGCTTGTTTGTTTGTTTTCAAAACAGGGTTTCTCTGTGCAGCTCTGGCTGTCCTGCAACTAGCTCTGTAAACCAGGCCTGCCTCGAACTCACAGAGATCCACCTGTCTCTGCCTCCCAAGTGCTGGGATTAAAGGCATGCACCACCACACCCGGCTTCTCATTTTCTTTTTTAAGGAGAAAGATGATTAAAGGATCCAGAGAGATGGCTCAGCAGTTAAGAGCACATTTTCTGCTCTTCCAAAGAACCTGAGTTCAAGTCTTAGCACCCATGTCAAACAACTCAATTTCTGTAATTCTAGCTCCAGGAGAACTCCCATGTCTCTGGTCTCTGCAGGCACCTGCACATAGGAACACATATCACCCACCCCCCTACCACACACATACACAAATTTAAAACTAAGTATTTTGGTTTGATTTTGTTGCTGTTATTTGTTTTTTCTTTTTTGACTTTTTGAGACAGTGTTTTTCTGTGTAACAGTCCTGTCTGTCCTGGAACTCACTCTGTAGATCAGGCTGTCCTTAAACTCAGAAATCGCCCTGCCTCTGCCTTCCCAGTGCTGGGATTAAAGTTGTGTACCAACATGCCTAGCTCAAGATGTGTGTGTGTGTGTATGTGTGTGTGTGTGTGTGTGTGTGTGTGTGAGAGAGAGAGAGAGAGAGAGAGAGAGAGAGAGAGAGAGAAATGTTTTTTTAAAAAAAAAGTTTACAAACCTGGGGCTGGAGAAATAGCTCAGCAGTTAAGAGCACTGGCTGCTCTTCCAGAGGTCCTGAGTTCAATTCCCAGCAACCACACGGTGGCTCACAACCATCTGTAATGAGACCTGATGCCCTCTTCTGGCCTGCAGGCATACATGCAGACAGAATACTGTATACATAATAAATAAATATATCTTTTTTTAAAAAGTTTACAAAACTAGTATAAGATAGAGCAAATAAGATGGAGGCGGGAGGGAATGCTCTGTGGCAGGCTGTCTCAGGAGACAGGGAGAGGATGTACCGCTGCCATTTGCATCATTGCGCATGCCTTTAATCCCGCACTCAGAAGGCAGAGGCAGGAGGATCTCTGTGAGTTCCAGGCCGACTTGGGCTACTTATTGAGTTTGAAGTTCGCTACATTGTGAGATCCTGCCTAAAAGTAAAGTAAAAGTCACACTTTGGGGCTGGAGAATGTATCAGGGCCCAGAGTTTCATCCCCACCACAACATAGCCCAGATGTGGTGATGTGCAGTTGCACTCAGGAGGTACAAACGGGAGTACAAGATCTTCCTTGGCTACATAGTGAATTTTTTTAAAGATTTTTATTTATTTATTAAGTATGCCATGTTCTGCCTGCATGTATATGCCTGAATGCCAGAAGAGGGCGCCAGATCTCATTACGGATGGTTTTGAGTCACCATTTGGTTGCTGGGAATTGAACTCAGGACCTCTGGAAGAGCAACCAGTGCTCTTAACCTCTGAGCCACCTCTCCAGCCCCTACATAGTGAATTTGAGGCTGGCCTGAGCAGTATAAGATCCTGCCTCAAAAAAAAAAAATTCTAGCCCAAAGGAAGCAGAAGCAGGTAAATCTCTGAGTTGGAGATCCAGTCTGGTCTACAAATGAGGGACAGCCATGGCTAAGCAGAGAAACCACACACACACACACACACACACACACACACACACGAAAAAGAAAAGCATTCACACTCTCACCTCCCAAGCTGCACCACCGATAACACCTTAGCAAACAGCTATCCTTGTTTTCTACTGCCCTGTAGCACATTAGGCAAACTTAAATGGCTTCAAAGGCCACTCATTTATTACCTCCTGTTTCTGAAGGTCAGAAGTCCAGGCAGACGTTTGTACTGGGTCTCTCATAAGGACAAAGTCAAGGGTCTGGGCGAAAACTCACTTCCATTTTCATCCAGGTTATTGCCCAAATTCAGCTCCTTGTGTGGTAGGATGGGGGATCCTGTTTCCTGGTTAGATGTCACTTGTGAAATGGCATGTGCTTGCAGAAGTCACCTGCAGGCTCAATGTACATTTTCAAGATAGATCTAGCACAGTTAAATGATTTGTTTCTTAAAGTTGTTGGGTTTGGGGGGTTTTTTTGTTTGTTTGTTTTTGTTTTTTTGGGCTGGTTTTTCTGTTTATTTGTTTGGCCCTATTTTGTAACGCATGCCTGTAATCCCAGCACACGAGAGGCTAAAACAAGAGGATTACCACAAATTCTAAGGCGGCCTCTGCTACATAGGAAAACCTTGTCTTAAAACAACAACAACAAGGGGCTGGAGAGATGGCTCAGAGGTTAAGACCAAAGGTCCTGAGTTCAATTCCCAGCAACCACATGGTGGCTCACAACCATCTGTAATGGGGTCTGGGGCCCCCTTCTGGCCATTAGGCATACACACAGACAGAACATTGTATACATAATAAATAAATAAATGTTAAAAAAAAACAACAACAAAAACCTTCGGAAGCTCCTGCAAGTTAGAACAACAACAGAATTACATTAAAACAGGCCCAATCTGGAAACACACACTGTAGTCCCAACATTCGGGAGGCGGAGGCAGGAAGATGAGGGACTTGGAAGACAGTCTGGGTGACATAACAAGACTTAATCTCAAAAACAAAGCAAACGAAAAATCCATGTGTAGTAGTCAAGTATAATAGCTCTCAACAATAAGAATGCCAGCACATAAGAGGTAGAGAGAGAAAGATTTTTATGAGATTGAGGTTACCCTGAGCTACATATCAAGAACCTATCTGAAAAAATAAATAAAAAACAAAACAAAACAAAAAAACTATCATGCTGGGTACAGTGGTACAAGTCTATTATCCTAGCAATTAGGGGGTGGAGGCAAAATGGCCATCCTCAGAGAGCTAGTGAGTTTAAGGCCAGTCTTAGACCTGGGATATGTGAGAGTGTGTGTGTGTCTGTGTGTCTGCACATGTGTATATGTGTGTATACATGTGGGTGTATGTGTGTGTGTGTGTGTGTGTGTGTGTGTGTGTGTATCAACAACAACTAAGAGCTATCATATTATCTCCCCTGTATATATATACCTGAAGGAATTTGTCACTATGCACTAGAGACATCTGCATGCTGATCCCATTGAGACACTATTTCTGAAAATCTAGACAGGGAATCAGCCTACATAGTCACCAACACATGAGTAGGTAAAGAAAACGTAGTTCAGAAGGCTGAGGAGATGGCTCCGCAGTTGAGAGTTTCTTGCTCTTTCAGAGGGCCTGGCCTCAATTCTCAGCTCACAGCCAGCTGTAGCCCCAATTCCAGCGGATCTGACACCCTCTTTGGCCTCTATGGGCACCAGGCATGCAAGTGATTTGAAGACGTACATCCAGGCAAAACATCCATATGCATAAAACAAAATGATATTTCTTTATTTTAAAAAGGAAGAAAGCATGGTGTGCATACACCATGGAGTATTATTCTGCCCCAAAGAAGAATCAAATTCTCTTACTTGAGGGAAAACAGATAGAATCAGAGACCATTGTAGTATGTGAAATAAACCAGTCACAGGAAGATCAGACCCACATACTCTCCTCCTAGGTGGAAGCTAGAAAAGATAGACTTGGGAATAGCAGACTGATGACTAGCGACCGGGAAGGGGGGTGAGAAAAAGAAATTGGATTTGATCAGTGCAAGCAGTATGACTATCACACGGAATCTTATTAATATGTACAACTGATACATGTCAATAAAAAATAGTTAAAACTAAGGGGCTGGGTAGGAAGCTCAGTGGTAGAGGGCTGCCTTGTACGCATGTGACCCTGAACCTCATCCTTAGCCCTGTAAAAACAATACTAATTTAAACGACAGGGTGCATCTGTGATGATCTCAACTGTACCAACCACAGAACTCAATCCTGGGGGTGAAATCCCATCACATGAATGGGTTCTCAGATTCAGGGGTAGAACCTGGAGGTCCTTTTATGTTGGAATTCTGCCCATCACAATATCTTTTGAGTTCTTTCCCTATGTACATAACATTTATAAAGGCATTATGTGGATCACAGACACCATAAAAACTTGCTTTTTTTTTTCCAGCCATCGCTGGAACCAATGGAACCCTCTCACCTCCAGAAGGAATGTCTAAGACAAAACTGAGCCAGGCACACTGTGGTACCAGGAGTCCAGCAAGCACGGTAAGCAAATTCCCCCAGCTCCCTTGCTCTTGTGCTGGGTCCCCTGCTCGCTAGCCTCCAGAGATACATGGGGTTGAGGCACAGTTAGACAGTAACTTGCTTGATGGACCCCCCCCCTTTATTGGTATGCTTCTCTTTCCTGGCTCCCCCTTCTGAAGCCTGCTTTAAGACAGAGTGGGCAGTAGAGATCATCTCAGTATTTTGTGTTTTCTTCCTCCCCCATCCCACCCACAGAGATACATTCATGTATTATTAATGCAATTAAAATCCATTTTCAATAATAAATGTTTTAAGAAGAAAAATGCACTGGGCGATGGTGGCTCCTGCCTTTAAATCCCAGCACTCAGGAGGTAGAAGAAGGTGGATCTCTAGATTCAAGGCTGCCTGATCTACAGAGCAAGTTCCAGGACAGCCAGGGCTGTACAGAGTGACCTCCGCTCAGGAAAAAAAAGAAAAAGAAGAAGGGGGAGGAGCTGGAAAGAAAAGAAAAACTCCATATGCTATATCCCTTGTCCCACTTCACACACACACACACACACACACATACACAGAGAGAGAGAGAGAGAGAGAGAGAGAGAGAGAGAGAGAGAGAGCGCTGGCAGTGGCCAGCCATCATTCACAGAAGCTGACATTTGCTAAGCAGAGCCGTGTGAATGTGCAGAGCCTGCTCTCTGTTTAGCTTACTTCGAAGGGCACATCCATCTCCCCTCTTTCCCCAGATCCCTTTAATAGGATCGCAAAGAACAGAAAAGGTATAAACCAGTAATAAGGCCGAGTGGGGGTGTGTCAGCAGATGAGAGATTTCAACACGTCTCTAGAAGACAGAGAGCAGAAGGAAAGGTGGTGACAGGTGACACAGAGCAGAGTGAGCCACAGCTGGAATCCTCCCAGGCAGGAGGGCGGGAAAACACTCAAGGCTGAGCTGGCAAGGGTCCCTGAAGACAGAAGTAGGCAAAGGACTAGGGCAGGGAGTGCGTTAGCTGGGCCAACTGACCACCCCAAATACCATCCTACCCTGAGGTTCGGGAGGGAGTGGGGGGGGGCAAACCTCCCAGTTTCTTATGGCTGGCTTTGGAGCTGATGTGGCCACTTCCCAACAGCAAATGCCAGTGACCCTTTTCTGAAAAGTTGCAAAGCCAGGTACAGTGGTCTTCCTCTGAAATCCAAGCACAGAGACAAAAACACGAGGATGAAGGCCATTCTGGACTACAAGTACATAGTGAAACCCTGATCCTTGACTCCCTCAAGACAAATAGATAGATGATAGGTAGGTAGGTAGATAGATAGATAGATAGATAGATAGATAGATAGATAGATAGATAATAGATAGATGATAGATAGATAGATAGATAGATGATTGATAGATAGATACATAGATACATAGATAGATAGATAAGTAGATACATAGATAGATGCATACATAGATAGATACATAGATAAGTAGATACATAGAGAGATAGACACATAGATGAGATGGCACATATCAGGAGGTCAGCCTCAGCCACACAAGATTCTGTCTCAGATAAAAGTAAAAGTAAAAAACAAACAAAACAAAACAACCTGGAGCCTATTTCCCGAGGCTAGCCCCAATTCACCCACCAAGCAGCCATTCCCATGCATGCACACCATGTGTGCCCCTCTTGTACCCCAGGAAGATTCTGCCCCAGGATGAATCGCCTACAAAAATCTTACAACATAAAGGCAAAGGCGACCAATGGGGGTGGGGGGGATTGATCCTTGAAGAAACAAAGATAATTTAGTGAATGAGATAAGAGAGTTTGAAGAGGAGGAGGAGAAACAGGAGGGGGCACTGATAGCAGTGGCTTTACCGAGCACCCCTGAAGAGATTCATGAGGCTAGAGTATCCTGAAGGCAGAAGACAGCAGACCAGCGCTCACAATTAAAGAGAACGCCAGAAAGCTTGGGGACAGGATGAAGGAAATCAATTGAAGGCCTGAAGTTAAAAAAAAAAAAAAAATGAAGAGAATCTTACAGAACACAGGGTTTAATGAGAGAGATAGAAACTGTAAGAAAAGAGATGGGAGACAGAGAATCATCCTGGCAGGTCCAATATGTGACTAATATTTGGAGGGTTTTAGAAAGAATAGAGAAAGCAGAGGGGACCTGGGCCCCTGCCAATGGTCCAGAGCCTTGTGGCTATGACAATACAGAAAGAGGCAGGCTCTGGGAGGCTGGGTGTGACCCCTGCCCTTTGAAAGCCAGGCTACTTTTATGGTTTTTGTATTCTGTGTCAATTTCCCCTTTGTCCTCCTTCCTCAGTATTTAGTGGTGTCAGCTGAGTCCCGAAAAGCCACTGAGGGAAAAAATATGTCCATGAAGGGGACTCGTGGGGGGGGGGGCGGCGGGGGAATGAACAACACTGTCCTCAAAACTAGAGTCCCTAGGAGAAGGGGTATCCAGGGGGCATGAGGTCAGAGTGGCTCACTTCTCAGCCCTCTAAGAGATCATCTGGCAGAGCTAGTTTCCCCACAGAAGGAAAACCTTTTCTACCAGGCCGTCCCATGGGAGTAAAAGCCAGCTTCCCTTAAGACTTCCATTCACTGGGTACAAAGGTCAGGCCTGAAGTGGATGGAATGAAGTTGAGGAAGGTTCTTTACCACATGCTCCTTTGGTTGCATGCGCTGTCCCCATTTGATTAGGTTGTGTTATTTTGTTTAAGATAGGATCTTGGGCAGGAGAGAGGGCTCAGTGGGGAAAGGTAGCTGCAGTTGAGTATTGGATCCCCGGTTACTGGGTTCCTTAATGCCACTGCAATAAGCCAAATCAAGCCAAATTAATAATTCCAGAACAGGGCTATGCAAAGGAGAACACTTGTGGGTGGCCCTCAGGATGGCAGGGGACAGAACAGGAGGGCGCACACCTGATCTATGTGTGGGTCTTAAGTAGCCCATAGGCATGGTTCCAGGCATCCCCGAGAGAGGAGCCACTGACGGTGGTCTTTCTGAAATGAGGCAGGGTTTGGGGAGAGAGAGAGAGAGAGAGAGAGAGAGAGAGAGAGAGAGAGAGATGGGGGAGGGGATCGATGCAGAGTTTCCACCAGAACATTCCAGACCCTTTGTGTATATGGATGACAGGGGCTGGGATGGACCTTCCACCAGAACACTTGCCACTGAGCATGCTTATTTGAGTTTAGTTCTCCAGGTGCCACACGATAGAAAAAGAGACCCAACCCCCAAATTTCATAGTAGAAAGAAAAAAACCAACTCCCAAAAGTTGACCTCTGTGTTGTGGCTTATTTGGGCACTGTGTGAAAATGTATTTGCTGTGATTGGTGTAACAAAAAGGCAAATGGCCAATAGCTAGGCAGGCAGTATAGGCGGGACTTCTGGGAAAAAAGAGGAAGAGGAGGAGGAATCTAGGTGTCTCCCCAGGAGACATGAGGAGGAAACAGGAGGTACAACACGGAAGAGAGGTAACACCACGTGATACAACATAGGTTAATATAAATGGGCTAATTTAAGTTATAAGAGCTAGTTAGGAGCAAGCCTAAGCTATAGCCCGAGCTTTCATAATTAATAAGAAGTCTCTGAGTCTCTGTGTCATTATTTGGGAGCTGGCTGGCAGGACAGAAAAAGACTCATTACACCTCTAACTTCTACATGAATACCGTGGCATGTGTGTGCCCATACCCATAAATATTAAAAGAAAAAAAAACAAACCAGGATCTCACTATGTAGCCCAGATTGGCCTGGAACTAAAAATGTTCACAAGTGTAGAGGTTACAAAAATGTACGATCATGCCGGGCCTGACTTTTTTTTTAAGGACCTGGGACTTCCCACAGGACTGATAGCTTGAGGCCTAGAACCTCTGTCTACCTCAGGCCAGAGGAGTTTTTTCGGTGGCTCCCGGCTGTAGTTCCCAGTCGCAAGCCTGCTGATAGCTTTTGGAAGCGCCAATAAGGCCCACAGACCCCCATCACACTGTCAGCCAGGCCCCCTGGGTTGGTTTGTTTTTCCAGGGCATAAACGTATTTTATGGAGAAATAAAATGCACAGTAATAAAGTGGGGGAGGGGAGTGCTTTCACAGGCCCACATTTTATCCAAAGGGGCTGAGATGTGGCATCCCTTGCTCGAATATGAAATTATTACACAAGAATTGACTCTCGGTGTCTCCCATGCTCCCTGGCATGATTGCTTCCATAAGTTATGGAGACAGCTGAGCGTTTGTATTCAAGTGATCACATAAATTAATATCCATATGTGGAAATGGAGCGCTGGGAGCCGGCCTGGTTCCAGGATGCATTCCCTGTAATGACCTACACACCTGCAGAGAAATGCCTGGCTGGGGCTCAGAATGCCGCCCTCACAAGGATCGAGCGAGGGATGCCAAATGTTAGCCCTTTGAAGCAGTGAACCCCTGAGGGAGCTTTAGTCGCGGGATCCTCTGAGGGAAGAAAGGCGACTTATCATTTTTTTTATTAGAAGAAAATTTGTTTACTTATCTATTTATATTTGGCCATTTGAGACAGTATCTTGTCTATAACCCAGCCTGGCCTCAAACTCATGGCAATCCTCCTGACTCGGTCTCTCAAGTGCTGGCAACACGGGCATGAAGTACTACACCTGTCTTCCTTCTCTCTTGATTTGACTTTTAAAGAAAGAAATATACAAAAAAGCATGGGCCTTAAAAAAACGTATGCTTCACTTTTTAGGCCTGGGTTTTGTCAGAATTCTAATTATGCCTGTGGCCCTGAAGGCCTTCCAGACTTCCTGCTTGCCAACAACTTTTATTTTACTATTGTAACGGGAGACAAACTTACTCCTTTCTTCTCTGGAGCTTGCCAACACCATGCAGAAAGAATAACAGGAAGAGAACAGCACCGCTGAAGAGGGTAAGCCCGAAACTCCAGTCACATAAGCAACGTCAAGAGCCATGGGCATACAAGGCTGCATAGGCTGACGTCCAAATCTGCCTCAAAGACATGAGTCAACACAAATATGCCACAGCAAGACTTGGAAGCTGAGGAGCCAGCCCAAAGTCTTGCTGCCCTCCTGCCCTCTCGCACGCGCTCACTCATTTACCCCCCGCTCAGCTCACTCATTTACCCCCCCACCCCACCCCCACCCCACCCCACCCCCGCTCGTTCACTCCATGTTGGTTCCTCTGGTTCCATTGTACCACATGGTCCAGAAGAATGTTGAAGGAATGTCTGCTGGGGACCCTCCCACCAGGTGCATTAATCCCCTCCTTGTCATTCTAGAGCTCTTCCATTGACACTGTGAAGAATTTCATTCTGTGCACAATGGAAAAGGCCATGTCTGGGCTCTCGTTTGAGCTGCTCGCTGTGTCCTAGCCTTGCACTGCTGACAAGCAGCTTCCTATAGCACTTAGCTAAATGAAACAACTGAGTGTTCAAAGGCTTGGATAGCAAGAGATGAGCTAGAGCTGAGAGTGGCGGTGGTCTTATTCCCCAACGCGGGAGGAGGAGGCAGCAAAGCAGGAGTTGGAGGACAGCCTGGGCTACACAGTAAGATTGTTAGGGTGTGAAGGGGTACTAAAAAATGATGGGGGGGGTGACCCCTTCGTAGATGCACAACTTTGTTCTCCCCTATCTGCCTACTTGCCCCGCCCATTCAACCAGAGATCATTTAGCCTTTACTGGGGAAACAGGAGATTTCTTTCCTTTCTAAGGGGGTGGGACTGGTGACAGAGCTTCATATAGCCCGGGTTGGTGACAGAGCTTCATATAGCCCGGGTTGGTGACAGGGCTTCATATAGCCCGGGTTGGTGACAGGGCTTCATATAGCCCGGGTTGGTGACAGGGCTTCATATAGCCCAGGCTGCCTTTGAACTCACTACACAGCCTAGGATGACTTTGAGCTCCTGATCCTGTTTCCTCTTTCCCAAGTGCTGGGATCACACAAGCTTGTGCCACCATGTCCCACTGGGACAGCAAATTTCTAAAAACGTAATACTTCTCCAGAGGTCTAATGGCAGGGACATGTCCCCATCAGCAATAGCAGGCTGGTAAATACGTTTAATAGGTAGCTTCTCCAGGAGGAAGGAAGGAAGGAAGCAAGCAAGCAAGCAAGCAAGCAAACAAGTCTGGGAGTCAGACATGGTAGCTCTCCCCTTTTATCCTACCACTAAGGAGGCTGAAGCAGGGGGATTGAGGCCAGCCTTGGTTACAAAATACGTTCTAAGCCACGCTGGGCTACAAAATCCTGTCCCCAAAGGAGAGAGAGGAGGAGAGGAACGTGACCCAGTTGGTAGAGCCCTTACCTAGCATGCACAATATCCTGGGTTTGATCCCAGCACCAGATGTAGCAGCTCCCACCTATAATCCCAACATCCAGGCAGGCAAGATACATGAAATTGTCTCAAAAAAAGAGAGACCGTGATGGCAGTATGATGGCTCACACCTTTAATCCCAACACTCTGGAGGCAGAGGCAGGTGGATCTCTGTGAGTTCAAGACCAGCCTGGTCTACAAAGAGAGTTCCAGGACATCCAGGGATGTTACAGAGAGAAATCCTGGCTCAACTCCCTCCCAAAAAAGGCCAAGTCTGTAGCACTGTGAATAGCTGCAGTATAAATTCCCTTGTCTGGGCTTTTCAATGCCAAGTCCATATCTCAAATGCAGTTGGGAAGAGATGGACAGGCTGGATCTTGTCAGCTGGTGAGCATTGTATGGCTGCAGGTTTTAAACTCACAGGATCGAGTATCATTGCTTTGGACCATACTGATTCTAAGAGGTAAACTATCTGTCTACCCTTGGCCCTCCCTCAAATCCATTCTTGCCTGAGCCAGGCAAACCTTCAAAAACCCTAAGGTAAAGCCTCAATTCTTCCTTCTTGAGGCTCCAAACAATAGCCACATGGGAGAAAAGCCCCCATAGCTGAAAACTTAATTGGCATTGCTTTCTTGTAGTCCAATATTTCATAATAAGAAAATGGGAATCAAAATTCTTCCCCACTAAGAATGCACAGTGGAATGAGAGTTGGCAGACTAGGCAAGGTGGCAAAATTGATTTGCAAGATCCACAGCAACATCCTTAACTGCACATGCGTAAGCTGCACCATCTGCCTGGCACTGGCTGTTTCTCCAGGAGCGTGCGCTATCAGCACTTGGTGCAGAGATCCTAAGGTCTTCATGGCAGTCTGCAACACCTCATTGCGCACCGGGAGACAGCCTTCCCGGTCCTTTCTTCCTCTGGATCACCTTGTGGGCCCCAAGCAGTAGGGTTCTACCCTTCTAGCCTCAGGCCGGCTGCCCCTTCCCCTACAGCCCATCAGTCACCAGGTGGCCCCATAAAGATAAAATGGATCTGGAAAATTTCTGTCACCTAGCCATACTGCTCCCAGGTCATAGCTCCATACACTGCATATGTCTGTGGTCATGTGGCAATAAATAAAACTACTGCACTTACGGTTGAATGAGTGTTTAACCAGAATTTAGTCCTGGCTTTTGGGGAGCTGAAGAAGGATTAAGTTCTATGCCAGCCTAGGTTAAATAGCAAGGCCCTGTCTCAAACAAAAATGGCGGGCAGTATAGTTTATGTGTAAAATTCTGACTCTTGGGCAGTGGTGGAGGCCAGGGAATCAGGAGTTCAAGGTCATTCTCTGTTAGTAGTAAGTTCATGGCTGGCTTGGGCTACACTGAGATCCTGTCTCAAAAAAACCTAATTAAATAATTTTTTAAATGAACAAAAAGATGACTGGGAAGACAGCTCAGTGGTTAAGAGCACTTGTTACTCTTGCATAAACCTCAGTCTGGTTCCCAGCACCCACATGGTGGCTCACAGCCATCCCTAGCTCAAGCTTCCAGGGATCTGATGCCCTCTCCTGACCTCCAAGGGCACCAAGCACATACACACACATACATATAAATAAAAACTAGCTTTTAAAAAGAAGTGTCCCGGGGCTGGAGAGATGGCTCAGTGGTTGAGAGCACTGACTGCTCTTCTGGAGGTCCCAGGTTCAATTCCCAGCACCCAAATGGCAGCTCACAACTGTCTGAAGATCCAGTTACAGGGGATCTGACACCTTCACACCAATGCACAGAAAATAAAGTTAAATAAATCATAAAAAATATTTTAAAAAAAACAAAAAAATAAAAAAATAAAAAGAAGTGTCCCTTGGCTGGCATGAGGGCAGCCTTGTTTACTGCTTCTTCCAGTTGCACAAGACCGTGTGAGGTCACTAACCTGTACCATATCCAGGCTTCTTTCTTTCTACTCTGTCGTGCTCCTCTAGTGTCAGGATGTATATTCTAGAGTTGTGTAGTAGAATATATATATATATGTTCTTGGAATGGGTCTCATCCTTATTAAACTTGCTGGGCAGTGACCTTGACCCACAGTGGCTTCCTGACTGCCTCCTTCATTCGCGTCTCCCCACCAGATATGCTCCCTCCACGGGAGGCAATGCTTCTTCCACCTGGGATCTGATGACCACTGGAGCCAACCTAAATCCAACCCATGACCTGAAGTGGTAATGCTGCCACCACCCATGAGGGACAGAGCAGGGCTTGTAGGAAAACACTGGGATGGGGGCTTTTCTTGCTGCATAGTTGGGCATAGCCACCACTGAGTCTCACTCATACCAAGTATCAATTCATTTCACAGACCTACAGACATAGACACAAAGAGACATATACACAAAGAGACATACACACAAAGATTCTCTCTCTCTCTCTCCCTCTCTCTCTCTGCACACACACACACACACACACACACACACACACACACACACACACACAGGCATGCATGCCTGCTTAAGTTCACACCAAGGGGGTGATTGATTCTGTCCCCAACAACTTACTTATTGAACATGCATTGTGCATATCAGGCATTGTGTCAAATCCCTGGAGCCTGTACTCAAGGAAGCGTATTACACCTATGAACACAAGCATCTATAACATTTGGGTGGTACAAAACAGGGTCTCGTGTAGTCCAGGCTAGCTTCAAACTCCCTATGAAGCAATGGTGGTTTGAATAAGAATGACTCCTATAGGCTCATGTATTTGAATGCTTGATTCCCAATTGTTGGAGCTGTTAGGGAAGAATTAGAAGGTGTGTCATTGGGGACCACCTTTGAGGTTTCAAAAGACTAACATCATTTCCAGTTAGCTAGCTTTTTCTGGCTCTCTCTCTCGCTCTTTTTTTTTGTTAGTTTGTTTTTTTGTTTTCTGAGACAGGGTTTCTCTGTGGTTTTGGAGCCTGTCCTGGAACTAGCTCTTGTAGACCAGGCTGGTCTCGAACTCACAGAGATCCGCCTGCCTCTGCCTCCCGAGTGCTGGGATTAAAGGCATGCGCCACCACCACCGGGCCTCTCGCTCTCTTTTCCTCCCTCCCTCCCTCCCTCTCTCCCTTCCTCTCTCTGTCTCCCTCTCTCTCTGCATCCTACTTGTAGGTCATCTGAGTTCTCAGCTACTGTTCCAGCGCCATGCCTGCCTGTCAACATGTTCCCACCATGATAGTCATGGACTTTAACTATAAACCCCAAATAAACTTTTTCTTCTCCAAGTTGTCTAGATCATAAAGTCTTATGATAGTAATAGAAAAGTAACCAAGACAATAAATAGACAAGGATTAACTTGAACTTCTAATTGTCCTACCTTCACCTCCTGAGTACTAGGATTAGAAGTATTTACCACCATGCCTGGTTTTGGGGTGCTGAGGATCCAGCCCAATGTTTCATGTATTCTAAGCACACACTCTAGCAACTGAGCTACATCTCCAACATTTTCACTCTTTTGGTTTTATATTTTATTTTACTTTATATTTTGAGACGTGTCTTTATGTAGCCCAGGCTGGCCTCAAATGTCCATCCTCCTATCTCTACCTCCCTAGTGCTCAGATCACAGGCATATGCACCACTAGGTCCAGCAAGGCATAAAAAATTGAAGATGGAAGAGACCTTAATTCAAAAGATGGATGCTAGTCTGATATAAAGAGGCCTAAATACAGGATAGAGACAACAGAAAATGGAGATCACACCTATAAATGGTAGTACTAGGGATGTAAGTGGTAAAGCACTTACCTAGCTACTATAGGCCCATGGGCTCCGTGCCCTAAAAAACAGAATATATTTATTATTAAAAAATCTTTAGGGCTGGAGAGATGGCTCAGAGGTTAAGAGCATTGCCTGCGCTCCCTAAGGTCCTGAGTTCAATTCCCAGCAACCACATGGTGGCTCACAACCATCTGTAATGGGGTATGGTGCCCTCTTCTGGCCTGCAGGCATACACACAGACAGAATATTGTATACATAATAAATAAATAAATATTTCAAAAACAAAAAACAAAAAAATCTTTAGTTGGGCATGGCGGTGCACGCTTCCAGTTCTAGCACTAGAGAGGTGGGGGTAGGAGAATCAGAAGCTCAAGGCCATCCTCAGCTACATAGGGAATTCTAAGTCAGTCTGGGCCATATGAGACCATTGCAAAATAATAATAATTGTCATTATTATTATTATTGTTAAAACTCTTCTAAAACATCTATCCATAAATAGTAATTTCATAAATAAAGAAACAGAGGCCCGGGGAAGTCAAGCACTTTCTCCAGCCCTCAGAATGAGTTAGAATGGACCTGGGGAAAGTTGCTCCGTGGTTAAAGGTGCTGCTTGTGCAAGCCTGAGGATCTGAGTTCAATCCCAGAACCCAGATCAGAGTAGAAGGAGAGAACCCCGTCTACAGGGCCCTGGCTTCCACATGTGCGCCTCAGCTACATACCTAGTTTGAGGCCAGGCTAGGCTACCTGAGATCCTGTCTCAGAAAAGCATGTTATGAGCGCCAGAACCCCTAACAAACCATGGTGCACACGCATAATGAGTTTCTGTTTCTGATAAATTAAGAAATCCAGAGGAGGGGCCGGTGAGGTGACTCAGTGGGTAAAGGCGCTTGCTGCCAAGCCTGACAGCCTGCCTTCCATCCCTGGAGAAAGTTGTCGTCTAATCTCTACACACACTGTGGCACATGCACACCCACACCAGAAATCAATGCAAGTAATTAATTAAAATGTAGGAGCCATTTTAAGAAGAAAAAAATCCAGAGGAATATATAGAATCCAGTGCTCATGTAACTGCCCAAGTTATCAAGGACCCAGACTCCTACCCCATCATCAGGACATAGTTTTCATCCTCATGGTGCCAAAATGGCTGCTGCACCTATAAGGACAGCATTCACATTTCAGACTAAAAAAAGAAAAAGAAAAGGCAACGATATTAAAATCTTCTCCAGTCAAGGTCTGCTTTATTTGAGACAAGAACTCCTGTGCAGAGATGTCTGCCTACTCCATGCTGACTGGCATGCATCACATAACCACCAACAGGAATTTGGGAATTTGAGAGTTTTACTATTTAGCGTCTATGATAAAAGATGAAAAAGCAAAAGGAAATTCAAATGGGAAGTAAGTGACACTGACCCCAGGTCTCTTATCTCTTGGTCCAGGGCTCTCGATATTTTACACTGTGACAGGGCTGGCTGCCATGGGATAGGAAGGAAAGGGGCCACCCATTTATCTAGGCCAGAAGCAGGGAAGATGGCCAGTTCAGAGATTCTGATAAGGCTTCATGGAAGACTTGGGGTATTAGGAACTGTTCAAAAGGGAGAAGATAATCTACCGAGAATGCAAAGAGAGGGAAGCAGGCAACGGAATTCACACCACAGCAAAGAAGCAAATACCAGGCATGTGCTACTAGGTCTAAGCCCTGCCTTCAGCCCCAGACCTGAGAAGGTCAGCAGACAAGGGTAGAGGAGCACATTAGCAGCTGGGGAGGTGGTGTGATCAGTACAGTGCCTGCAGAGCAGGCTTGCGGAAATGAGCTAGATCCCTGCAACCTCAGAAAAAGGCAGACATAGTAGCTGGCATGCAGTTATAATCTCAGTCCAGGAGAGGCAGAGACAAGAGGATCCATGGAGCTTGTTGGCCAGCTAGTGTAGCTCAATTGACCAACTTCAGCTTCCAATGAGAAATCCTGACACACAAACACACACTCACGCACGCATACATGCATGAAACAAAACAAATCAATCTGGGCTGGAGAGATGGCTCAGGGGGTAAGAGCACTAGGACTGCTCTTCCAGAGGACCCGGGTTCAATTCCCAGCACCCACATGGCAGCTCACACCTGTCTGGAACTCCAAGATCTGACACCCTCACACAGACATACATGCAGAGGAAACACAAGTGCACATAAAATAAAAGCAAATAAATTTTTAAAAAAATCTTAACTATTCATGAAGAACAACACCCCAGGTTGGCCTCGGGGCTCCACAGGCACAGGAGGACAGAAAGGGCGAGCAGGGGAGAGAAAGGGGATTACATAAGAGGAATGGATGAGAATAAAAATGTCCTTGAAAAGGGGGCAAGAAAACCAAAACCAAAGGAGAGCCAGTCATCTTAGAGGAGATCTCAGGGAAGTATTTGAGAACACAGTAGGAAACCCTGGACACGGGGGAAATGACTAGCACATTAAAATCCCTTCTGGGTAGGACCTCTGGAAAGACACACAGGGGCCAGAAAAGAAAAAGGAATTGATGACAAGGTCCCCAGGCCCCACACGGTGACTGAAGAAGAGGTTTGCATTTCTATGCTTAGTCTGCACCTTCTTGGATTGAGCTTTTCCAAAGATCACTAGAGTCGTGTCCTTTAGAGCTCCTGAGGTGGGAGGTAAATCATGGTTGGTCACCTTCAGAACAAGCAAGTTGGTCTGCAAACAACCAAATCAGGCAGTGGTGGCACACGCCTTTAATCCCAGCATTCAGAAAGCAGAGGCAGGCGGATCTCTGTGAGTTTGAGGCCAGCCTGGTCTACAGAGAGTTCTAGGACAGTCAGGGCTACGCAGAGAAACCCTATTATGAAAAACCAAAAAAGAAAAAAAATTATATAAGTAAAGAAAATGAAATTTCTTAGCCCATGTAACTGGAATGGATGTAGTTTCAGATTCAGGCAAATCCAGGAGCTCAGACAATGGAGACTGTGGCTGACAGCCCAGCTTCTCAGCAAGTACAGTAGAAAGCATGGTTCTCTTTTCTGTTAGAAACAGCAAGCTGCATTTGTTTGTTTGTTTTCTGGGATCTTGGGTGCACATCACCTGTGAGCCTGTCACTGTGACCCAGCTCATATGAGGGAGCATAACCATGTCCCTACTCATGCAAACCCCACAGCCCAAAAACAGGTCTCCAGCAAACATGCAAACTCGGCATCCAAGAACACTGTTTGCCCAAACAAAACCTAAGTTCTGCTTCTAGATGGAGGGCAAATGAGCCTGTCCATCACAGTGTCTATCACAGTGGTTCTATGGAGCTGCCAAAAGAGCCATAAACACCCAAACCTCCCAGTTCATCAAAAGTTGCCTTCTGCAGGCATCCAGCTACATTCAGTCTTGGGGATTAGAACCCTGGCTACTTCTAGATCTGTCAAAGAGAATATACCAGAAAGTCAGGGCTGAAAGAATCTTAGCAATCACCGCCTCCCTCCATCTCCCCCTCAGCTAACCAGGAGCAGAGAAGGAGGAGGCCAGCTTTAGCGTGCAAGGCTGACTGGCCACAAATAGAGTGGAACAGACTGACATTTCAGCCCTGGCTTTCCCTTCTGCCCACAGCCAGCCTGAGAATGCTTTCTGAGAGACTGGAGACGGTCCCCAACAACGGAAAGAGTGTCAGGCCTCCCAACTAGGCGAGTTCACAGAAGCCCACCTTTGGAGCCAGGTGTGACTGCTCACACTCATTCTCCCAGTACTTGGGAAGTTCAGACAGGAGCTGATCCTACATTTGAGGACAAAGCCAGGTCTGATGGCACACAGCTTTAATGACAGCACTCAGGAGGCAGAGGCAGGAGGATCTCTGTGAGGTCGAGGCCAGCCTGCTCCAGGACAGCCAGAACTACAAAGAGACCCTGACTCAAAAAAAGAGAAAAAAAAAGTTTGAGAACAGTCTGGGCTACAGAGCAAGACTCGGCAACAGAAAACAGAAAGGAAATGAAGCGGGGGAGGGTAGAAAAACATCGAGAAAGAAAGTCCATGGCGTGGCTCCTCCAGCTTAGATTAGTGTGGCTAGGAATGGGTTGATTTGGGCTGAGGGCAGGTGCAGGGTTGTGGCCTGCCGCCCACACTCGCAGCCATCATACTACATACATAAGGGCAAGAAAACGAAGGTGTTCAGGGCCACCATGTACCATCTGTCTTCCAGAGAGTGGCAGTGCAGGCAGCCTTATCAGGCTGTTGCTTTGATCTGACCTACTCCTGGCTGGTTCCCCAGTCAGGCCACGTGTGCCCTTCGCCTTTCCATCCAAAAGGAAAATTTGTCCCTCACCTGGCTCCTCTTTCCCTTCCTGGCCATTGTCCAGCAGAAGCTTTTCTCAGAAACTTGGGGACACACTTAGGAAGTTTATCTGGACAGTGTGTCTATGCCAAAGAGGCAGGCTGCAAGGAATATTAGAGATTAGAGACTATGCCCTCTTTTTCCTGTCTTTTCTTTTCTTTTTTTCTTTTTTCAAACAGGACTCCAGTGGAGAACACCAAAACGCTTGGACTCTAAGGAATTCGAAAAGGTTATCTTGATTACTTAAGCAGGGGTTTTCTAAAATGCTCAGCCAGTGGGGAAGAGAGAAACTTCTAAAGTTATATAACCCTTTGGCCATTGGTTAGATAAGAGCAGGGCCAGAGCAAACAGAGAAACCAGGAGTGACAGTGTTCCCATTAACTCTTTCAAAGCCTAGAAAACACCCACAGGAAGTTTTTTAAAGTCCCTAGGCAGTGGTGGCGCATGCCTTTAATCCCAGCACTTGGGAGGCAGAGGCAGGCAGATCTCCAAGTTGGAGGCCAACCTGGTCTACAGAGCCAATTCTAGGACAGCCAAGGCCAGGGCTATACAGAGAAACCCTGTCTTGAAAAACAAACAAATTTGCAAAAAAAGCCAAACAGGTCCCTAGGCACCTCTCCATTCTATCATTTGCCAAAACAAGCCTTCACTCCTAAACCAAAGTTCATGAACCCAACCTTTCCCCTTCTGTTTTTACTCCCTCCTCTGAGGTCTTCTACATCTGTTCCGGCTGTATCCCTAGCTAGGAAGAAAAGCCCCCCTTTCCCAGGGGGCTATAAGGGGTTTCCCAAGCAGGCAGCCAACTCTGTATGCACCTCAGGCTTTACCAACATTGCCTGGCACTTTTCTAGGTCTTCCCTGGATGGGAGGACTACTTGAGAGAAGGCCTCAAAATGCATACATCACCAGATGGTCAGATTTCACGAGAAAACTCAAGGACTTAGGCTCCATCTCAGAACCCTCAGTGTGTGTGTGTGGGGGGGGGGGGGCGGGAGTGCTGGTGGGGTGCTCCTGGACTGGGCCCAAGCATGCTGTACAGGGCAGGAAGCCCTCACTAAGGACAGAAGGGCAGAGGATAATCTGCCTTCAATTTCCCCTATCCTTGACACAAAAACAAATAACCAAAAGCAGTCCTTAGAGTGGGAGAGGGCACCTGGACGAGAAGGTGTAGCAAATGTTCCCAGGAATTGGCAACCCCTGGTACCTTGCCAACCTGGGACCAGGGAAAGAACCAGGGGCTTTATCTGGCCCTGGGCAGGCTTCCAGTCAAGGGGCCCGCCCAAAGCGAGCACTCTTACCTCCCCAGATTATGCTCAGACCCTGCAAGAGCCCAAGGGGCCTCAAGTCCCAAGCATGGGATCCTCCCAGACCCCACCCAGCCCTTGCACCACTCCCAATCCTATGGGCGAAGGAGGTCAATGTCGTTCAAGTAATTTCTCAGCGAACACAAGATGGCAGCCTTAAATAAATGCAACCCTGCGCAGCTTTTAATCTTACACATCATTAAATTCCTAATTTACACATTATGTTTTCGTGGGCCAACCCATAACTCATTAGTGTTGAACTCACGAGGTATAAAGAGCAACGCAGGATGGGCGCCAGAGCGCTGTCACCTGCCTGGGTTAACAGTGCCTGCCATGGGGGCAAGAGGAAGGTGTGAGCGGGGCACTGAGATGCCAGGCCGGTCAAGGCCTCAGCACAGGGATCCCTAGGTGCCAGGCTCAGGTTGCACGTTGTGCTCACAGTGCTACTGCAGGGTAAAGTGCTCCTTCTAACCTCCCCTCCCCCAACCGCTCCCGCGGGCGCGGGTCCGTCCACTCGCGCACTCTCACGCCCCGGTGGTGAAGCGCGGCTCCGGGCCGAGCAGGCCTCTTTGGCAAACATCTTCCTACGGGAGGATTTCAACGGAGCAGTGAAAAGCCAGAAACCACGGGGGTTACAAACCCCGGAGTCCCTGGCTGGTGCCCATCCCCTTCTCCACCTCTGATGGGGCCTAGAGCCAGAAAACCACGAAGAGGCAAAGTGCACAGGCCTAGGGCTGTGGGAGCTCGGGGACACATAGTCCACTCTGAGGCCCCATCTCTCCTCCTCCCGGAGTGTTGCACAGCACAGCCAGCACAGCCATAGCATCAGGCTTCGGGGGTCGGCCAGGCCCTGAAGAATGAAATGCAAGGCCATGAAGGCTGCTGCTTCTGCTTCCCTTCTAGGGAAAGGGCAGACAGGGTCACCCGGTGAAAACTGAACAGCAGCTCCAGGCCTCGAGCAAAGCGCACGGTAAAAGAGAGGGAAGCTGCGACCTGCTCGGGCCTGGAGCTTAAGATCGTGATGTGTGCGCAGGACCCGGGCGCGGACAAACTGGACCCGTAGGTGCTCAGTGCCTACTCAGCCAAAAGGCGGCCAGCTCCGTGCCTGAGGCGGGGTGGGAGGGAGGAGGTTGGAAGAGCACCCCGCCCTCACCGCCCGCGGTCACAGGGGCAATTACACTCCTCGCTGCAGACGGTTACCCGGTTACCAGCTCGCCCGCGCATCCCTCTCCGTCTCCCCTCCCTCCTCCGCACAACTGCTTAGCCATCTTAGCCAGGGAGCCGCGAAAACGCGGCAGCGGCCGGCGGCCAGCGGCCTCTGGGGACTTCCCTGGACTCCTGGCTCTGGGTGAACCGCTCATATCGCTGGGGCGAGGCCGTCGTACAGTGCAGTTCGTCCTCCCGACCACCGACAGCCTGGGAAACGACTTTGCTAGTGGTGAAAGGGCCGTCCAATCCTTCGCCAAGGCTTTGCAGCAACCCTCAAGCTCCCCTCCAATCTCATTGGTGCCTCCTGCCCCGTGTGTCCTTTCCTATTCCCAGCACATCATTAGACCTTAGCCAGAAACTCTGAAGCCTTTACTCTGCCAGGCGTGCATCCTCGGCTGCAAATTAGCAGTCCTTCCGCCCTCCCGTCCTCTATGGCTTCTACAATTCTGGAAGGTGTCTTGAAGCTGTGAACGGAAACTCGGGCTTTGGATTAAGACTTTATTTTCAACTAGCTGCCTGATTGGAAGCGAGTTTCTTAACCTTAGGTGTTTCATCTGCAAAGTGGAAGAAATGATGCCCAAGTAAGAGTGGCTGCCTGGACTGGGAAGAGATAAACATAAATAGTATGTGAAATGTTTGGCACAGTGTCCTAGTGGTAAGCATTATTGCCACATGGTCATAACTGTGGAGACATTAAAAGTGAGCTTCCCACCATCAGCACACACTTCGGAGGGTAAGGCCTGTCTAACACAGATTCATCCACAAAACGAGGCGCACTCAAGCCAGGAGCTAGGCCTAAAGGGAGGACAGTGGAGGTTAGGGGCAGTCAACCAAGCGAATCAGTCAGCCTTCCTTTGCAAATGAATAGGGCTCTGTCTCAGGCTTTTGCCATTCCAACGCCAGGTCTACAACGCCTAAGGCTTAAACCTGGCGCGGCAGTAAATTTAGCCTGAAGGCAGCACCTCCTGTGGGGCGAAGTTGGGGGGGGGTGGCACTCGGGAATGTCTCCTAGCAGAAGGAAAGGGAACCGGTTAGGAAAAAGGAGTTGCCTCTGGGAAGAGGTATCCGGGAAAAGAAACATTTCCGACTGCTGGAAGAGCAGTAACAAAAAGAAATCGGACGCAAAAGAAGCCTCCCCAGAAATTGGGCCACTGTGGGAGCCGTGCGAGACAGACTTCCCATCTGGGAAGGGCTGCCTACGGGTAATTGGGTTTGCTCGAGTTGCCTCTATAATTAATAAGTGATTTGACTTGGAGATTGGAAATAGTCATTGAAAGAAAGCCGCAGGCTTAGGGGTGTGAGGCCCGGGAGCCTCCCTCAGAAATCCAATGACCGGGGAGAAGGACGGTTTGAGGAACAGGACGAATGTGATAATATTGGCATCCAACCTTCTAGTGTTTGAGTAATTCGTTGCTTAGCTACTTTGGATAGGCCATTATTTTGCAAACTGGAAACATTTGCAAGTGGTGATATTTTGCTCCAGCCTGACGCAGGGGCTGCAAACCTACCCCGACTCTGCTGAACTCTTCGAAATATATATGCATAAATTGTTCCTAATGAGACCATCTGTTTTTTATGGCCCCTCTGGAAGCAGGAGGAACCCGAAGACTGCTCTGTCTTGCAGAAATCTGTGGCCAGGCAGGCCTGAGAAATAAATAGGGGGAGATGAGAACAGCGCAGACACCCGGTTCCGAGGTCGAGATATGTGCCTGGGTTTCGGGGCGGGGGGGGCGAGTACGGATCATTTAGGACAGTTCTAGGCTGCTTGGAGCATGGAGATGCCAGTCTGTGGCCTCCTAAGAGGCCCAGGACCTGGGAAGGGGTTTCCCAAAATACAAGAACCTGATTTTTTTTTCGTGTCTGGAACATCGCCAGAGCTTCAAGGTTGAGGCTGCTCTGGGGTCCCAGGACACGGACCCTAGCTGTGGGTGGCCTTAGGCATCGCCCATCAGCCCAGACCCGCCCCACCCCACGCTCCCGCCTCGTGGAAGGAAGAGAGCGGTGTCTGAGCCTCCTGGATGAATGCAGCTCTCCCTCCAGGGTTTGATTCCAACGTTCATTCGAGCCAGTCCCAAAGGTTGAGCTTTCTGCTCAGCTTGTCTGGCAGGCCCAGCAACACGGCCTGAGCCCTCGCGGAGGGTGGCAGGGCAAACACTTTTCACATTACCGGGTTGCTGTTAATTGGGGCAGTGCAAAAGACGCCGCTCCTACCCCTTTGCGGTGGGGGGTGGGGGTCAGAAATGGGCAGTGGGGCTGCTTAATAATAGAGGGGCTGCCCTGGGGAGCCTCAGATATCGGTAACCCCCATGATTAATTCATAACCCTCCACTGCGCCTGGCACCGTCTCGGGTCCTTAATCGGTTCTGAATGTCAGTGAGGCTTCCCCGACAGCCTGAGCGCTGTCTTTTGAATGTGTTGAAAGTGGTTGCGCACACACTAGGAGACAAAGTTGCCATCTGCTCCGGGGACCACAGCAACTGGGCGCTGGGAGGGGTCATCCTCCCGCTGTTCAAGCTGCCTCTGGGGGCCTTCTCCTCGCAGCGTGCCCCAAAGCCAACACAGTACGAAATATTCCTTATAGCCACTACTACCCCACTTGCGGGAGCATGTGGTGTGTGTGTGTGTGTGTGTGTGTGTGTGTGTGTGTGTGTGTGTGTGTGTGTGTGTGAGAGAGAGAGAGAGAGAGAGAGAGAGAGATTGAGAGAGAGAGAGAGAGAGAGAGAGAGAGAGAGAGAGAGAGAGTGAATTGTGAAAACTACAGCTTGCTGCGTAGAGTGTGCCCTCTGAGGACGCGGCTTCGAGGTCACCCAGACCTAAGCCTATGCTAATAAGATTTAAAAACCCTGTTGTTTGTATTCGGGTGAGGGGGTAGATAATATACAGAAATGGGGATAATTTAGGGGAGGAGGCCCCTGGAGAACAAAGCTCCTGGCCCTTGGACTCCAAAGAGTAGCACAAGTGACAAGTGACCCCTTTTTGCACAGGAGGAAGCAGGGTTGGGGACCAGGAAGGAGATGGGGGAGGGGAAAAACAGACTTTTTAAAAGAGGGGCAGTCAGTGTAGACCGGCTCAACACGAGTCTAAATGTTTGGCCTTCTGGGTAGCCTCTAAGCTGGCTCTCAGGAAGTTGGGGCAGGGCCGAGAAGTAAGCAGTCTCCACTTAGCTCGCTGGGAGAAGCCTTTCCGCCACACTTCCCCTTCTTCCCACCCCCAACCCAGACTGCAGCGAACGCACTGTGTTAATCGACCTCTTGGCAGTGGACCTCAAGGAGGACCCAGCAGCAGAGGCCGCCAGAGGCTTTAGGGCGTGGGGGTGGGGGCTGCTGGCCTGAGCTTCTGCACTCCCGGGCTACGCTTCGCCTTGCCTCTTGTGGTAGCGCCTTGCCTGCAGACTGTAATTCCACACTCCCTCGAGCACGGGGCTGAGGAATCCATTGAGGGAATTGGAACTGCTTCGGATGATCACCACGGGTGGTGGGATTTAGAAAATAACCCGAACTTCGGAGTTACACGCTACCTCACCCCACCCCACCCCACCCTCGCATAATTTACCCTCCCACTTCCAGGCAGCCCCTCCCCCAGCCCCCTGATTCTTCAAGGTTTACAGTCAGTCTTGTCATATGGTTTTGTTTCTGTGCTGCCTTTTTTTCAGACACCAAAATTGGACATGTGCAGAAGTAACCCAGCTGGAGAAGCAGGGATTCCGACTCAGAACAATGGTTAGCTGCACCTTCCCCACTGCAGCCCCAAAGGGACACCATCTTGTCTACTGTGGTCCCTCTTCCCTAAACCTGACTAACCTGTGCAGCAATTTTCGGGAGCAAAACAGTGTGTGGGGTGGGGGTGTTCTCGGGACTCAGTAGCTAAGAGCTTGCTGTTTTCTATGGAAAGGACCCCTACCTCAAGAAAATGCCATCCCAGATATGAATGTTTAAAACCCAACCAGTCTCCATACATAGGTATTTTGACAATTGGAGGTCCCCTCCTCCCTCCATTTTCCCCTCCCCCCACCCCTCTGATGAACCATCACCAGGTCCTCTTCACTATAGCTTCTTCCTCCAGCAACTGGCTTCCACTACAGACTTGCCTCCCACCCCCTAGCTCCACCAGCAGCCCTAAGGGCAACCTTAAACTTCCCAAAGCAGTTTCTCTTGCTCCCAGCGGCCTGTGCCTTCTCGAAGGCACACTCACAGCACAGAAGCTCCCTAGCCTCCTGGCCTCCTGCCTCCCAGAACTGGTTTCCTTTTACAAGCTTTCTTCGAGATGCGGGGGCTGTGGCAATGCCTGAGGCTCCCTAGCAGCTCTGGGTCTCCCTGTAGAGCTTCGAGCTGTGATCTGCCTTCTCCCGTCTGGCAAAGGTCAAGATTCCCCCTCTTGAGTGGTCACCGCTTAGTGCATGCCTTGCAGAGCTCCCACACTACAGCAGGGCACATATGGAAACGGGGTGGGGGGAAGGTTATACCCAAGTTCAGGGCAAGAACCAAAGGGTGCAGGATTGAGGGAGGGAAATACTGCAAACCCCAGGAGCAGTCCAGATTTTGTAGCCAGAGACTCAAGAAAGGGAAAAAAAAGAAAGAAAGAAAGAAAGAAAGAAATCCAGCAAGAACTTAGGCACTTCGCCTTCGAGGGATGGATATGGACGGCCTTCTCTGGTATGATACTTTGTGACCCAGTAGCTCAGAGGACCTGTGCTTTTCCTGACAGGCTGTAGTTAACTCGGGGTAGTAGTAACCAGAAGCTAACAGCTTAAGGCTCAGAAGCCACCTGATAACCTAGTCAGCTGCTCTGCCCCTCAGAAGGGGACCTCTGGAGAGGTCTTTCTACCAACCCGGTCCCAGAGACTAGTAAACTCCGTAAACAGCAGGGAGAAGGATGTGGAGAAAAATAAGAGGAAAAGCCATTAAATTTGCTTCCTCTTAAGAGCACTACCCCCACCCTTTCTCTGAACTGTACCTTAAAAGTCAGGAGGGAGAACTCGTTAACTTTTGTTTGGTTTAACATTGCCAGCTTCAAGTCAACCGTAGCCCCCCCCCCAAAGGTTTTGTAAAATATTTAATCTAGCTCAGACAATTTCCTACAGTCCCTAACCGGACCACCCCACTTAGTGAGAGGCTGCCAAAAATCCGTCTTGACTGCAGGCTGGCAATCAGAGGCCCTCCAGCTGGAGCAGCCACAAGACTCCTAACAAAACCAGGAGAGATCAAGGCCGGAGAACCTTTTGGTCCTGAGAATGCAGAGAGGGAGGGGGTGCCCCCAGAGACCCGAGGTTGGGGTACAGCCCTGAGATTAACGCCACCAGGAATTCCTCTGCCACTAGCTGCCTAGTCTGGGTAGAGTTAAACAAACAGAAGGCAGAGGAACAGGGTTGTCCCAAGTTGTGGACAGCCTTCGCTTGTGCTTGCCCCTCTAGCTTCTCCAAAATCTCAGAGAGAAAGAAGCAACCAACTACCTGAGTTGCCTCCATTTTTTTTTACTTCCTGCATAGCTCCACATCCATACACCATCCACACGTGTGTTATAGGCCTGGCCTCCCACGTTGGCAGTGTGGGCACCAAAGCAGAGCAAAATATAGCACACCCTCAATGAAAGGCACAGTGTTAGGACTCATGGTGGCTTCCTTGCCGTGTCTTTTATGGTGGTCTCTATACTTCCTTGGGAAATGGAACACCATTAAAGATGAGGCGATTTGGAGACCTTCAGCAAGGTGTTAACTGGTGCAGCGGCTTCTGCTCTGATGTGAGCCAAAGGTTCCAGTCCCCAGCCCGGTGACCTTGAGAATGTCAGGGATCTACCCCAAAGGCTTGGGATTTTCCCACTCCGGAGGCCAGCCCTTCAACTCAGCCTTTCAGACTAAGGCCATCCTTGGCAACCCAGCTTTGTCCTGCTAGGGTGGCTAGCCTCCTGCTCTGGGAGGAGGTACATGGGACTGAAAGGCTTCATCCACACCCTTTGCACCCCCTTCCCCGCTAGGGCCCGGGCCAGTGCTCCAGCCGCCTGATGTTGCCAAATCGTCCCTGGGCAGAGTTGCGGGGTGAGGCTTTGGGAACGCGGTTTGAGCTAAAGAAGATGAAGAAAACAAGTGAAACGGGAGGGGCGGGGTGGGGTGATGGCTCATAAATCAACCAACTCCACCCCCGGGCTTCAGAGCTGAGGCATCTCAGCCCGGCGGGGAAGAGGAGGATCACTCGACCACTCCTGGATGACCTCTGAGCTCTCCCGGAGCCAGCGCCCCACCCAGAGCTCAGTCCGCTTTAGGACCAGCTCCCGGCCCAGCTCCTAAACTGCCCGCCGGATTCGGCGGGAAGCCGCCCTTGGACGCAGCGCTCATCCGCCCAAGGGGAAGTTTATTTATAGCTTGTAAAACGTAAAGGAAACCAGACTTCTCTAGCTCGCGGAGCTCGAGGGCCTTCGATCCCCACCTGCCCTCAACAGGGGTTCTTGGGAGTAGGGGGGCTTCTAGTCCTCCCTCTGCTCTGTACCCAAAGGAGAGAGGAACCCTCTGATGCTGTCCAGGCTAAAATCTCACTCAGTGTGCCTAAGCAGGGCGCCGAATGCCACAGAGGGTGGAGGCCAGGGCCTGGGCCCTGCGCAGTTAGTGTGGAAGAGATTGAGTTGGCCCACTTGGCACGCACGCACCGGCAGGCCAAGCGGCAGGATGCGGGATTCCACAGCTCCCGCTCTCCGCAGGGGGAAGTCCCAGAGTGCCAGGAAGCCTTGGAGTGGGTGCTCGGGGAGCCTCTCCTTGGAAAGCAGGGATGCTGTCCCCGTTCCTCCTGCGCACGTGTCTTCAGCAGTGCAGGCGAGCGCTGTGCGCCCGGGGCTGCGATCCGCGGGTGACAGCGGCTGAGAGCGCGCCCTCTCCACTTCACACCCCCGCCATCGCCTCCTCCCCAGGGAAAGCTCGCTCCGGGGTGCGCTCGGGGCAGGAGCCAGAAAAACGAAAAAGTGCCGAGATTAGGAAGAAAAAAACATAAAGAGCTCAGCCGAGCTCCCCAAGATACCGACGAGTCCTCACTACTCAACAGCCCAGCCCAGGCACCCTGGCAGCCCTTCCCTGTCCCGGTGGAGCGCACCCACACCCTGTCTCGACCGGGGAGACTTCGTGTCGTGTGTTTTGTGTGTGTGTTTTGTGTGTGTGTGTGTGTGTGTGTGTGTGTGTGTGTATACGCGCGCGCGCGCGCCCGATCGCCGGGAGGGCAGTTGCGAAACAGGCTCTTGGCTGCAGCGCGGCATAATGGAGGTGGCTGGAACAATGCGCGCTTTGTGAGCGCGGGTTGTTTTCTACCCGCCTCGCCCCCCTCGCTCTGGCCGTATGGCACTTTAATCCCTACCACGGCTCGGCACAAATGCACTTGTGTCCTGTGGGTCACTGGGGGCCGTGCGGCTGGAGCCGTCCCCACCCCTCCCCCGCGGGGCCCACGGCCCACCGCCCTGTCTTCCTTCCTGCACCCACCTACCCCAACCCCCCGCGCGTCACCACTTTAATTCCCGGCGTGGGCTTGGAAGCTTCCGGGCCCGCCGGCCACTTTTATTTTCCAAGAAGACGGCCCTCCCCACCCCCTCCGCGAGCACGCGCGCGCGCACACACACGTGGAGCGCAGGCCTCACACTTGCAGCCCTCCCTCGCCTCGCCCCGCCCGCTCCCGCCCGGCGCTCCGGACTCCTGCGAACAATAGTAAATGTCAACAGATTCCGCGCGGCGAGTGTCTGACTCGGCTGAGATAAGGGTGCGCGGTTGGCCCTGAGCTCCGCGACACCGCGGGGGAGGCCACCCTGACCCCAGCTGGAAAGAACCGGCTGTGATGAAGCCGGTGCCCGGGGAGAGAGGGCAGGAAGGGAGAGCCCCAGACTCAGCCCGGGTGGGAGCGGCGCCTGGACGCCAGGCCTTGCCCCGCCCCCACCCCGCTTAGCCGGGTGCTGCCCGGTGAAAAGCCACATGCTAGATGTCAGCCCACGGCTCGGATCCCTAGAGGACGCCGGAAAAACGGCGATGTGGAGGTGAAGTTTCCACCTACGGGGAGCCAGCACCCGAAAGATGTAAAGGATCCCAGTCCTTGTCTTGTGAAACTCACTAAAATGTTTTTTAAGCTCACAAAACACTGGCAAGTCCTCCCCCTCTATGGTCCGCAACCCACCACCCGAGTTAAAAATTTGCAAATTGATTCCCACGCGTTAGTATTAATGGGTTGTTCTTCTTAAATTGTTGCCAACTTTGCTAATGGATTATTATTTAAATTTCTTTTTTATAAAGTACGTGTTGTTTTATAGATGCGTATTTACTTAAAGAAATCAACTGCATCTATTAACATATTAAAGAGAGAATAAAGCATGGGGCCGGTGTAATGTACTGTTCAGCCTTACTTTGGGTGCTGCGAAGATAGGAAAATCTTATTTGTTTAATAATAAGTCACTCATGAATATGCAAATGACATCGTTGCAGTACCTCACTTCTGTCACTATTAATGAGTTGCAAATTAATGTGACAACAAAAGGAAAATCTATTTAGCGGAGGAACTCGGGTTCCTACCTGGGGAGATCACCAGCAGGCCTGGAACTTCCAGACTCTGGAAGGACAGGACTGGAGATGGACACCTCCTCGCCCAGCCTTTTCCTGAATCCACCACTATTGTTTGGACCCACCGACCTGCTTTGTCAGGAGCCCCTTAAAATTCCAGCTCCAGGCCAGGGGAAGAATGGCTGCTCCGGGGTAATTAGGGCCAAGTGTGATTAATGGGAATCAGCCCACAGTTTGAAGTAAAGCAATTGGTGAAGCAGATTGGGGAGGGGGGTGGGTCCTCTCTCCACCCACTTTAAAGATTCCCCCCCCAAGCCTTTATTGGCCTCTGTTGTTTGGGATAGGGACAAGTTAGGCCTCAGAGTGCTGCCAATCACAGGTATTAAGATAGCAAGCACCCCATGCTCTTGCGCCTGCTTTTTACAAGGCGACTTTGCTGACGGGAGATTTAAGATTAGCTCGTTTTCCTGCCAGTGGCTGCAGACTGAAGTCTGCTTGGCTTCCACTGAACTTTCATTCTCCTGGCCTACACATCAGAGCCTGTATTTACTTCCTCAAAGGATGCCGTAGGGACTGTTTTTTGTTCAGTTAAGTTTGAAAACGTCACTGCAAAATAATAATAATGGTAGCTGTAGTAGTAGTAGTAGTAGTTGAGCCATCGACTCAGAGTCCAGGTACCTGGATAGGATTTCAAGAAGTTGTTTGTCCAGAGAACCTTCTAGAGAGATGTAGACCTTCTCTATCCAACTTAATTAACAATTACATGGTTTTATAAACATATAAAAGTATATTTAAGATTTGCGCACTCTGCTATGGCTAAGTTTGTTACTTACTACTGAGTTAAGCTACCCTAAGGCTGATGGTCTAAAACAATACTCATTTATTTGGCTCAAGAATCTAGTCTGGGGCCTGACCCCGATGTGCGCTGTGTGGGTGAAGGTAGCTCCATTGAGATGCACTTTCAGGATGGTACACACAGAACTGGCAGGACCATGCTGGATGCTTCTCCTCCATGTGGGCCACTCCACAGGGTGGCTTGGACTTCCTTACAGCATGGTGGCTGTGTGCCAAGAGCAGAGCATCCCAAGAGAGAGGAAATGGAAGCTGCCAGTTACTTAAAGCCTAAACCTAGAAGCAGATTTGGAGTTTTCCCAGCTTAAAGATTCCCCAAAGCCTTTTTGGCCTCTTGCTTTGAGTAACAGTTTAGATCTGTAAGTGCTCATGGACCAGCTAGCTTACCTGTATTAAGAAAGTACCCAAGCCAGGTGTGGCAGCCCATACCTGAAATCTCAGCACATATGGGAATAAACATGAGCATCCTGATCACAAGGAAAGTATGGAATGTGCAGTAAAATTCTGTTGAAAGAGAGAGAGAGAGAGAGAGAGAGAGAGAGAGAGAGAACACGCTTTGGGGAGTTCTGATCCCCAGAAAAGACTGGCAAGGTAACTTGATTTCATAATCCAGCACTCCCACATTGAACTGGGAGACGGAGCCATCACAGTGTACAAAGGCAAGCAGGAGACCCTGTCCCAAACAAGGTGGAAGGAGGTGAGCCCTGACATCAGAGGTTGTCCTCTGATCTCCACATAAGTACCATAACACCGTCATGCCTGCCTGCATTCACGCAGGACCACATGCACTTGGACAGGCACAGACACAGATTTACAAAAAGAGCACCCTATGGTGGTGTCATCTGTGCAAAAATATATTGCTCAAGCAGTCACAGAGCCCAAATTCAAAAGGAAAGGAAACAAACCCTTCCCACAAAGGGAAGTGTGTCAGAGAAGTCAGTGCTATTGTTTGAAAACTGCTACATATGTAACTTCAGAAGAATACAGAATGCATGGCTTCATTTCTTCATTCATGCTTAACCCCACTTTGGTTTTGTTTTCTTTTGCTTTTCGAAACAGGGTTTCTCTGTGTAACAGCCCTGGCTGTCCTGGAACTGACTTTGTAGACCAGACTGGCCTTGAACTCAGAGAGATCTGCCCGCCTCTGCCTCCCGAGTGCTGGGATTAAAAGCGTGCCACCACCGCCTAGGTAACCCCACTTTTTTGAGGGTCTGGTGATAGATGGAACTCAGGGACCTCAAGCATGTTAGGTAGCTGCTTTGTCAGATGAAGTGCTCAGTGACTTGAACAAGCCTAACTAACCTTCAGGTTTGGGGCATTGCTAATTTTTTTTTATCAAAAATTAATGCAATTATTTTCTGGGGAAGGGAGCTTTGATAAAGGTTCATTCAAGGCAGATCCAACAAGATTAGTTAACTATTTCTCAATGTTGTATAATATGACACTTTCGTATATGAAATTTTTATTGTTTTTTTATTTAATTATGCCTGCCTGGATGGACAAATTGGTGACCTTGATAAGCAAAATCTTTCCAAGGACATAAACAACTTTGTAAATCAAATAAATTTGTTTAACATCTAAAATATGTACTTGTCTTAGATACTGCAGATCTGTTTGCTGGATAAAAATGTTTAATTATTTTAAAGCAAGTATAGTGGTGCAGGACAGTAATTCCAGCACTCAGAAGGTAAAATCAGAAGAATCAGGTGTTCGAAACCAGCTACACTTATCGAGTTTGAAGTCAGCAGGGACTACAAAGAACACTGTCTCAGGTAAAGAAGGGATTTTAGTTATCTTAAGTAAACATTTACTTATTCAAAGTATTAAGAATCAGACCCAAGGCCATTCCCAAACTAGGTGACTACTGTACCAGGTAGAAAGTCACATTTGAAATTTCCTTTAATCCCAGCACTGGAGGCAGAGGCAGGTGGATCTCTGTGAGTTCAAGGCCAGCCTGGTCTACAAGAGCTAGTTCCAGGACAGGAACCAAAAAGCTACGGAGAAACCCTGTCTCGAAAAATCAAAAAAAAAAAAAAAAAAAAGAAAAGAAAAGAAATAAAAAGAAAAGAAATTTCCTTTACCTTTAAATCACAAGTGTAAAATCTGTTACAGGAGACTAGGAAGAGAAGACTCATGGGGTAAAGTCACTAGACCCAAGCCCGGTAATCTAGGTTAGAGCCCTGGAGCCCTGGAAAGACAGAATCACCTTGGCACATGTGTACACACAGAAATACATGAATGTAAGACATTTTAAACAAATAATTAAAAATAAAGTCTGTTTCCAAGCCAAGGAGAGCAAGCCAGTAAGCAGTGTTCCTCCATTGTCTCTGCTTTAGTTCCTGCCTCCAGGTTCCTGCCTTGAGTTCCTGCCTCCAGATTCCTGCCTTCAAGTCACTTTGGGTTATGTGGTATTTAGCTCATTAGTAGAAACCTAAGACAGTAGCTAGCCCAGACTTGCTTCAAACTCCTACTATCCTCTTGCATCAGCCTCCAGAGTGCTGGGGTTGTAGGCATGAAGCACCTAGTCCCATTGCTACAGCAATGTTTTTGAGAGGGAATGCTCTCAAGTTTTGTAAGCTCTAGAAATTGAATTGCACACGTTATTTTTTCCTTAACACCAAAATATTGCTACAGTATATTGAATCCATTTCTTCTTTGCCATATTCAATTCCCAACGTTCCTAAGTGTTAGGAACATTTCTTAATATTAGCTCCCTGCCAACGCAAAAATTCCCAATCAAGCCAAATCAAAACAAGCCAAATTAAGAAATATCCAGGTCAGCCGAGCGGTGGTGGCACACGCCTTTAATCCCAGCACTCAGGAGGCAGAGGCAGGCGGATCTCTGTGAGTTTGAGGCCAGCCTGGTCTACAAAGGGAGTTCCAGGACAGGCTCCAAAGCTACAGAGAAATCCTGTCTCGAAAAACCAAAAAAAAAAAAAAATATCCAGGTTTAATGGGAGCTCTCAGGTGGCCCCAAGGGGGAAACTGGGAAGCCACAGAAACACAACACCCCCAGAGGAAAAAGGGAGACCATGTGTTCCTCTTTCGGGAGATCACTTAAGTACCCTGGGGAGTGGTCCTGACCCCATCCCAGGGAGGGGTCAGGATCTGGCCTGCTGGGATTTGGAGTCCAGACCAGGCCTGGGGGCCTGGGATAGGTGCGGGCCTACGCTCCCAACTGGACACTAAGGTCAAAAGGACACTCTCTGAAGAACGTGTTTTTAGGTGGTAAGGAGTCAAGGTTAGTTGATGTAAGGGAAAAAATCAAGGCTTTGGAATAAGAAAGAAAAGGGTTCCAAGGTATTTTTCCCCGTGGGATACTGTAAGAGTAGATAATCATTTACAAACTTCATTATAAAATAAGTTACTTAAGCCAGGCAGTATAGTGGCACATGCCTTTAACCCCAGCACTCAGGAGGGAGAAGCAGGCAATCTGTGAGTCAGAGTCCTGTTGTGGAAATATTTAACTATGTAAAGATGTGTTACATTTGTTTATGCTGTGGAATATTACTTTAACTGTATAGAGGTATGTTATAGTTAACAATGTAACAATGTAAGGATGTTACATTTGTTTATGCTACATTTGTTTAATTATGAAACAATGTGTTGCTGTTTCATCTTGCCTCCCTAAGGTACCCGATTGGTCTACCTAAAAGCTGGGAAGAAGATGGATAGGCCAGGCTGACAGGCAGAGAATAAATAGAAGAATGAGAAGAGAAGAACAGAGAGAACGAGGGAGAGAAAGAGGGAGATGCCAGGAGCAGCCACCGGCAGCCACAGAGTAGGACATACAGAGAGAAAGGGAAAAGCCTGGAGACAAAAGGTAGATAAAGAGAAACAGGTTAATAATTTCAGTTAAAAGAGCTAGCCAGAAATGAGCCTAAGTTAGGCTGAGCTTTCAAAACTAATAAGAAGTCTCCGTGTCATAATTTGGGAGCTGGTTGGTGGCCTAAAAGAAAAAGCCTGGTACAGAAACCACTATGGTCTGCGGAGTGAGTTCCAGGATAGCCAGGGCTACACAGAGAAACAACAAAACAAAACAAAACAAAAAGTTATTTTTTTAAAAAAAGAGTAAATCGGGCTAGAGAGATGGCTAAGAGGTTAAAAGCACTGACTGCTCTGCCAGAGGTCCTGAGTTCAATTCCCAGCAACCACGTGGTGGCTCACAGCAATCTGTAATGAGATCGGGCACTATCTCCTGGAAAGTGTATATATAATAAATAAACAGATTTTTAAATAAAAAAAAGAGTAAATCACAATTGGTAAAAATGGGAACACTTGTAGCTTCTAGACAAGTAAGTAACTTCTGAAAGAAGGGTCAGCCCCACCCCACCCCAAAAGTCAGTTTTATTTCCATTTACAAACTTATTTCAACATTCCTATCTATAGGTCTGTTCTTAGAATTCTCCCTTGAATTAGTAGGTGGGACTATCTTACCCACACCCTCAACTGCAGACTCAATGTAACTTTTTTTTTTTTTTGGACCATGCTCAGCATTGAACCAAGGATGCACCCTGCCACTGAGATACATGTCCAGCCCCTTTGCTGATATCTGTATGAAAGTCATAACTTTGCCTTCTTTTTCTTTTCCTCCTGCCTCTGCCTCCTGGTTGCTGGGATTAAAAGGCATGCACGCACACATACCTTGGAGGCCAGAAGAAGGCATCGAGTCCTCTGGTTGAGCAGTACTCTTAATCACTTGCCGTCTCACCAGACTGAAAACATCTTTCGAGTGTGGGTGAAGGGGCATGTATGTGCACAGCGGAGGTCTTCCTCTCTAGAGGATAGAGGTCTTCCTCTCTAGAGGATAGAGGTCTTCTTCCTCTCTAGAGGATAGAGGTCTTCTTCCTCTCTAGAGGATAGAGGTCTTCTTCCTCTCTAGAGGATAGAGGTCTTCCTTTCTAGAGGAAAGAGGTCTTCTTCCTCTCTAGAGGATAGAGGTCTTCTTCCTCTCTAGAGGAAAGAGGTCTTCCTCTCTAGAGGAAGGTTTTCCTCTACTGTTCTTCACTTCATTTTGGGAGACAGAGTCTCTCTGAACCTAGAGCTCACCTTTTTAGCTAGACTTGACTGGACTAGTCAGTGTGCTTCAATGATCTACCTGGCTCCACCTCCCCAGCTCCGAGTTTACAGGCATGTGCTACCTTGTCTGGCTTTGGCATAGGTGCTGTGGAGTCCAAACTTGGGTCCTCATAATTTCTTTTTTTGTTTTTGTTTTGTTTTGTTTTTTTGGATTTTTGAGACAGGGTTTCTCTCTAGTTTTTGGTGCCTGTCCTGGAATTAGCTCTTGTAGCCAAGGTTGGCCCCGAACTCACAGAGGTCCGCCTGCCTCTGCCTCCCGAGTGCTGGGATTAAAGGCGTGCGCCACCACCTCCCAGCTGGGTCCTCATAATTTCATGGCAAGCACATTACTGACTGAACCATCTTCTCAGCTCCTGAAAATTAACTTTTAACAGCAGTCAACAGTTCAGCATTGTGCCGGGCGGTGGTGGCACACGCCTTTAATCCCAGCACTCGGGAGGCAGAGGCAGGCAGACCTCAGGGAGTTCGAGGCCAGGGAGTTCGAGGCCAGCCTGGTCTACAAGAGCTAGTTCCGGGACAGAGAAACCCTGTCTCGAAAAACAAACAAACAAACAAACAAACAAAAACAGTTCAGCATTGCATTTAGATAGCAATTGGAAGTCAGGGTACAAATCTCCAAGGAAAATATACTTCCACCCTAGACAAGCAAAGGGAGCCCTTTAGTGATACTGAGGATGCTGAGGATGGACCAGGGCCTCGGGGCCTCTCCCATGCTAAGCACGCACACACTCTGTCAATACACCACACCCCAGCCTCTATCCTATATAAAATTGCCATGACAACTGAAAATCCAAGGCCATACCCTTCAGATGTAAGTTTTTTCCTAAATTTCAAGTTTCAGGTTTAAGGAAAATCCTAACCTGATTCATTTTAACACTGTCTCTCAGCTCTGTCATCTGGCAGAAGGAAAAGAAAATATGTAGCTACCACCCGTGTTGCTGAAATACTTGGTTGGGCTCAATTAGCCTGTTTACTGTCTGCACTGGTTTGAAAATATGTACACAAATTCTTTGGTACTCCTCCCTCCAAAATGTGGAGCCCAATTTTCCTCCTTGGAGTTGTGAACTGTATTTAGTGACTCACTTTTAATAAATAGATTGTCGCAGAAGTGACTGTGTGACCGCCAGTAGTAGGACATAAAAGGCATTACAGCTTCCTCTTGGCAACCTGGGGGAAGCTTAGCGGTCAGATGACCGTGGAGAGAAGCACAGGCCAACAGCCCCAAGAGGGAGCCATCTTGGAAAACACATCCTGAAGCCCCTGGTTGGGTCTTCACATGACATCTCGGTAGCAATAGCATGGCATGATAAGAGTCAGAACTGCCTAAATATGGGGCTCATTATTCCCTGACCCCTAGGAACTCTGGGAACTAGATCTGTGCTGTTTTGAGTCACTGAACGGTAGGGTGCTGTGTTATACAGCAGTAGTCAGTCTTGCATGTGGACACTTGGCTTCCACCCATTTTTCCTACCCCCACACATGTATTAAATGTTATTTCTTTTGTTTGTTTGTTTGTTTTGATAAAATCCCTCTATGGAGCCATGATAGTCCTGGAACTTGATATGTAGCCCAGGATCACCTCAAAATACCAGAGCTATTCCTGCCTCTGCCTTCCAAATGATGGAACTAAGGGAGCGCACCACCACACCCAGCTATCACACACATTCTACAGCGCTGAAAATAGAATTTCATGCACACTAGGTAAGTGCTTTTTTACTGAGCCACATCCTCTGCCCTTCTAGGCCATTCTAATAACTTTGAAACTGTTTAAGGCAGTAGAGAAGCCCTCTTCCAATCTTTAAAGCAGGAACGTTACCAACTTTAAAAAATTACACTACATTTCTCTACTGTGTGCACGTATGAGTGTGGGCATACACATGCATGGCATGCTAAGGATGTCAGAGGACAGCTTGCAGGGGCGCTGGCTCTCTCCTTCCATCATGTAGGTCACAAACTCACGCCCTCAGGCTTTACAGCAAGAAGGTTTTGACTCACAAGGCCATCTCACCATTCCTTCACCATCTTTTTCCCCCTCAACCTCGAGAGTCATTTCCTAAAACCTTGTGAGGAGTAACCTACATCACATGGCTGGGAGTGAGAGAAAGGAGTGAAGGAATGGAGCAAAATCAAGTTTCCCGTGACTATAAACTCAGAAGCAGAGGCGGTGAAGCAGTTTTAAATAGTTCTTTTGATCACTTTGCAGTTGCAAGTCGGATCTCTGTAAGAACTCATTAGCATTTCACTTACTGCGAGGAGCCATTCTTGAGGGGAGAGTCAAAATGAAAGCAAACACACCCAAAGTCTGAAGAGGAAGCAGGATCATTCATTTCTGGAGGAGGTATGCCCCCGGGTGCTGCTTGCTGAAGAGGCAACTTCCTTTCCCTCCTTCTTGGTAGTTTTTCAACAATTACAATGATAAAATGTTTGGTGTGTGACCTAAATGACTAAGATTGTTTCCTGTCCCCAGAAGGGGCACATTACAGAGTCAACTTAAGACTTCTCACTCCTGTCTAGTCACTCACATGAGACGAGAAGAGATAAGGACAGAGAAAAGGAAAGAGAGAGAGAGAGAGAGAGAGAGAGAGAATATCATCCACAGAAGATTTGACAAACATGGGGATTTGGGTTCAGATCCTCATCACCCAGGTAAAAACCCAAGCATGGCCACGACTTCCTGAAGCTTGCCGGCTGAATCACTAAATTGCATCACTGAGTGAGCTCCAGGGTCAGTGTCAGTGAGAGACCCTGCCTCAAAATAAAGTGGGATATGTTTTGCTTGTTGGTTTGTTTGTTTTTTTGAGACAGGGTTTCACTATGTAACCACCCCAGCTGTCCTGGAACTCACTTTGTAGACCAGGCTGATCTCAAACTCAGAGGTCCACCTGCTTCTTCCTCCCGAGTGCTGGGGTTAAAGGCATGTGCCACCACCACCCGGCGGTGGGACACAATTTAAGGTGACACCTGGCATTGACCTCTGGTCTCCACACACACACATGTAAGCATATGTGCACACGCACCCACACATATATGTACTCACCCCATGCACACGTGTACACACAGGAACACATATACATCCACACACAAAATGAAGGAACCTACAAGTACATACCTGTAATTCTAACACTCAGGTGGTAGGAGGAAGACCAGGAGTTCCAAGTTATCCTCCAGTACCCAGAAGGCCAGCTGGGGCTTACATGACAATGTGTCTCAATAAGCTAAAAGCAAACAAAACAACAAACCCCACAGAGTCAGGGAGGGGCTTTTCTTGTTTGTTTTTTAGGCTGGTAGTGATGGAAGCTAGGGCTTTATGCACGTTGGGCAAGTGCTCTATCTCTGAGCTACATCCTAAACCCAGGGGGAGTCCAGGGAGGCAATGATAGGAAAACCATTGGGATGGTACTTTCTTCTATCAGTTTGGAAACACCCAATATTCATTCATTTGAATGATATTTATTGAGCAACTATTGTAAAGTAGAAGTTAATGATTCAAAAATATGTAGGCAAGGGGGTGTGGCTCATGAGTATAGTGCTTGCCTGGCAGTCCCAAGCACAAAACAACCAAGATGCTCAGAGTGGAGTAGAGTGTGCTGTGCAACCTAGTGTTCTAGCTACTTCCACAAACGTCTTTGGAGCCAGGTATGGTGATATATGTCTTTTATATGAGCATTCAGAAGACTGAGGCAGAAGGATCAGCAAGTTTGGGGCCCAGTTGGACTACCGAGTCTCAAAAAGCAAAAGGCAGGAAACCAGAATTACAAACATATCTTCTCCAAGTCATGGCTTATACTGGCACTGTTGGTAATGACCCCAAGCTAGAAACTGCCCAACTGCCTATCAATACCAAGATGAGCAGAGAAACTGTGGTGAGTTCATATAATGAACTACTATAGAGCAGTGAGCGCCAACAATGGACACTGGCACACTACAGCGTGAGGAATCCCTTCGGCATGGCATAGGGTGGGAGAATCCAGACTTAAGAAGGTAAGTACTGTATGATTTCCCATAGACAGGGTTTAAAAACCAAGCCAAACTGCCCCATGCAGTCAGCAGTCAGGAAGATGGTTACTTCGATATAGGGAGGGACAGGATGAGGAGGCGGCCACTGAGGGAGCCTAGGAGTCAGGGAATGTTCTGTTCCTTAACTGGGTGCTGCTTATGTCCAAGTACAACAAGTCTCTTCAGTTTATGAGACACCATTGGTAATACCTGCACTTTCTGCCTCTCTTCAGTACATCCATAAAATGTGCTTTTTAAAAACCCACAAAGGTCCTCCCTTGGCTGGAGGGGATGGGTCAATGAGGAAGAAAAGAGGGAACAGGGCGGGAAGTCTGCATCCTGCAAAATGTGATGAGTTCTTGGTTTTTGTTGTCGTTGGTTTGGTTTGGTTTGTGTTTTTTGTTTGTTTGTTTGCTTGTTTTTGAGACAGGGTTTCTCTGTGTAACAGCTCTGTGTGTCCTCAAACTCACTTTTTAGCTCAGTCTAGCCTCAGACTCAGAGATCCACCTGCCTCTTCCCCGAGTGCTGGGATTAAAGGTGTGTATCACCACCAACAAATGGGCAATCTTTTATGATTCACAGTGTCCGTTGTATGTACCACATCCATCTCAGGCTTGGTCTACACCTTCCTGTGTAGACTTTAGCCCAATACATAGATGGGTAAATAAGTGTTCAAGTAAGAACTGAGGGACTGGAAGTAGTCTAAGGAAGTAGTCTTAGGAACCAGAGGTTAGGGAAGAAAAGAGAGCTGTGGCAAACACTTCTTAGCCCTTCCTTACCAGCAGCATTTGGCAGTGCAATCTGGTCCAAGTACAAATGCTGACCAAAGGTTGACCTTTAGCTAAAACCAGTGTGTACAGAAAATATCCAGTGCGTCTTCCTTTTAGGGTCTGGATGCTGATGTTGCATGCAGAAGCTTCCCAGGTTCCCTCCTCCAAGATGACTCCAACCTGAGTCAGCTCCCCTACAGAGACCTCATACCATGTTTAAACCTCCACCTTGGTTCATGCTATGCATAGCAAATGCTCTGAGTTCCCAGGTTTTGTCTCCATCAGAGCACACAGCCCACTCAGTTCGAGCTTTTTGTATTTGTGTCTGTCCTTTCTTCTTTCCTTGTGGCCCAAGTTAAGCCAATCTCTAAGCAACAAAGGTCCTGGAAAGGACATGATGACATTTGAGTTCAAAGAAGCTCACTTCAAGAGTGACGGCAGAAGCCATCGGTGGCGGCACAAGCCTTTGCTGGAGAATCTCTGAGTTCAAGGCCAGCCTGGTCTATGGAGTGAGTTCCAGGATGGTCAGGGCCACAGAGAGAAACCCTGTCTCGAAAAACAAAACAAACAAAAATAAAATAAAATAAAAAATGGCAGAGAACTGAAGACCTAGAACTTTCCTAAATGTGGTCTGGGTAAGAAGAGAGGTGGGGTGGGGGAGGGGCAGAACAGATGATTGTAAGGGGCAAGTCAATGGAAGAATGAGAAGGACTCTAAAAGCAGAAAGGAAAATAAAATAGATATTTTAAAGCTTCTGCTTACACATACAAAAATACAGTGTCTTTAGCTTTCTATAAAGACGGTGTCCTTGAATTCTTAAGGATGGGATCAACCATCAAAGTGATGCCCCGATTTCTCTCTGAAATGGATTCTTACCTTGGCATCCACAGCTTGAATTCAGGAGACTCTTGAACTTGAATGGCAAACATTTTTTCGTTTTCTTTTCATTACCCTCGAATTGCAAGTTAACACTCCCTTTGGGGTATACCGTATGCAGCAACTACAACCATGGCAGAAGTGCCCCAGACTTTATTGCCACTCAAAATCACCAAGATTTTCATATCAGTTTACAATTGATTCAGATATCGAAATATATTGATCACATGCATCACTAATTCAAAATTACGATGTTTGCTGGGCCTGTGAGCTGATCTTATTTAATTTAGAATCTTTGCAAATTCCTTAAGTGTTTGTGGTTATCTGCTTTATGTAACAAAGTATCCTGCAAATTTAGGGGCTAAAACAATAGGGCTTTTACAATTTTTCTTTCATGCTTTTTATTTATTCTTTGATAATTTCATGCATATCTATAATGTATATGAATCCTACCCATCCCAATGCACCCCTCCCACAGTCTGTGGTCTTCCTCTTCTTCTTCATCTTGTAACACCTTGAATCCAATTAGTGTCACTTGCTGGAATCTTGACTGATCTTGTTGGCTTGCTGTTGAGCAGATCTTGTGCAGGTGATCATAGCAGCAGTGACTTCAGGACTACAATGGTCAGGTTATATCCATAAGATGTTTCAGAATGGGCTGGAGAGATGGCTCAGAGGTTAAGAGCATTGCCTGCTCTTCCAAAGGTCCTGAGTTCAATTCCCAGCAACCACATGGTGGCTCACAACCATCTGTAATGAGATCTGGTGCCCTCTTCTGGCCTGCAGACATACACACAGAACATTGTATACATAATAAATAAATATTTAAAAAAATAAAAATAAAAAACGATGCTTCAGGGTACTCTTCCCACCTTCCTGCTCTCATTTCTTCTCAACCCCCTTTTCCTCCATTGTCCTTGAGGGGTTTGATTACAGATGTCCCGTTTAGGGTTAAGCATGGAATGGTCACTTCCATGACCAGTTCTGAGTCTTTGCAGTCACTGCTGCCCACGGCAGAAAGAGGCTTCTCTGACCAAGGTTGAGAGCAGGTCTCTGAACGTGCACATGTATATTTAGAAGGCAGTTTGTCAGCATGTTCATTTAGCAACACCACAGCGGTAGGTTCTGCACTAGGGCCTATGGCCTCTTGGCGTAGGGTTTCAATCAGGTTTATTAGTACCAGGTATGAAGTCCCTCTTGTGGAGCAGGCTCCAGATCCAATCAGATAACAACTGGCTGTTGTTGTAACCTTTATGCCACATCAGTGGACACATCTCGCCTGGCAGGTCGGTAGTGTAGCATGCAGAGTGCAGCACCGACTGATAACCACTGATAGATTTTCACCCCAGCGGTCTGCGCGGCACCTGCTGACACTATGAAATCCAGCCACTAGGGAAGACGTTTTCACGTCAGTTCCAGCTAGGTTTCTCTGTGCTTGTGACCAAAGTGTGCTATCCTCAGCAGTAGTCTTTTGCTACGTGATTACGGTGGGCAGCCAAGAGAAAGGCCGATAGCTGCTGTTGTTCTAGAGGTCACTGGGCCCTCCTTGACTATTCCTAGGGAGGTAGCCTACACGTGGTACTGAAATTTTCATCTGATAACTCATGCCTTCTGGGAGAAGTATGTTCCATGCATACTTGTGTTCAAAGTCCTTTTGGGAAACAAGGAATGTATTGACTCTGTATATAAACTTCCGACAGTTTGTGGGAAAATAAGAGAAATGACATTGTTAGTTGGTTGCATCTATAAGCTTAAAATTGATAGAGGAAAGCTATGAGCTCAGTGAAAAAAAAATTAACCAGCTCCAGATTTGCATAAACAGTCTAAAGATTTCTCAGCAAGCCCTGGAAAAGAATCTTCTCTCTAGCAGCCAAAGAGCTTACGTTTTAGAAAATTAAACCCAAGCCTCATGATAAGATTGTTTAACCTACAATGAAAATTCAAGTCCCAGTCTCAGAGAGTGTTGGCAGCTAAAGTAAAGGCATGGAGTGGTAAGAGGGATCCTGTAACTTGGGATGGAGATGTGTGGGAGGACCATAATGAGACTTCAGATTTTGAACCTTCAGATTCCAATAGATTTAGCTCGTCTGAGGATGTAGTCCTTCTATTCCTAGCAAAAGATACACACACACAGACACACACACACGCACGCACGCACGCACGGAGTGGAAGGGGTGTTTTTTGAGACAAAGGTCTCAGTATAGCCTTGGCTGACCTGGAACTCACAATGTAGATCAGGCTAGTCTCAAACTCATAGAGATCTGCCTGCTTCTGCCTCCTGAGTACTGGGATTAAAGGAAGCAAAACATAACCATACCTCCCCTCCCCCAACCCTCATAAAACAGGGTGGTGGTGGTGGCGCACAACTTTGATCCCAGAATGTGGGTGGCACATGCAGGTGGATCTCTGTGAGTTCAAGGCCAGCTTAGTCTACAAAGTGAGTTCCTGCACAGTCAGGGCTACACGGTCAGATGTTGTCTCAAAGAACCTAGGCTGAAGAATGGTAGGATATTTCCTTTCTGCTCCAACAAACATTAGGGGCCTCAGATGGGATGGCCCAAGTGATTGGGGTGGGAGTTGGGGTTGGGAGCTCTTGGAACATTTCTGCCTCTTTCTTTCTCTTGACAATCTTCAGACCTCTTCAAGTGCTCTCGTTTTCTTTTAACTGGTGATGTTAAGGATTGAATTCAGGTCCTCACACATATTGAACAAGTCCTCAACCAGAGCCCTGTCCTCAGTCCCTTTGTTTACTAGCTCGCTTTTTGTTTGGTTTTGTTTGTTTAAAGCAAAGACTCAGTTTGTTACCCAGGCTTTCCCACAACTACTGGGTTCAAGTGATTCCCCTCACCTCAGCCTCCATAGTATCAGACAGAACATAGAATTCTAAGGCTGTAGGCCCTGCTGCCTTGGGGAGATCACAGCTCTGAAACTGCACTGGGCCTCTTAACTCTAGAAAGACTCCGGATAGTTTAATTAACTCAAAAACAAAGACAAATGAGTAAAAGGGGTGGCATTTGTGCACTAGGCTTCCTGGAGGGAACAGGAGCACATGTCTTCTCTCTTTGCTAACTAATGACAATTCCACACACGAGACAAGGCTTTCCCCCAGCTGGGTCTGGTACCAGGGCCCAGGGGACACAAAGAAAACTCTCAGCCACCAAGATCTCCAATTTAGCAACAGACAATACAAATTCCTTCAGGTAGGTTGCCCGGGATACGAAGTAGCCAGTGTACAGAGAGTAACCCAGGGCAAAGAGATGGGATTGTCTCTCCCCTTTAAACTGGCAATTAAGAAACCCAGGCCAAGTCTGTCCCCATCACTGATGGAGGGCCCATTGTGCAGCAAGGACTGAGGAGACCTTGGTGCCTACCTTCAGGGAACTTAGGACACCCGGAGAAAGAAATGTAGGGCACCTGGAACCAGAAAAGAAAGTGGACACAGCTTTGTGTGGGTCTCTAGAAGTTTCATTTGAAACATGGAATTCTTTTCTTGACAGAGTTCCACGATCCCAGGCTGGCCCCAGAGTTGCTAGGTAGCCAGAAATGACCTTGAACTCCCAATCCTTCCAGATTAGAGCTAGAAGCCCAAGCTCCAAGACTCTCTCATACTATCCACTGAGCTGTGTCCTTTGCCGCTAAACTTGCAGAGGCCTCAACTGCATCTCACTTCGTGTTGTTTATTTTCATTTTATTTATTTATTTATTTATTTATTTATTTATTGGTTTTTCGAGACAGGGTTTCTCTGTGGCTTTGGAGCCTTTTATTTATTTTTTTTTATTTTTTATTTTTTTTTTTTTTGGTTTTTCGTGTTGTTTATTTTCAGAATGGTGGTGCTGAGTCAAAATGAGAGAGAAGCAGGTTTGGAGGTGGAGTGCAGGAAGAGGGGACTTTTGGAAACATTCCCCTACGTGGCTGGTAGCTGTGCTCTGTATGACAGAGAACTTTGGAAAGGGGGCTGGAGAGATGGCTCAGCAGTTAAGAGCCTTTGCTGTTCTTGCAGAAAGAAGACTGGAGATGGGTTCCCGGCACTCATGTCAGGGGCCTCAAAACCTCCTGCAATTCTGTATCTAGAGGCTTTGGCGCAGATGGCTGGGGGTCGTGGGTGTATTACACTACCCGGTCTCTCTCCAGCTGTATATTTTTGTTTTTGAGGCAGGGTCTTGCTGTCTGGCTTGGTCCTTGCAATGTAGTCCAGCCTCAAACCCAAGCTTGTGCTCCTACTCCGTACTCCTGAGGTTGAGATTACAGGCCTGTGTCACTACCATGGCCTGCCCTTATTATTTTGGTGGCTGTCGTTACTATTCACCTGTTTGTTTTTAGCACTCAAAGTCAAAGCTCTGAACGACAGATAAAGCATGGTATTGGGCTAGGCATGGTGGCACCTACTGGTCTCTGTCATCCCAGCACTTGGGAGGCAAAGCAGGAAGATTTTGAGTTTAAGGCCAGTCTGGGCTCCATAGTGAGTTCCAGGCAAGACTGAGCCACAGAAGATCCCGTCTCAAACAAGTCATCGTCAGGCATAGTGGCTAGTCAGGATTATATATATAGTCAGAACTTGTCTCAAAACTAACGTGTTTCACATGCTTCACCCAGTTGTTAGCCAGTCCCAACCAGTTGGAGATGGGGTAAAGAAGCCTCCAGAGTCTAGAAGCTTCTAGTCTAGAAGATTTCAGCCAGTCCTTGCACCACTCCAGCTGACGCTTAGTGGATCAGAGGTGAGCTGTCCCCGGGACAGCTGCTCAAACTGCAGCTTCACAAGCAAACAAATTGTTTCTGCTTTGAGACATGAAGCTCCTTTTAAACAAAATCTTTATTGAGATATAATTCACATACCGTAAAATTCACTCATTCAGTTGTGCAACTGAGTGGTTTTAACATATTCACAGGGTTGGGAAACTTCATAGGGAACTAAGGACACATCACTGCTCTTCTGAAAGCTGAAGGTTCTCCGTGCCCTCCGCTGGCTCCCCACTCCCTGGGACTTACCAGTTGGCTTTCTGTTGTGCATTTCCCTGCTGCAGACATCTCCAATCAATGCTTTTCCCTGCTCTGTGTAGCTCCTTTCGCTCAGTGTGCTGTGAGGCTCACCCCTGTGGTAGCGTGTTCTTACTCGAGTACTTCTTTCCTTTTTATTGTTACATATTCTTACTTGCATGGCTACACCACACTTTTTTAAACCATTCATTAGACCAATTTAGATCCTCTCTCTCTCTCTCTCTCTCTCTCTCTCTCTCTCTCTCTCTGTGTGTGTGTGTGTGTGTGTGTGTGTGTGTGTGTGTGTAGGCCAGGGGTGGACACTAAGTGTCTTTCTCAGGAGCTCTCCACCTTGTTTTTCAGTTTTTAATTATTTGAGATTTATATTTTGGATATATGGATGCTTTACCTGCATATGTGCCTGAGCACTGCATGCATTCGTGCTGCCCAAGAAGATCAGAAGAAGGAGTTGGATTCCCTGGAAGCAGAATCATGAACGGTTGTGAATCACCATCTAGATGCTGCAAATCTAACCCAGGTCCTCTGGAAGAGCAGGCAGTGCCTTTAACCACGGAGCCATCTTGCCAACCCCTTCCTCCCTTTTTGACAGGGTCTTACTGTATAGACTTAGATGGTCAGTGAGCCCAAAAGGACCTGCCTCCTCAACCCTGGTGTTTACCACCATGCCTGTCCCAAGATTTTTGTGTGTGTGTGTGTGTGTGTGTGTGTGTGTGTGTTTTGAGACAGGGTTTTCATAGAGCAGGCTTTGAATTTGCTGTGTAGTAGACAAAACTTTGAATTCCTCCTGATCCTCTTGCTTTCATCTGGTTATGTGGTGCTGGGGAATCAAACCCAAGACTTCAAGAAGGAACATCCCCAGCCCTATTTTTTTTAAAAAAATATTTCTCTTTATTTTGAATTATGTGTATTAGTGTGTGTCTGTGAGTGGGCATGTGCTCATGCTTGTAGACCTGAGATGCAGGTCCCCTGCTCATGTGTGTGGACCAGGCGCAGGTCCCCTGCTCATGTGTGTGGACCTGAGATGCAGGTCTCCTGCTCATGTATGTGGACCGGAGGCGCAGGTCCCCTGCTCATGTGTGTGGACCGGAGGAGCAGGTCCCCTGCTCATGTGTGTGGACCGGAGGAGCAGGTCCCCTGCTCATGTGTGTGGACCGGGCGCAGGTCCCCTGCTCATGTGTGTGGACCTGAGATGCAGGTCACCTGCTCATGTGTGAGGACCGGGCGCAGGTCCCCTGCTCATGTGTGTGGACCGGGCGCAGGTCCCCTGCTCATGTGTGTGGACCGGGCGCAGGTCCCCTGCTCATGTGTGTGGACCGGGCGCAGGTCCCCTGCTCATGTGTGTGGACCGGGGGCGCAGGTCCCCTGCTCATGTATGTGGACCGGGCGCAGGTCCCCTGCTCATGTGTGTGGACCGGGCGCAGGTCCCCTGCTCATGTGTGTGGACCGGGCGCAGGTCCCCTGCTCATGTGTGTGGACCGGGGGCGCAGGTTCCCTACTCATGTGTGTGGACCGGGCGCAGGTCCCCTGCTCATGTGTGTGGACCGGGCGCAGGTCCCCTGCTCATGTGTGTGGACCGGGGGCGCAGGTCCCCTGCTCATGTCTGTGGACCGGGGGCGCAGGTCCCCTGCTCATGTGTGTGGACCGGGGGCATAGGTCCCCTGCTCATGTGTGTGGACCGGGCGCAGGTCCCCGGAGCTGGAGTCGCAGGCAGTCATCAGTCCACATGCCTCCTTTTCTTGCTTTTACATCATCACTAGCTAGTCAGAACCACATTAAGAATGTAACGTGGTATTTTGCCTACTTTTAAACTTTATATGAATGTGTCACATTATACGTATTCTTCTGCAATTTGCCTTCTATTTTGGTCGCTATTATGTGTGTGACATTTCTTTTCTGGAGTGGTGCAGCTGGGATACAGCATCTTGTTTCACTAAACGCTCATTTCTATGTCCACTTGTCTTAGTCAGAGCTTCCCTCTCTAGGTCCCTTTCCTAACCCCAAAACTTACCTAAAACACAACATTTTCAGTCTTTTCCCCACCCTACCCCGTTTTCCCCTTTTCTTTTGTTATTTTGGGACAAGGCCTTAGTCTGAGCTCAGGCCTGTCCCGAATGTATGTGACACTGGTAACCCGCCCCATGAGCTTTGACAGGGCAGGCATCTAGAAGGGAGGGAGAAAGGTGGGTGGAGCTTCCAGCCTTGGTGCCTTCTGAGGGAAGAAAGGAAAAAAAAGATGAGTAGGGAAAGTCTCAGAAGGCAGTCAACATAGTTCTTAGAAAGGTCAGCTGGGCTGAGGAGGATTCCTCAAGCCAAAGTAGCTAGGCTGGACTTGTATCCTATCTGGATGAATGAGTTGGGCACTGGAAGTGATGGTGGGCGAGTGGCCACGCCTAGCTAAGAGTGCTGTGACCCTACTATGGTGGGGGGGGGCAGCCTTTCTCTAGCAGCTGGCTTCTGCGGTCCTGGCTTTAGTGTGTTCATGAGGACCTTTCTGATCAGGAGTAAATCTGGCTAGTTTAAACCAGAGTGCACTAAGAGGAAGGCAGCTTCAATGTGAGAAAATACCCTTCCCCCAAACCAAATTTACATGGAAACTTTGAACTGATTCTGAACTCTCTCTCTCTCTCTGTCTTTCTCTCTCTCCAAGGTGTACCTGGTGTGCTCAGAGGTCAGAAGAGGGCAGCGGATCCCCTGGAACTGGAGTTGTGGATGACTGTGGGCCAGGATGGAGATGGTCCAGTGGAAGAAGTTAGTGCTCTTAATTGCTCAGCTGTCTCTTTAGCTCCAAGAATTTAGTGTCTTTATTTCAGCTTCCCATTTGGATGCAACCACATCAGTGTGTGCATGGGGTAAAGGAGGTGTTGAAAGAACAAGGTCATAAAGGAACTTTGGTGTTGACAAGTTTTCTTTCTCCTTCCTTCCTTCCTTCTTTCCTTCCTTCCTTCTTTTTTTCCTTTCATCGAGGCAGGGTTTTTCTGTGTAGCCTTGGCTGTCCTGGAACTCACTCTATAGACCAAGCTGGCCTTGAACTCAGAAATCCTCCGGCCCCTGCCTTCTGCCTTCTGAGTCCTGGGATTAAAGGCGTACGCTACTGCAGTGTGATGAGTTTTCTAGTGGATTCTGAACTGGGAATACTTACATGGGTGTAAAACTTCCAAAATGAAAACAGGACATTTACATGAGTTTTTATTTTGTTTATTATTTATTTTTTGTTTGGTTGGTTTCTTTTTTGAGACAGGGTTTCTCTGTGCAGCCCTGACTGTCCTATACTTCACTTTGTAGACCAGGCTGGCCTCCAACTTCCAGAGATCTACCTGTTTCTGCCTCCCAAGCATGGGGATTAAAAGGGTGCACCACCACCACTTGGCTGTTTTTTTTTTCTTCTTCTTGTTGTTGTTTTGTTTTTGAGACAAGGTTTGTCTGTGTAGCCCTCTCTGTCCTGGATCTCAGTTTGTGACCAAGCTGGCCTTGAACTCCCAGAGATCTGCCTGCAGAGGAATGCTGGGATTAAAAGCGTGCTCTACCACATTCAGATATGAGATCTTTTTATTACCTATGAATAAGACCTCAGCCAGGTGGTGGCAGATCATGCCTAGAGGCAGGTAGATATCTGTGAATTTGAGGTCTACAGAATGAGTACCAGGATAGCCAAGGCTACACAGAAAGACCATCTTGAAAAATCAAAAAAGTGACTGTGTATCTTACAACTATTTACTCCCTGTCTGCGTCTAGTCCTGTCAAGGTTTGTGCTCTGTGCTGTTGTCCTTTCTTTTTAGCCTTGTCTGATCTAGGATATTCTCCCCTCCTTAAATTTCTTTCCCATGACACTGATTTTTAAGGAAGGAGAAGAAGGAGGAGGTAGATGCTTGCCTTTGAGTCTACCATGAAACCTTGAGTCTGATCCCCAGCACCCCAGGGCATCATGGTACTATAATCTCAATACATAGGAAGTGGAGGCAAGAAGGCAAGTTCAAGGTCATCCTTGGGCTACATTACATCCATTCTCAAGCAACAGTCATCAACTAAAGTACCCAACAAGGTAACAATAAAGAAAAAAGTACCGTGTTAGGAGAGAGGTAAGCCTGGAAACCCAGCACTACAGTGCTGACTCGGAAGGACCACAGTGGTAAGTTTGGAACATCGGCTATGTCTTTCTGCCATGTCATCAAGGTGACACAAAACTTTGTTTTGGCTTATAGTCAAATTTGGTTTTTGTCTTGGTTTCTCTATTTTCATCCAATATCTTTTTTTTAAAAAAAAAAATTAAGCATTATTATGGTGAGTTTTCGCTTCAGCAGGCAGCACTGGTGGGCTGGTCTCGCTTGCTAGCCAATTCTCTCCCTCCCACGCTTTGGCCCTCTTATCTACAGTTTAAGGAGACTCTAAGTAATCAAATCTTATCCGTTTGGAGTGGGGAAAGAGTACTCTGTCGAAAAATGTGTGACAATTTGCTTTCATGATTAGAAAAGTTCACCAAAATACAACGAACAGAAACCTTACTTGCTTGTTTTCAATACACATTGTAAATTTCACTTGGCAATCATCTTCCTAACAAAAATTTCTCACTCCCAAGCATGCGTTGATTGTCTTACCCGTCAGGCCACGCATTTGTAGGCTTCCCCATCACAGGGTACTGAAGACTCCACCTGATAACCAGATGTTGGAATGCTATGACAGTGACTGGAAGTGTCTTCTCATAACCCATCTTCCTGTTTTGATTGTTTCTGGTGTTGGAGGGTAAAACCAGCTGCAAGTGAACCCAGTAGTTACAGCTTTCCAGTCTGTCTTTAGGAGGATGGACTAATTGTTAATACCAGTAGATGGTTCTAGCGAAAAGGAGAAGTAGCACAAAAGCTGAAACTGTAAGACTTGCTGATTAGGGTTTTAAATACAGCAATAGAACGAAAGGAGGCCTAAGGGGGACAGACGTGACAATAAAAACAGCATTTCAGAGAAAAACACTCCGAAAGGACTAAGGGCTGGCAATGGCATGGGACTGCAACTGATGAAGGTCAACAGCAATACAACTCAGCTTGGCAATCAAAAGAGCAAGGGCAACAGAAGAGCTGAGAGTCGGATGTGCCAGTACATGTCTATAAACCCAGGATCTCAGGAGGGTTGAGGCAGGAGGACTGAATTTGAGCTCAGGACGAAAGTGAGCACTGTCTCAAAAAGAGGTGGGGTGAGGCTCAATAGTAGTATAGTTGCTTAGCATGTGAGGCCTTGGGTTTGATCCTCAGTACCTCAAAAAAGGATCAGAGAGATAGATCTAAAAATCAGCGCTCAGAGTGGGATGACAGATCAGGTTCTCAGCACAGTTCCCCTGAACTCTGTATTCTACCTTAGTTTACAGAAACAAAATCGGTTGCAAGTTGGAATCCATCACTAACAGTTAAAGGAAACTAGTAACATTCTAGAAATACAAAGGATGTACTGCAATGTGCTCCTTTCCTCAACAGGTTTATTGCCTTTTAAGAAAATTTTTGTAAAATATAAATACAAAGGCAGAGAATTTACTTACAAAGTTAAAACACAGATCTCAAACATAAACACACAATTTAGAAAATTTTAGTTTTATGTACATTTTCAAGCAACCTCAACATATTATGTTAGTTCTCAATATTTTACAGGGTACAGAAAAAAATAGCTCAAAGTCTTCTTTAAATAAGAGCATAAAATGTTTAAACATATAAACAATCCGGTTTGATGTGTGAAAAGTAATTTCACAGCTTTTAAATTAGGATACAAAAGTTTCATACAATTAGTTGTTGTGTGTGGATATCGTTTGAATTTATATTACATACTACTGGATTGCCTCCAATAGCATTTACCTGGCATGAGCAGGTAGTCTGTAAACAAAACATAAAAGTACATTGCCACCAAGTGCCTTTGCCCAATCCACTCCCCCAAACCAACCACACAGTTCTGACCACATGCTGCGGTCATGGCCTACCACCAAAGCTTTGTATGAAATTATACAATAAAGTATGGGGCTCCTTTTTCTTTTTTTCTTTTGTTTTATTTTCTCCTTAGAAAAGAAAAATGTTCCAAGTAAAAACAAACATACATATCTCAAAGCATGTGTGCACTGAAAAATAAAGACATTTGAACAGGTTCATAAAAACTGACTTAAAAGTTTAGAAAGAAAACACAGACTTCTAGGTTCTTCTGACTGGAGTAACTTCTCTTATATAAAGAAGAGATATTTTAATATGTAATAGTGTCCTTTCTTTACAGAAATCGTCGTATAATGACATATATGCACAAGGATTAACACCATAACACACTGTACACAGTGGCGGGCAGGGCGGGCGGCTCACCAGTAGCCCTCAGGGACTGTGTCACTAGGGTGGAGCCACTCCACAGTGGAGCCCAGCAAAGTCTGGAGCTCATTTGTGAATTCTACCAGATCCAACAGTTCCTTGCTTTTAGAGTTGAAGGCTTCCAGGTCCTTGGGGCAGGAGAACAAAAGACTTGCAGAGACCTGTCGGTAAAACTCCGCTTCTGCGATGGTGACAATTTCCATATTGGGAAAATTGCAGCGGAAAGTCCGGGAGGACATTTTCAACCTCTTGAGCACATCTGAGAGCAGTAGCCAGTTTCGTGGCCTAGAAGATAAAAAGGGATGGGAGTTAGATTTCTGGAAAGGTACCTCTGTACCCTGACTAGCTGAGTACTAACCAGGGCCAGGGATCTTCTAGCCAACTCTTCTGCCCTGTCCTACCACACCCCACCGCTGGTCTTTAAGATAAGAAGAACCACAGCCTAAGAATTTGGAACAGATCTGCTTTTTATAAAGAGAGCATCTACTAGAATTTGCACAAGCTTCACTGTGCCCACCGCCATGGATGGAAACAAATGGGGATAGTCTTGCACACCTAAAACTTGCATCATGCTTCTCCAGTGGACCCTGTACTCAGTGAGGAAAACCAGGCCTATATCCCAACCTCTTTGACCTCTCTGAGGACCCTCACCAACAGATCACTAAACATAGAAGGCTACCTCTCCTCCCCTTTCCCAGTTCTATCCCCATCCTTCAGTTATCTGGGTTGGGACACCTTTGAGAAGGGATGCTTAGTAAGTCTTCTGAGCCTGACACAATTTAGAATTTCTGTCACTGTTAGTAATGGCATACGTGTTTATACCTTCAGAGCAGAGGAGGACATTACTCATTAAACACCTTTGTTAACACAAAGCACAGCAGCTTCTTGACATGGACACCCCAAAGGACTGATTATTAAGGTGCAGTGGCACACCCATACGGAAAACATGGGATCTAACCAAATCTGATGACACATTAAGGACTCCAAGTGTCCTCCTAGATAATTGTCCTATTCTTAGGTGAGGAGGTAGTTTATCACTATAGTCCAATTATATCTCAAGTGCCTGGGGGAGACCGTAGGCTGACTCGTTGGGGGATGGGATGACAGCTGCTAGGGGAAGACTCATTTCTTCACTGTTGGCTGCTCTACTATCCAAGATGGCGGCTTTTCCGTGACATTTCAGTTCCCGGCTTCAATGCCCACTGGCCCCAAGAATGACTTGAAAAGATACACTTACTCACGAGGGCAGTTTGTACCATGTTATAGGTAAGCTCTACCTCCACTGGGCATAAATAACTGATCTGGACCCTTAGCCAAGGTCTGAGGACAGCTAAGAAGCCACCCACCATTCACCTGCCTAAAGGGACAAACTGCTTTTCAAGCAGCTTGGTAATTTGTTTCACAGAGAGCCATGCTTACCCCTGAGCGACGGACACTTGGACATTGTAACACGGCAAGAGAGAGTTTTCCGAAAACTCAAACTCAAACAAATCGCTGTAGGCATCCTCCTCCTCATCTTGGTCTTCCGGCCCTGGGGGGTTAGCCAAAACGTCATACCCACTTTCATCGTCTGGTTCTAGTGGAAGGCAAAGGAGAGAGGGGGCAGTTAGCTGAAGAGTATGAGCTGGCTGTGGTGACAGCCAGAGCAACCAAATCATTGTGCCAGTGCCCATCCCCTGCCTTCTTCACCCAGAGCAGGCAACAACATTCTCACTGGAGCACGCACGAACAGTGATGCTTACCACACACACAGCTGCCATAGAACTCCCAAGCGCCACTGGAGTCATCGTCACTGCGACCCTGTAGGTCATTTAAGTAATCTGCAGAGAGAGGGGGCGACAGAAGATAAAATATACTGGCAAGTTCTGTGGGGTATCACACAACTATAATCTCAGAACTTGAGAGGATTCTACCTTTGAGGCCAGCTTGGGCCATACAATGGGATCCAGTCCCCACCCAAAACACAATCCTATCTGACAAGAACAAATGTTAAAGCAGTTAGGATGCCTTTTCCCTAGAAATTCGTAATAGGCTGGTTCGTGACTGTGCCTGCAAGTCACCTCTCAGTTTTTAGAAGCCCTCTGTAGTTCCTGACTTGCTGAGGGACAGGCTACCCTGGCTTACCAAAATGAGAGCAAAGAAGCTTGGGAGGCTTATAAAACTGAGGAAGAAATGTATTTTCCAACTTGTCTCCAATCCACCAGACAACTTCTTTCAGTAAGCACTACTTAAGGTGGGCATGGATGGACCGTGAGCCAGCTGAAGGAACTCTTTGGCAGTGTCTGATGAGGAGCTTAACCACAAGGGTCCGACAGTCACGAAACTGAGCTTGTTTTCAGGATCTTATAACACCGGGGGGCTTCAAAGATGGGTTTATCCTAAGACCAAACACCACAGCGCAAAACTGCAAGCCTGGGAGCTTGGGTAATTTCAGAGACTTGCTATGTAAACCCATGGGCCATACTTAAGTGAAAAATGGATTTGTAGAAAATGAAACTAACTATGTTAAAAAACAAAACAAAAACCAAAAAACAAACAAACAAACAAAAAAATAAAGCCAGGCACAGTGGAGCACGCCTGTAATCCCAGCACTCAGGAAGCAGAGGCAAGCAGATCTCCTATGATGTTGAGGCCAGCCTGGTCTACAGAGCAAGTTCCAGGGCAGTTACAGTCTGTTACAGAGACAAACTCTGTCTCAAAAAAGCAAAAACCAAATCAAAACAACAACAAGAACAAACAGAAAACTTTAAAAATATTATGGTGAAGAAGCCAAGTGGCTTCACTACAATAGGATTTCCCCATAGAAAAACCTCTGCTTTCGGCATAGTCACACTCAAATCTAAAATATGCAGTTTCCATCTCTGCCCTTTGGTGAAGCCCAGGGTTTCATACATGCTCAGTGTTCAACTGCTAAAGGCACGCACACGCGCACCAGGCCCAACCTAACCCCCCCCCAACAGCCTTTGATAAGTTAATCAGATGGCCTTACACATTCTTATGTTCTCAGAGTACCTAGGACTGGAGTTGAGCACCATATGCCCAGGTGAATTAAACTTTTGAATAAGATCATCCATTGAACTCCATCATACCTGTTAAAAACTTCTCCATAAGTTCACTGTGGGTCATCTTCATGATGGTTCTACCTGAGTACGTGGCTAAAGTGGGGTCAGCACCATAGGAAAGAAGCAACCGGACAATTTCTAAGTGGTCATTCTCCACAGCATCATGCAGAGGCCTGGAAAGAGACACACAGTGGCATTAAGCTTGTGCACAGCATACTTATCTGATCTAGAAGCAGGGAAAACAGAATACATGCACGCCTCCTACAGTGAGCATCCTGGGTACCACTACATACAGAAGAAAACCAAGGCACAGTGACGGGAGCAAAGTCTAAACAAGCAACTGTTATGGATAGCTAACCCTCAAAGGGGCCAGGGAAGGGACTACCTCAGGGTCAGTTCTCAAGTATACACCTATTTTATCCTTAGGCCTAAGGAAGATCTTAAATCTATGATGAAAATATCTTCAGTGAAATGAGGTACAGACAGTAAAATTTCCACCACTGTAGAAGCCAGTGCAACAAGCAATTGTTATACAAAAACCCCCAAACCAACAAAAAGCCAGTCACCTTTGCTATTAGCAGAATTTGCTAAGAGAAACATTCTCTAAGTCCTGCTCCAGCACTATCTGTCCGGAAGCCAAGTGCCTGGCAGTGGCATATTCTCAGGAGGACACATACCATCCCCAGGCCCCTGAGCTAATGCTATTATCAAAGTATGACACTCAGGAGGCAAAGGCAGGTAGAACTCTGAGATTTTAAGGCCAGCCCGGTCTAAATAAAGTTTCAGAACAGCCAGGACTATCTAAGAGTGACCTGGTCTCAAAAGAAGAAAGTGTGAAAGATCCACAGGTTACCCTTTGGGTGTTTCTGACCATCAGGGGAACCAGGGTCCTGAATCCCAGAGTGTCCTGTCACAATGTCAGCAAGATGCCTGTGCTGACTCAGATGTGAGTCTTATTGATCAAACAGAGGTCAAGACAAGGTGACTATTAGGGCCCGGATGGATGTGGGTGATGACCGAAGAACCAGTGGAAGGAAGCATAGATGGCCTTCAGTCTGTCCCAAGGGGTGTTTCAGCTCACAAATACTTTGAATGGTGATTTCACAGATGGCAATGAACAGCTCAAGGATCTATAAGGCAGTATTTGTCTCCCTGACTCATGGATGGCCATGGCCTTCTGGGAGGCTTTGGTCTGTGGGAGAACTACAGAACTGGTCAAGACTGGGAGGTTTTCATCACCTACCAGAAAAATCTGTTCAATTCAGTTCTAGGCTGCAATCAATGCAGGTGCAATTTGCTCTCCATCTTTCCCCCCTGGGGTTTCTGCATTCCCTGAGACCTACTGTCTGCTTGACAGCAATGCCAGGAAGCAGGAAAAACAAGATACACCACTGACCTGGTTCCATCCTGGGCACTGCAGTTGACATCAGCGCCATATTCAAGGAGGTGGCGAACGATGTTGAGCCACCCCCTGGCACAAGCTTCATGTAGTGCACAGTAACCAGCATTGTCACGATGATTCATGTCACAGATCTTGTTCTCCAGGCAGTATAAGACCACTTCCTGTCGGGAGGGAACGAGAAATACCATCCGATCACCACACAGTCACCTCATAAGGAAGACTTCTTCATAGTTCTAAGACTATAAGCTGAGGCCTGAGAACCCACTGTGGTTTGGGTGGTGCCTGAATGTTTATTGAGGGGCCTACAGCTGGGCAGCCCCAATCAAATGTGTTTTACCTTCTCCCAAGTCTCCATAGGCTGTTTATGAACCAAAACACTTGTCTCATTACTGAGGGAGTATGTGGAGACCCAGCTGCAGAGACTTCAAAAGGGCTCATTGTTAGGCACCTGTAATTCCCAATACTCAGAAGGTTGAGGCCAGAGAACCAACATGAGGTTGAGGCCAGACTAGGATATAGAGTGAGATCTTGTCTCACCAAAACAAGTCCGAGGGCACATTCATCTGTACTATGGCATTTATGCTCCACCAGGGTCACTACAGATAGTAAACAGCCAAGTTTAGATAAAAGCAAGGATGATCAAAGTGAAGCAAAATGGAAGAGCGCCATAACACCCTGCAACCCAGAGCAGGTGAGGCAGATGGCATCCCTGTGTGCAGACAGAAGGCAGAGCTCTAAGGGGATTCTTGTCAGATATCTCAGCCCTCACCAAGAGATGAAGCCAAGGGAGGTGGCATACACTTGTAATTCCAGCATTCAAAGGACTGAGGCAGGAGGATGACTTAAGTTTTAGACCAGCCTTGATGGTAAGCCTGCGATACAAAAAGCAAAAAGCAAAATGCCCTCTTAAAAACAAGAAGTTGGGTGGTGGTGGCGGCAAAAACCTTTAGTCCCAGCACTCAGGAGAGGCAGAGGTAGTTGAATCTCTGTTGAATTCCAGGCTAGCCTGGACTACAAAGTGAGTTCCAAGACAGCCAGTACTGTTACAAAGAGAAACCTTACCTCAAAATACCACCAACCAACCAACCAGTCAACCAGCCTGAACAGACAGGTGGGAAAAAAGAGACATGAAATGGATTGGCACAACAGTAAGTAGCTCAGCAGTAGAGCCTTGGCATGGGTTCCATTCACACCACACACATGGACACACACGGACACCAGGGCCTCAAATAACCGCACCTCTCCTCCCTTTTCCCTCTACTAAAGACTGAATCCATGCAATACACGCTTATTTACTTAAGTCAATGACAGGAATCAGATAGATCACATACTAGAACAAAACAGAACAAGTGTGCCCCTCCCTCAGCAGAAGGCATTCAGTGTCAACAGTCTGCATCAGAATCACTATTGTTAATTAATCTTACTTCTTTAGCATGTTAAAATATTACCATGAACCACTCCTAGTAAGCACAGCAGTAATTTACCCAATGTCTTATTACCATGATTAAGCAAGTTTTCAAACACATTGAACAGTATCTGTCACCAGGAAACAGGTTACACTATCTTCTCCTAAGACATGCCAAGCAAATTGTCACTAACTTCTAAGAATGGGGCTAGACAACGCAGGGTGGCCTACCATTTGTGACACCGGAGAACTCTTCTGCTAGACATAAAATATGGGTGGCTTCTTCTGGCCACCCATAGACGTGAAGTGGGTTGTGAAAAATCTCTAACGCCCTTTCTAGGACAGTTCAGTCAAAGGTAAAGGCTCACTTGGGTGCTACTTAGGATGTTCCAGATGCTTCCCTGTGAGACTAAGGCTACACACTGGTAAATCTGACCATCCGTGCCCTGTTGCTTCAGGTCGCCACAGCAGCTCCCTTCTAAAGCAAGGGGAGGAAAAGAGAAGGCATGCTTGCCAAGGCATTTCTTCCGTCAGGTCCTAACCTACCAGAATGCCCACAATCCTCTGAGCCCCAGTATCCAGGATACTGCATGCAGCTGCTGCTCTTTTAGCAGGTCTTCACTAGCCAGACTCGAGTGGACGGCTGCAATCTAATGAGTTGTGTTCCCCAGCCAGGACGAGACCTTGTCATGTGACTCTGGGATTGGCCCTGAGCACCACCGACTGCTGTGCAAAGATCAATTTATGTGGATCCCGGCAGTCTGCCTGGTGTCCTCTCAACCCAGGGTTTATTTGTTCTGACAATTATGGCCCTCACCTGGAAACCTTCATCACTACAGGGCTGATCTGAGGGAACCTAGAAATGAAAGAAGTCAGAGCACAAGACTAAGTCGATTCTCTCTTGTCCTGGAGGATGGCGGGAAAGGCAACAGTGACCACACACAAGGTGAGGCGTTTGCCACAGTCTACCCTCATTCCGCTGCACTGGTGTTACTTGGCCTGAGATCTGCTTGTCTGCTATTATGTCCTACACTACTCTCCACAGTCTGGGAAACAGCAGGAAGAAAAGTGGGAGTGTTTTCATCCAACACTTAGGGCGACTGCGGAACAGAGGGGCAAGACTCTCAAGTCTGCTGGGAAGTCAAAAAGCCCAGTAAAAGGTTCTGGCTGGAAGGCTTTGATCCAGCTGTCAAGAGCATCCTTCTGACCCTCTGCTGGGCTCAAGCAAGCTAATATCACTCTCCTAGCTGGGAGAGTGCTAGCCTCTTTACAGATGCCAACTGCAGTCCCCAACAGAGAAGGGTGAAGACGTGTGCCTGCCCAACACATTTCTCAGTTATTTTTTGCATCAGAAATGGGTGTGTTTGAAGGACAGCCCACCCATTCCCAAACAAAATCAAACTGTTTTTGTTGGACAATTCCGTTAAGAGGCCATAAGCTGAATGCCATTAACCGCAAAATATAACCATAAAGGCCATAAACCCAACATTGTTAATTAATTAAATGCCTCATTAACTTTTTTAAAAACATGATTTATTTAATTCATAGAAAATTTAACCATCACCACTAAACGCACAAGCATGTGGTTGCATACTGACATTTTAGCTGGAGCAATGGAAGCCTTCTTAGCAGGAGCCAAGCAGTGTGAGTGTGCCTGGCCTGATCAGCGGTTAAGACAAAGCTGGAGAGAGGGGGCTGCTGTGAACCCCTAGACCCACATTAGCAGCAATAGAATGAGGCGTGGGTGACAGGGAGAGCCTTTTTATTGCACACAAGGCATCTTTAGCCAAACAGGAAGCAACAGTGTCAAAGTTCACTCCTGGGGAACTCTTCCATAGCTGTGTGTTCAAGCAGTCCCTTACGAAACTATGGAAACTGTCCTTCACTCAGAAAGCTCGAAACCGCCACATCTGAATGACCTATCATCCAACATCTTAAATTCTGCTAAAAGAAATGCAGGAAAGTCAGCCTCTGGGTAAGAGGAATGCTTTAATATTAACAATTAAAACACTGGGCATTGAAATTTACATATTGAAAATTATGTGCCTGTGTGTTGGAAGACAAGTTCAATAAATATTCCCTGGGACAAAGGAACAGAGCCTACAAAGTGCTTCTTAGTCCAGGCCTCAGACCTACTGGCTGTATAAAAACTCTTCCTTTAGAGAAGCCACAAGGGTCTCTTGAGCCTTGCCAACTCTCTTTTGCAAAGGAATAAGACCTTTGGAAATGATGCGAGATCAAAGGCTAGGATAGAAGCCTTGTTTCTTTATGAGCAAAGCAGCCTGCTGCCCTTGAGGGAAGCCTCATTCCTTCCCTGTCTCCCCTGGTGAGCTGCCAGAAGCCACAGCACAGCTGAAGGGAAGCCCCTGGAAGGAAAGGACGCATTGCACACAGCCTCACCCTTCTAGGTGTTGATGCTCAGCTTGTGGGAAAACATCGGCAGTCACTTGTACCTAATCCACATTAACTGAGCTAACTACCAATCTTTCATCTAGTTATTTCTGAGATAATCCAGAGATCTAAAAAAAGAAACACCAGCGCACCCAAGAACCATCCTTGCCTCAAGTTTTCACCCACAAAGCCACAATTCTCAGGTTGGGCTGTGGGTCACTAGCTAGCACAGGGCTGGGTGATCCCACCAGGAACTACAATGGCATCACAATGAAGTTCAGGCCGCGGGGGTTCTGGCTAAATCCTGCCGGCCCTACCCTGCTGTGGGCCAGTAAGGATGCTGCAATGTCTTTCCTTCACACCTCCACACTTGCTGAGCTGCTTTTTATTTTCGCCATCCAACTCCCAGAGGGCTGATGTCAGAAAAAAAAAAGCCTTTTGCTTTCACAATTCCAACTGGTAAGTGTGTGCGGGGTGCACAAGGGGGCAGAAGGAGGCAGTTAGCACCAGGAGGTTCTGAACTGCAGGAAAGGGCCCAGTACAAGAAGAGGCTGAGAGGTGCCAGGGAAGGTGCCGGGCCGGACTGAGCTGAGCAGTACAGGATCACTATCTTTCAGCTCTTCCGTTCTCTGCAACTTTCCTCAACAGAAAGTGCAGATAACAGCAGGGAGCAGACCAAAGGCAGTGAAAGGGCAAATTGAGTTGCTGTGGACCACACGGGCTTAAGAGCAGAGGTACACTGGCAGCCGTGAGCTTGGGGCAGAGCCCTTAGGCCACCATTGCCCCGTCAGTGCTGCCTTCCCCACCTCAGTGGGTCCATGTCAAGCCTCCCTATAGTCACTTATTACCCGCAAAGACCACCTTTCGACCAGCAATAGCATAAGCCACCCTAAATAGAGCTAATCACTTCTCTACACCCTTGGTAATCAAAAACCAAATGAATTCATTAAAATTTGCCCCAGGCGCCAAGTCCTAGGTTATGTCAGACTCTGTAACGGACATAAGTGAGCAAAAGCCTGGTCAGAGAGGCCTACCTGAACATCTGCAGCCTCTACCAGGTGGACCTAGCCAGAGACAGCAGCCAGAGTGGGGCTAACACAAACATCCTGCTGGGTCTTGGAACACCTCCTGATGTGGAGGGGGCTGGGTTCTGCTCAACAAGCCCCTCCCTGAAGCTGCTGCCCCCAGCCTGGAGCAGAGGTTACTGAATGTTCCCAATCCACGGTGCCCACAAGTCCGCTCACCTCATAGCCTAGCCGGGCAGCCCGCTGGAGGAGGGTCTCGCCAGCATTCTTGTTGACAATAAGTCTCCGAGCCTCTGGCGGCATGGGGCGAGACTGGGTGGTCTCTTGAGGAGAACTTGAGCGTGGCAGCTGTGTGGCCTGGGAGGCCGGTAGCAATTGTTGTAAACGGTCAAAGGGCTTTGGCTCCTGTTTGGCTGGCGACAAATCATACTCTGTACTGGGCTCAGGTCGTTTTCTGAATCTCCGCACAGTCATCTGTCACAAGAGAAAAAGGTATGCACAGGTAAGGCTGTGAACCTTCAAACACATCCACCGCTTTGCTCTAGCCTCTTCCTAGACAGAATGGCAAACCCATAGAGAAAGACACTTTCTTTTCCTTCTTAGGAAGGGGAGGGGCTGACAAAGGAGGGCTGGGGATGGGGCCTCGCTCTAGGTTTGAAACTTCATGGCCATCCAGAACACATGCCCCTCTAGGACAGAAGTGATGTGAAGGGGAGAGGGGGCTCAGTCCCGGAAAATGGGAGTTTAGTCCATGAGAAGCAAGCCCAAGGCGGGAGCGAGCAGAAGGTACCTTGCTGTCAGTGCTCTCCACATAGTAGTCTCCTGTGATGGGCAAGCTCCTCCTGGGCTCCTGAGGTATCAAGTGCTTGGTTTTGCACAGTCTCTTCCCGGATGGCTTCTCACTGTTGTCAGTGTATTTCTGCAGCGGGGAGGCAGCCTGGCAATCCTCTTCTTCATCTATGCACAGCACATCTGTCTTCTGGCTTTCTTTAATTTTCTGCTGTTTGGCAGGCAGCCTCGAGGCTGGCGTGCAGCTTGGCTGAGTCTGCTTTTTGCCACTTGCATTGGTGGATGAAAGGCTCTTCATGGGCGGAGAGCCGGAGAACACAGGCAAGCCTAAATACGGAGGGGGCGGTGACGGGCGGGGGAGGGGGAGAAGAAGCAAGCGTTACACAGTTTTAGCCCATGCAGAAAGAAAAGCCCATTGTTAGCACTGATCACTGGAGCGGCTTCAGTTTTTAAAGATATACCAATTATGTTTTCAAAGCATTAATATTTTAATTATCCCACATTCAAATAGCAAATAGGTTAACCCTCAAAATGCCAAGAGCTAAGTTTCTATGAAGGGCCGGGACAAGAGGACAGAAACCGGCTCTTTCTACTCTTCCCCATCCACTGGACTAGGGTGCCCAGAATCCGGATGACCAAGGCAGCTTGAGCCTGGAGGGACGGTGTTGGCGAGGGTGTGCGGCCACCCAGCCTTCTCTTCCTGACCAGTCATAGACTGGGAAATAAGCAAGGAAGTGGAGAGAATCCAGAAATTGGGTGTGCAAAGACATGCACCACCTACCACACAACCCAGTCAGAGTCAACTGGGATGCCTCAAGGTCCCCTGGCTCTCTCCAAAGGCCCTCTCCCATGGAAGGAAGGCGCAACCCAACCTCTAGGGGCAGAGTGGATAATCAAGATGCGGCCTCTGCATACCTTGTTCATGGTCAGTGGGTTTGAGGGACTCTTCAGACCAGCCTCTGTTGCCTTTGGCCTCTGCCTTTTTCCTGCCAGCCCTCTCTTCAGTGATGTTAGTCCCCTGGGAGGTGACCTCAGGCTGAACAGCCTGGGTCACTTCCTTCCTGCTTTGGCGGCCAGGCTTGCTCTCTGCTGCCGACACCTGCTGCTCCCAGCGTTCTCTAAGGTGCAGCAAGTGGCGTTGCTTTTTAGGATGGAGCCCTGTTAATTCAATGCACACCTTCAGGTTGGTCAGCTCACTATAATGTGGGTCTTCTAAGTGGTTAGAGGAACTGTTTGTCATTTCCCTCTCAGGCCAGTCATCTAATGGAGAAATAACTACAAATTAATCAAAAAGCCCCCTGGGGAGGGAACAAACTGTCTTACATAGCACCAATGGGGTGGGGAAGGGGGAGGGTGTGGCCACTGTCTCTGCTTCCACAGGTCACTTATTTTCCTTTGGCCACCTCTAGGTTTGGAGGGAGGGAAAGTGGGTGCCACCTCCCCAGGGCTTCAGGATGTGTCATGGGAATGTCAAGGCTGCACCAGATACTCATCCGCTGTCTATGGGGGGAGGGGAGGGAACAGGTGCTGCAATAACCCCACTGTGTCCCACTCAGGGGTGCCCTCTGCGGTTGCATGCACAGGCCTCCCAAGCAGGCAGTGGAAGCTGGTCAAGCTCACCTTTGGAGATCCGTCGCCGCTTAGCTTTCAGAGGGTCCTCTGGCAGCTCTTCCACAGTGGTCTCAGTGTGGATGCTGTCACCTGATGCTTTACGTTTCTTATCTAGCCGAAGGGTGGGGCTGTGCGGCATGTCCACCACCCCCTGGTCAGTGGGTGGCTCGCTCACAGGTGGCCTCTCCAAGAAATACTTTTCCGCAGGAAGATCTTTGTCCTCTGGGGCTTCAAAGAGATCATGTTTGTTTCCAGTACTATACTCGCCTGTGGGAGAAGAAAAAAAGAATGCAGAAATGAGGTCCAGGTTCTCCAAAGGAGGCGGGATAAGGGGAATAAGCAGGACTGCCATAGCCAAGGCAATCAACACCCGAAGGTCTTGGTGGACAGAATCTTCACCCATCAGAATCATTGCTTCCAGAGGAGGGCATGCCAGAACGAGTCAGCAAGTATAGCAGAAGGCAAGGCAGGAGGTACCTTGTCTTCCTGACTTTTTTGTAATTGGGGCCTAAGGTACCCACACTCTCAACCCAGTCTGGTTAAGCTTTAAAAAAAAAATCTCCAGGAAAGCATTTGTTCAAGTCATTATTATGAAATACAGAGGGTTAGAGGGTTGCAGTAAAAGACTAAACATCCCTAAAATGTCATGTACCCAAGGGGCAAAATCTATGTTTACTTAAATGGACAGATAGAAGATGGTGAAAAATGAGGAGCGCAGATGGGAGTGTTGAAAGAAACTAGGACCTTGATGGGCAAGAGGGGGCAGAGAACCCTGCAGACCCAGGGCTGCTGGGAGGAGGGGCCCGGCTTAGCCAAATGCAAGGGTTCCTTAGAGACAACTTCAAAGGGTTCAATCCGATGGCTGCCTACAGAAATCCCTATCACTAAATCAAGGAGCTGCTCTCATTTAATGTCCAAAATAGGGGATCCCCATGGGGACTCGGGTCACCTAACCTGCACTCTTTCTCTCAAGCAAACATCTCTAGACAAGACCTCACCCTTTTCACAGTTGGGTCTTTTGTAGCCAGGCAAGCATTAGCAAAAGTGCTGGCTCCAGCCCCTCCCCCCACACCCAGGGCTGCTCCTGTTCTCCAAGAAGACCAGTAGGCATCTCCCTTTTCCCTGAATCAAAGCCCAGCAACAGTACCTAGTGTTCTAGCTAAGAACTGCCCCACAAATTGTTCTGGTATGGCAGATTTTCTAATAAACAACAAGTGAGATGGTTCAGCAGATAAAGGTACCTGTTGCAAAGCTGAGGAACTGAGTTCCATCTCTAGAAACTACCTAGAAGGAGAACTGGCCTCTGACCTCCGTATACGCATTAACTGTGACATGTGTGTGCACGCACACAAAATAAATCCTCTAAACAAAAAAATAACCCACTATGTAACCATCACCATAAGGGTCGGTGCTTACCCATGGACCACTAAAATGATCCCACATGTTACTGGGGATGTGGGTCTGGCTTTTGGGTAGCGATGCAGAAGTCATTTTGTAGATAAAATAAGCATGCCCCTCATAGGCTGAGCTCAATCCATTTCAAATTCCACCCTTCCTTCCAAGCAGCTAGGCCTCATCAGCTTCTCTCAAGGGCAATCCAGTATTGAGTGGCTGTCAGCTGCGAGGTGAGCAGTACCTTGGGCATGGAAAGCTGGATCCAATCTGAGCTAAGGAATGGCCACACATCCCCAGCCGTTCCTCCTCTTCACGGTGGTACACCTTATAGACAACAGCCAGCAGCCAGGCCCCTGTGATTCTGAGTATACCTAACTCAAGAACACAGTCAAAGCAGGCCTCTGGTAATAATGGCAATATTCTGTCATAAGGATTGACAGCAGCCAGAGAAGACAAGCAGGCTGCCATAGACCACTGCACTCAGCTTGGCAGGGTCTCACTTGTGCTAGCTACTCTGTGACCCTCTTAACGGCTCTGGCACTAACAGTACCACTTTACAACTTGGCCACGCTGGGCTATAAAGTGGGAACATTATGACCAGCTGCCTCTCATCCAGGGATAAGCTTCACCAACTCAGGCTACTCAGGGCAAAGGGAAAGGCCAGAGAAATTACTTATGCAGGATGCTAAGATTGCACTTGCCCCAGCATTTTAAAGTATACTTCACCTCACCCTTTGGTAGGTGAGGTGAAACAAAGGTAGCAGGCAGCATACTCAGTGTGGAGCCTAGCCCAGATTGCACTGCCTCACTTACCCCTTTCCAGCATCACGCTCCCTCGCTCTAGCCAATCTCTAAAACTCTCTCTACACCGAGTGTTTTACATTGACTTCCTAGTCTTGCAGTTGAACTCTAGGTCTCATGTAGGCACCTGTACCACTGTCTAAGCTAACTTTCATGGGGAGGTTTTCATTTTCAGCTTCTCTGCCAACTCCTAACAGTGAAATGCGGCTTATCTCAATCATGTGACCCTTTGCCCAAACTGCCCTCGAAAACCACCCATTTTACGGGCTGGCCTGTCTGTTCCTCACTAAACAGGGGCATCCCTACAAAACCAGGGGTTTTGCTATCTCCTTTTCTTCTGGGATTTTACCCTCAGGGCAAACTTGTACACAGTGGGTAGAAAGGTGTCCCCACCGCTCCATTACCATCCGCTTCTCATTGACAGGGAAGCTGGCAGGGAAGAATGGAGAACACATTTGCTCACTAGCTCCTTCAACTCCCCACAACTCATCCATTTGGCCACTGGACTCCTGAGCCTTGGGGACTGTGAATCACTCTATGGCATGTCCCCTTCTGCCTTATCCCAAGAAAACGCCAGAGCAGTGCCCATTGTTATCTCTCCATTCTAAATTATCTTCAAGAACTCTCACTGATTAGTCTGGGGTTTACACTAGTCCACAGATCATTAACGTAGCTGTTTTTTCTGCCATTCTCCAAATCTTAATGAACTGGGTGGAACCCCCCCCCCCAATGCAAGCATCTTAGGGCAACAATTCCTATTCCCTTCAGAGACGTCCCAAAAATCTGCACCAGGGTGACCTTCCAGGAACTAACAACAATCGTGAAGCAAACCTACCCCTACCTGCCATCAGCCATGGGATGCTTCATGTCATTTCCATACACTTTGACTTAGACCTCCTTAAATGGGACCAGACTAGCCACTACCTACAAGATTACCCTTAAAGCAAATGAGATGGGCGGATGGAAAGAGACAACAGAAGCCCTAACCACTAGGCTCTACCCACTGCTTGTATTGGCCCCCTGGTCATGCCATGTGGGCAGATGAGAGTGTGGCTGTGTTTGATACTTGCTCCCCTATAGCATGGTCATATGACTTGCAGCACATATATCCCATAATCTATCATGACTGTGCTGCCATACTATACCTCATAGAAGCATCACCATGACAACATTTACAAATCACCACGGCAACAAAGCAACTTCATCACTGTGGCAGCCATGCCCAGAGAGCACTAAACAAGATGGGAGAGTTTAAGACTTCTGAGGGTTGTCCTGGATGTCAGTCCCCTCTGCAGGTCTGTCACCCACAGCAGAACAGACCAGGTGACTGACTGATGCCAAGGCATCTCTCTGCTCCAAACTCAGAGGAGTTCATAAAGCATGCTGCTGCTGTCCTGGGGGAGAAATTCCAAGGGACAAGTTCCCACATAGCCCCTTGACTCAGGTTTCCTCCAATTCCTGCTCAGGCTACCAGTTAGTAGGTACCAGGTCTGTGTCACCCAAGAGACTAGCAAGGGACACAGTAGTTTATGTTCAAGAAAGACCAGGCTAATGCTTCCTCGTCCTTCTCCATTTCTAAAATGTCACTGATAATTCTTACCTACGAATTGTGCAGAGAAGTTGATTCATTTGATCAACTTCTACAATACTTAAATTCAGCCACTGTACCAAAGAGGCCAAAGAAAATCCTGACCATGGCCCCTTCAACCAGATGCACCCACCATCTCAGAAGCTACGTCTATTCTGGGAGCAGAGGGGCTGCCTCAGGATAAGGGAGGGGAGACTGGCAGCATATGCCTATAATTGCAGCATCTGAGAGGGTGAGGCAGGAGGACTAAGGCCAGCATGGGTTACGTGCTAAGATTCATGTACGATATGCCTACCAAAAACCAAAAAGAACCAACCAACCAAAAACTGTAGGAGTAGGTAGAGTTTGGAATCCTGTGCCCTGTACTCCAAATCCCCACCCTCGCTCTCATATGCAAACAGCTTGGCTCTTGCCTCTGGGACATCTATGAGAAGTAAAGGAATCCATGAAAAGCACAGGCTAAACCCACCTGAGCTATGACGGCCAAGAGGGCTCAGTCAGTAACGGCTGAAAAAATCTAGGAGTCCTTGTCCTCTTATATTGAGGAAGTAATGAGAGCGAGTACAACAGTTCTTTCAGGGTGTCCCTGCCAGTGAGCCACAAACACCAAGTGCCCAGATAAGTATGAGTATAGTAACATAGTTCCTTCTTGAAAAACAAGCCTCTTGTACATCACCTGCAGAGCACTTGGTGACAATTTCTGGCTCTTACGAGTGGCAGGAGCCCTGTCCTGGTGCTCCAAAATAGCCCACTGTCTTGAAGGAGCCTCTCAAGCCACTCCAATTTCTTGTCACTAGGGTCAGCAGAGGAGAAAAAAAACCAACAACAAACCAAAACAAACTGGGAAGAAGGTAGACCTCCCAGGCAGGTAGGTGGGTGGCCTCTGATTTTTATCTGAGGGCAGTAGCCACTTTGTGCCTGACTATGTTACTTGCAAACTAAAGAAAGGGCCAAAAGGCTGGAAGCTGTCCAAGTTCCTTCCCACCTCTCAAGCTCTTCTTCCATTCACTCAGAACAAAGGGGAACTCCCACTTGTGGACAGCTCCTCCCTTTCAGAAGCACCTTGCCTACTTCTCAGTTCTTACAGGCCTTGCCAAGATCTGTGGGCTCACAAGCTGCTGGTGATGGGATTGCTTTGTGTTCATTCTGAGCAGACTGGAGGAAGGCATTCTTTGCTACTTCACCCAAGAGCAGCCCAGACCCATTACTGCCCCATACACGTCTGTTGATGAGGAGTGTAAGGATACTCGTACTCAAACCCATTGAGAGTCCCTTAGGGAAGAAAGGGCACTGTGCTTGCCATAGAAACTACTTTTCTTTGGGACTAACTCACAGCAAACAATCTTGGTCCTGCCTGTCACTACAGCCTGACCAGACAGACCATTGGTGGGACCTTAGGGATGAACTGGAGGAAGTGGAGGAAGGACAGTGCTCTAGAGAGCTAACCACATGTTCCTGGACCAGAACCCCTCAGATTCCATCAGGCACTGAGGAATTATATTGCGTGTGCTACATCTTCAAGGGCAGCAACCCAGGACTCTCAAACATTCAACGTCACTGCCTGGCTTGTCTAGGAAGTTTCTGCATCTGCCGTCTTCCATGTTCACCTAGGCACCCTAATTGGACACAGCCGGCCTCCAACCTTAGGCATGCACACTTGAGGAATCCAAAGACCTTCACCGAGTACTGCACACCCTCAGAATTCTCCATGGTTCAGAGCAACAGGGGACCCGCTGTTGAGACTCAAGTATTCGCATATTCTTAGAAAGGCATTTTAGGCATTTTCTTCTTCCCGTATTTTACCTCCAGAACATAAGCCACCATCTGTCTGGTGGACAGAGATCTTTCACATAAACCACACTCGGGGTCTATTGGTAACTCCCAATAACAGCAAACAAACTCAACCAATGCTTGTTCCCATCTTTCTGCTACCTTGGCCAACCTGATGGAAAAAACCTGAGTAGTTTCCATTCTACATTAGCCTGTCACGTGGGAGAGGAACAGGGCTAGAGCATCATTCTAGCTGCTACAAAAAAGAACTGACCCTCACCACCCACTTCCTACTGCTACATTGTATTGGGCTGTCATTCACTTTGAGCCTGGTGTTTCTTTGAAAACAGAGATGATGTCCCAGAAAAGAATCCCACAGACACACAATTCCCTGCTGTTGCAAGCAGACATCACTGCACTAATGGCCAAAGCGACCCCTTTCTCTGAGCAATCCCCTACTGGAGCCAGGGCCATTATCCACAAATCGCTCTTCCTCTCACCATCCCAGGCTTTGGAAGCAGGGTGGCCCTGTTCTCACAGGGACATGGTACTACAAGCCAACTGCTCGGGTTACTTACATCTCTCACTGTTGTTCTGATCAGCAATGGCCTCTTCCAGGGCGACTGACTTTGGCTTTTTGTCCTGACTTCCTTTCAACCTTTCCCAGTCGGCTGGGCTGAATTTGCACACCTCGGAGTCTTTGGTTGCTGGGTGGCCACCTTCTCTTTCTTTCATCTCCAACTCTGAGAAGCGCATCATTGCACGCTAGAAAGAGAACGGAGATGGAAAAAAAAACATCTTACCATAAAGGCTATTTCATGTGCCTTATACTATAAAAGAAAGTGTTTTCAAAGAAAAGCTTGCCCAAAGCCAACCACAACTTATGAGATACAACTCAGATATTTTAAAGTTTAACAGATAAAATTTAAGAGTGTCTATGTGAGTAGTCACATTCTTTATCCATAAAGTCATGTGTATATAGATACAGACGCAATGTATATGTATAGCCATACATACACCATTGCATAGAGACAGACATTCTCTTTGAAGATTATAAATAAAACAAAACAAAACCACAACGCAAAGAAAACAAAAGAAAAACACAACAGAAAAGAAACAAAATGTACAATGAATAAAGACGACCATGGCCCACAAACTTCCCTTTGAATATTTGGAAATGAAATTTAACTCAAAAGGTTTATGGAAGATTCTAGTAATAAAAATTTGAAGAACTGACCTCACAGTAAGCAGCGGGTAGACATAAAATACTGTCCTCTTGTAATCCTTCCATCTATGTAATTAAAATGGGCACTCAATGGATCATTTAGATAACTTCATCCATTTTTATCAGCATAAACCAATTTTTTTCTTAACATTGCAAAACAATTTGGCTTTACTCATCTTTTAATTAAAATTAAAATATCTTAAGGAAATTCCTATACAACATCTATCATAATTCACTAGCAAATTAAATACATACTCTATCCCTTTAAGCAAATTTTTTTTTTTGGTGAAAAAAATTGCACGATTCCCACAGACATGTGACTGCTACACATCTCCACCACGCATCAAGTAAGGTATTCTAAGCAATGCTTCTAGATATATTTGTTATCTTACAGGCAGAGACATCAAAGCAATTGCTAGGCAAACGTCATGCAGTCTTTAGACATCCTTCATAATAATTACAACTTGTTATCAGCATTCCAGTAGAGTTCTCATATAATCTACAGACTAGCTTAAAGTATCCAGACACATGAACCTTCTAAAAGCTACTACTGCCATCCCCTTACTGAACACATTTCATACACTGCAATTATGTCATTATCCAAATCTGCCTGGTGCTTGTCCTACCACGTTCCCCCCAAACCCCTTTGTACATTGCAAAACTGATAACTGATAAAGTCAGTGAAATTTGGGTGGGGGGCTCACCTGCAATGCCCGTTGCTCTCGGCTGAGCTGACTGGAATCCGCGTACAGTTCAGTCGTGACACACTTGAATCGGTCGCCCACATAACCTGCCGAGTTAGCAATTCTTTTTGCCAGCTTGGATGGCTTCGGTTTCAGAACTTTGCCATCGTTGGACTCTGCCTCATCAGTTCCATCTTTGGTATAGGTGGGGGTGACATCCATGCTCGGTGGAGCGCTGCCCACACAAAATGGTTTGGGATCCTCTTGGGTTTTACCAAAAGTCACAGCAGGGCCCTCGCTGCCCAGAGCTGTCTCCGAGAATGGAGTTGCCACCGGCACCCCCAGGTTCTCTTTGTTGGTTCCCGCTGCAACACTGTCCTTGCCTAAGCTGAACACTGGCTGGCCTGGAGCCTGTTTGAAAGCGTAAGATTCATGGAAGTCACTGATGCGGCCCAGCTCCTCTCTGAGGGAGATGAAATCACGGTGTTGCGGGATCACAGGGTCGGCGGCGGGCTTAGTGGGCTCTGTACTCTGGCTCACATTCTCAGCTACAAGGCCTGGTTTGGATGCTCCTGCATCAGCTTTAGAATCTGCTTCTTCTCGAAGAAGGTCTACGTAGACTAGCTTGTCGGTTTTCACCCCAGTTTTCCCTTGATTCCAGCTAGGGTTTGCCTTTAGGTTCTTGTCAGTGGGGATTTCTGGGTGTAGTTTGGCGCTGCTAGCTTCCAACATCTCAGAAAACCGACTGCGAAGGGTTGGGTCTTCATAGCGGGCTCTCTCATGGGAGCGGGACCGTCTCTCCGGCTTCTCCTCTTTTGTGATCTCCATGGGCGTGTGTGGAATCAACATGGGATGTACCATGCCCAAGCCCAGGGCATCTTGGTAGGCCACAAATTCTGGCCGGCTTGTATGCAGCCCATAGGGCAGGCCAGGCTTGGGGGCAAGGTGCCCAGGAAACAGATTGCCATTGGGTAACAAAACTGGGTGAGGGTACACAGGTCCTTTGCCATGTAAAGAGAGGGGACTTAGAGCAATGCCTTCTGGCGCTGAGTAGGGGAGGTAACTCCTAGGGTAGGGAATTGGTGGGGACCTGAATGCTTCATTTGGAGATAGAAATATTGAGGTTGGCGGGAGGCCATTCTCGCTTGCTTTGAAACTTGGTTCTGGGTTGCTGGCTTTGGCTCCCTTGCTGCTGGTGCTGCCACTGTGTTTGGCAGGCATGGCTGGGGGCTGGCCCACGTGCTGAATAACTGATGGTGTGGTATCCACAGAGCTCCTGCTGGTCTTGGTGCCATCTGCGTTAGCATTGGGGGCTGGTGATGTGGAGGCTGGGCGTCCTGAGCTGGACACCGACCCCGAAACATTAGCGATCACAGCTTCTGTGCCACCCATACGAGGACATGAGGAACTCCTCTGTTGTGGTATTGCCCAGTCCAAAGCCTTGTTTTTCAACGACATGCTCTTGCCACTGTTCTCTTCATTAGGACTTGGCCCTGGCACCACCCAGGATGAGGGAGCAGTGCTGATGATCTCTGATCTATAGATAGCACAGCCATTTCCTGGAGGAGATAATGTTTCTTTTGGAATCTCACTCCCGGAGAGCACTAACCCACTTGCAGCCCGACTGTGAACCAGGACCGTGGGAGCCATCTTTTTCATGTGGTCAGCTTTGGAAGTGTCTCCGTCCACTACTTTAGAGGACAAGTCTAGTGGTTTATCTGTGACGTCTTTGGTAACAGTCTGCTTTTCCAACAGAGGTGGTGAACCCCCATCTTTTCTGTCTTGAACCGTTGTCTTCCGGGGATGCCCAGGCATGGACTGGGCACAATCACCCCCATCTGGGACCTTGGGGTACTTGCCATTGGACAGCCTGGCTGTGGGGAACTCGCTACTGACTGTCATGTATGGCTTTGTCAGGGTGACTGACGGGGAGGTGGAGATCCTGGGATAATGCTTGTGGAACTCAGAGTAGGTCTCCGCAGCAGGCTGAGTGGGGAGGTGGACACGGGGTGAGGGCCGAGGTGAAGGGGGAAGCAGGAGGGCTGTGTCACCCGGCAGACCACTGTTGACTGCCTTGGCAGAGGACACCCTGGGTTGTTTACTGTTTTGGATGTGGGGGTAATTATGAGAATCAACAGGGTTCCCAGGGCTGACACCCATCTTCCATGGGAGGCTTTTGTCTGAGCAGTGGACAAGAGGTGGGATGGCCGGAGAGGCTGAAGGTGTGGAAAGTCTCATGGGTGAAGCCAAGGAGGAGGGGATGTGGGGGTTAACATAGTGTGGGGGTGGCAGGTAGAGGAAACGTTCCCCACTGGTGCAGACAGGAGAATACAGCGGCTGGGCCAAGCCGTAGGACTGCTGAGGTAGCAAGGCCTTGTACATGTTCAGTGAATACTTATTTGGCGAGTCAAGGAAAGGGTAGATGGCTGGAGTGGCCCCCTCCATGTAAGGGTTGACCCAGGGCAGCCGCAGGTAACTAGCACCGTTGATGTTGAGGGGGCTCTGTTTGTCGCTGGCAGGCCTGTCCAAACCCAAGCTTTCTGCTGTGGCTACAGCACTTTTTTGTATTCCAGGCGGTGTTTTGTATATAGCACTGAAGCCGTTTGGGGGTTTTCCAGAAACAGCAGAAGCCTCCGCTGTCTCAGGAGTATTCGGTTTGAATTGCATCTCTGGATTTCTTTCTGAAGAAAACCCAAGGCCACCGAGAGAGCTTGAGGCAGCCTCCCGACCCTTTTCTGGGCCCAGTCCACACAAGCCAGAATAGACGATGTTTCCAGGGACCCGGAGCCCTTCCCGGATGAGGCCTGTGCGGTCCATGCTCAGTGCTGCCAGGCCATCAATCCGATGGGCTCCACTGGTGTCCACCTTTGTAAAAGAACAACACATGTTACTTGGGGCACCAGTCACAGTAGCAGCCCTGGTCCCGAAGAAAAGCCACCCACTGGGTCACATGATATCACCCACAACACTTTACAGAAAAGGTTAAAGACAGCTTTGCTGTGTCCAGAGGCCCCTCCTCCCGCATCTGTTCCACTAGTGTACTCAAAGTTCTACTCAGAATAGAAGCCAACACATTATTTTGTTCAAATCTTTGTTGCAGCAGACAAGATCAAATACAACACTCTCTGCACCACTAAGGGTACATGACTTCTACTACTCCTGTGGAGCCTGTTGAGTGGGGTGGGGTATTCATTTCTCCTGGAGACAGAAAGGGATCATTTAACAGGACAAGAAACAATTTTCCATGGGACAACGGGTATGGGGAACTTTAGCTTATCCCATTTCTTTTTTCTTCTTCTTTTTTTTTTGGTGCTTATCTCATTTCTATATCAATAAAGGGGCCAGGGGTCAGAGTGCGGTTGCATCTTTTGACTTCCTCCCCTTAGTGTCTGAAAGGACAGTCCAGTGTTTCACATTTTACTGGCAAAGTAGAGCCTCAGGAACTACTTTGGTGACAGGGGTATTATCCAGTTTTGAGCACTAATGGGGCACACAGTTTCTGGAAGCCACATGCCCCACCAGTGAATAAGAGATAAAGAACTGAGGCGGGGGCAAAGGATGTTAAAAGCAATACATAGTCAGGCCCTGATGTTCTCCCCTCCCCACACTGAATGTACATGCGTGTGTGTGCGCACATACACACACACACACACAATACCTAACTGTATACAAACTAATGCACAATTGATTACAGATCACTGATATTCAGCCATCCTATCAAAAGAAGCCATTCATCCCTTACCACGTTGTGATTCAAGGGATTCTCCTCCCTCAGTTCCAGCCTGGCTTTTGAAGCGTCACCATCATTCACAGGAATTTTCCTATTTAAAAGGACACAACAATTTCATGAAAACAGTTCTTGCTGAATATGTCTTTCATCTATCTACCTGGACCAGACCAGTTTCTACTAATCTCATTTATTTTTTTGAACTCTCTCTTAACCCTCCCTGCCATGACCTATAGTGAAAGTTGCTCCCAAATGGTGATTCAATATTACCGTGGCAGAACAAAGCAAAGGCAGGCCTTTCATGTGTGGGGACATGAATAACACATATGTCCCAGAGGTGGGCAAGTCTGAAATTAAGCACACTTCTCTCACGTGACCTTTTCTACAGAGGCCAAGTGCTGTCCTAGCTAACCCTTCTGAGCTGTCCTGGAGGGCAGGAATTAAGTAAAATGGGCACGGACCAAGTGAGCTAGAAGTCTACAGGCTAGACCCTTCACCTACCACATCTGCGTTAACCCTGAGGGCATGCTTTCAAAACTTTTCCCCAAACAAAGTTAGGGAGCACATCCATAAGACTAGTTTCCATGGTGATAGCGAAGCTATATCTGTGTCCTTTTTCAAAGTGATGTGATGTGTGTGGATATACAATAGTAACAGAGAAAAGAAATGTCAGCTACTCCAGGCAGAAGAGGAAGCTACACATCTGTGCCAGGCTGCTGTTGGCTGTCCCAGGACTTGTTATCAGAGTATTGATAAAGAAAGTGTTCTATGCCAACTTCCAAATACCCAGGATAACATCGCTGACAAGCAGGACACGCTTCACCATCAACCCAAAGCTACTTCAATCATCTGCTGTTCAGTTGTCTCTACCCTAGTCTACTGATTAGAAAGCCTAACTGAGCTCGGCAGTGATCAGAATGGGGCAAAGAGCCAGGCGGGAGAGGGCAACCTGAAACCTTGGGTTGCACCCAAGCAAAGGGTAGCCATCTCCTCATTTATTACTAAGCAAACTATTTGTTTTAAAAGCACATCGAATGCCGGTCCACCTGGGCCCACACTCCTGACATTTAGAGTTAAAGCAGCATATAGACGGGGATTAATTCTCCTTCATAAATATGAAATAATAAATTAAGGACGAAAGTGCACTGAAAGGCCGCTTCAGGGGCTAATCTTTTAAAGGGCGGCAATGCTTCGCTGAGCCAGGCTGCCTGGTAAAACTGTAAATCAAGGGCCACCAGCTAGGAGATCTCTCTTGCCCAGACCTTTTGGGTCCTTCTCTGACTGTGAGAAGGCGAGGGGCTTGAGCATGGGTTCTGCTCAGAAGTGTGGGGGAGGAGCCCATTCACCTGTCTTCACTTGCTCCACACATGCGGACCCGTTCGCTGTTCATCCAGCTGTGAACGTTCCCATACAGGGGAGTGGCTGAAAGCATGTCGTCTGTTTAAAAACAAAAACAAAAACATACTGGGTCCAAGAGGTTAGGGAAAGGAGAGGCACTGGGGAAACAGAGAAGGCCTCTTTCAAGGCAAGTCATACATAGGATGCAGCCTGTGCCTGGGGATTGTCTACAAATGACCACAAGCCAAGAACACATCTGACCCCCAGTGATCGAGGGAATAGATTCAAGCTGACAGGAAAAGCCCATCCAAGTCACAGCTCTGTACCCCCACCCCCACACACCATAGGAGGAAGCCATATTTGAGGAGGGACTAGGGAGACCCGGGAGGCTAGATCGCTGGCACACTGATCCGTCTTGGGGTGGTAAAAGGAGTAACAGTGAGGTGGCAGTGGAAGGTTTGTGACTCAAATCACAGCACATTGTTAGGACTGAATTTTCAAGCTGTCCTGTGTACGACCCAAAGATCGAGGGTGAAAGACAGAGTCCAGTGGGCTGGTGAACCTCTCCACTGAAGCCCTGGATTAGATTAAGCACCTAACAGGGGTGGTTTTGCCTGGGAGCTGCAGGGGGAGGCAGCTGAGTAATTCAATGACGCCTGTTCACTGGGGACAAGAAATCATTAGCGCATAAGTCTCTGCAGCCAGGGCTGATGCTGATGGGCTCCGAGTAGCTGGCACATAGGAACAGGCAAAAGCCACCCATTTTCCACCTATGGGAGGGGCGAGGATGTGTGTGTGGGGGGGGGGGGAGCAAAGGAGCCCAAATCACCTCCCCCACTTACCTTCTCAGCCCACCGCCCCCACCCCCACCACATTCTAGTTTGCTGCATGAGTGAAGGGTTAGGACAAGCTGCATTTTATTAACAGGATTATCACGGCGCGTGATTTATCCTCGCGCAGGATTTTAATTGCTCTTTGGAGGTTGAGCCGTTTCTTTTGACTGCGCTTCAGCCCATATCCTGCTGTTAAATGCTGGGTTAATAAGTAGGGGAGCCTTTAATGCCTGGGACCGATGGCCCTCGGCAATTCCCTGCTCACAAACACATCTCAGTTTCCCTTGTCCAGGACAGACCACGGCATTTTTTCACGGGACCCAAACTTGAGTGTGAAATAATTGGTGTGCAGATAGATCATCAGGGGAACTTTTCTTTCTCCTCCCTCACACACCCACCCACACAGTTTCCGAAAGCCCAAATGTTCCCTTAAGTCGACACATTTCCTTTGTTAGCAGGAGAAAATATGCAAATGCTTGCTTTTACACTTTAGCACACTGCCAGGTCGGTTGGGTGGAGGCACCCCGTCCAGGGACTCTTCTGCCAGGGACTGGTGTGGGGGTGGGGAAGGCTTGGGAGGACTGAATCCAAAAGCTCAGCCATGCTCCTTTCTGTGTCCTAACTAGGTCTTTTGTCCACCAGCAACCCCCACCAGCCCCCAACCATAGAACAACACGCACCAACACACCGTGCAGTTAAGAGCTCAACAATGAAGTAAGAAGGGGAGGAAGGACCCTGGAGAGACTGTAATCTGTGAAGGCATCATGGGAATGGAAGGTCTTTTCCTGGGAAGAGTCTACTTCTTCTGACATGAGAACTCCAAATGACTTAGCCACAGTGCATGGGGAAACTGATTGAGGTGCTGGGGAAGGTTGTGTGGGGCTGCATCTTCCAAATACACAAAGCAACCAGGGAACACCAAATCACCAGTGCTGGGAAGCCCCAAGACCTATTCCACATAGTGTCCCTTCCCAGCGGATCTGCTGCCTGTTCTTACAAGAAAAGAAAGACATCGTGGGTGGCCTGATTAAGGAGAGTACCATTCTGTGGTGCAGGTGTCCTGGACAGCAGGTGTCCTGGACACCATGCCTTCCTGGAGTGCAGACATCGCGTTGGGAGAAGAAGGACCCCAAAACCAATACCAGGAAAAAGAACCTGTCTAAGAAAAGTCAAAACTTCATGCTCCAGTTCCTAAGTCAGCCTTTCCTTGAAACCCAGTGGCCTCCCCAAAAGTGGCCCACCTTGGGGAAAGCACCTCAGGGAACCTCAAGGAGGAACAGAATCAGCTTAGAGAATGTCTTTCCCCACAAAAGCACAGGAGCATCTTAGTCCTTTGCTTTCCCCCAAAAAGGCCACCCAGACTGTGAGGCACCTGGACTAGACCAGACATTGGTCTCTCTGGGGCTCGTTCTTCAGGATTTTCAATATTACTGTCACAGATAAATAGCATCAGCCATCAGGCTGGAGCGTCACACACAGGGTCAGACTGAAGTGCATTTCAGTCTCCTCTGTGTGTGGTTGGGGGTGGGGAGGGGGCTAAACCAAGGGGAGTTGCACTGTGGACAATCCACGCATGTGCATGAGTGCTTGTGCACACTCGTGCACACACACTTACAGTCTTTAGCTGCTCCGTGAACTTTTTGTGAACTGTTTAAAAGTGGAGGTCTGTTGAACAAACAGCGGCGCCACTGCCAGCCATAATTTCATTGCAACAAGCTAAGGACTTTTAACTCTTCAGGTGCCTGGCCAGAGAGGAACACAGTAGTGAGGACCAGTGACTAGCGGGTCCTGCCTGGCAGGAGGCCCTTCTCTAGGGTGACAAACAAGGGCAGTCCAGGAACATAATCAGCCTAGCACTGAGATTCCACTAAACCATTGAGGAGCAGGGATTATCATCACACAGAATCACAGGTGAAGAACCAAAAAAAGACCAAGAGGCAGAAACAGCCACACTCAACTTATCCCATCCAGTTTCGAGAAAGTGCTGGTAATAGTTGGGGCTTTGCTTTCTACCTCTAAGGCAAGGTACTTCAGAACTGACTTTGCTGACCCTTGGCTGTGGGGTACAGTAGAGAGAATACCGAATACCTCAAGGCACATGGCTGCTATAGAAGGAAGAGGCTTACTTTTTGCTCCATTTTCCACTCCTCTAGGAGTGCCAGGATGTGTGAAGTCACTTGTGAGAAAGCACTTTATAAGCACCAGCCTGTCCCGAAGGCGAGCTGCTAGCTTTACCTTGGCTCTGGGTTTTAACCCCTTTCGCCAGTTGTGGAGGGAAAAGCAAGGGCGAGAAAGGAAATGCCAAGAAAGGAGGGCTCAGGAGAGCCAGGCAAGGAAGGCTGACTGATTCTTATGGAACAGGTTGATTACTAACTACAGTACCTGCCTGCTGAACACAGAGATCTGGGGGAGCGTACATGCATAGCAACACATGGTATGTGGTTACAACTCCCGATACTGCGTGTAACTGGAGTCATCTGGAAAGGCGGAGCAATCTTTTGCTCTAGAGCCAAAAGCTGTGGCTAGAGAACCCAAGCTTGGCCTGGACACAGGGGAGACGGGCCTGTCTGGCAGAAGAGGGTCAGAGGGATCAAATTAGGTGCTGTCCCTCCACCCCGGCATCCTTGAGAAGACATGAGATGATCCCCAAGGAGCACCTCTTAACGCCATCTCATTCATCCCTGCCAAGACCACACTGCAGATCCAGCAAAAGGACACACTTCTCTTTTTTAAAGACAAGGTCTTACTGTTCTGGCTAGCCTGGAAATCAAGCGATTTATGTATCTTTGCTGGGATTAAAGTCACCACCATGCCCAACTTCCTTGCTTCTTCTTTAAGAGCATCTAAGATTCACCCTGCAGACAACAGGGAGTAGTAGGCTGAGAGAAGAGAGGAACAGTGAAACACTGGGTTCCTCATGAGAAAAGCCTCTCCTCCCATGGCTGGTTCTCTTATGGTCATCCATCTCCTGGCTCCCGCTCTTACCCTCACCCACCCTGTGTCCCTGGGCAGGTGGCCGAATCTCTCCAACCTTGGGCCCTCTGTAAATATTTGGCACTGTGTTTTCCAGAGGCTTCGGCTGCACTATGGACTCGAGTTTTGCCTGGCAATAGCTGGAGCTGGCCATGGTTAACCCCAAAAGCATCTGAATCCATTAAACACATTGTCCCAGAATGGCTGCAAGGTCTTTACCACGGGTGCAGTGTTGAGGAAGGAGATACAGAGGGCCCACGCTGGGGGGACAACGACGACTGGTGTGGATTTTCCCCAAGCCTATAAAGCTAGCGCCAGCCCTTCCTGGGGTTGCTCCAAACCCATCCTGAGTCACAGCCGCACCACGCTCTGGGTGTCAAGGAAGGGAAGGGGAAGAAGTTTCTATTTTAGAATGTTGGGGGGAGGGCCTATGTGGGGGTGGGAAATGAAAAGAAAATGCTTTCCCGGATGTGCAATGCAGGGCGGGTCCTCCTGGGCTGCTTTCCCAGATGTCATATAGCTGACGAGTAGGGGACCCTTAAATTATTCCCAGGTCCTGAGCCACCTTAACATCTGAGGTGTGGGGTTGGAGGTGTGATCCATGCTGCCACTCCAAGCCACAACCACTGGCTCTGTGGGTGTGACCACCCACAACCCCCAATTTCATACCAGTAACAGACTAAGTCAGGGAGCAGAAGGCGAGAGGGACAATGCTTGCACAGACCTGATCTCCCCAGCATCCAGAACCTCCCCCAACTTCTTCTTTCAGCTCCTGGGTCACAGCAGGGAACCACTAGGGTGGGAATAAACTTGGCCCTTGGTGGCAGCAGTGGGGGAGGGGCACCCCTTTCACCACACCTCTGCCTGTGGTGATGACTTTGCAAGGAGTCCCCTCAGAAACTCTAGCAACCACCCTCCCCCAAGACCCTAGCCAACCACTGGGACCCTGTGTTCTTATGAGAACTTCCAGGATCCCTCTGTTGGAGCCTTTACTACTTACCAGAAATTTCAGACAAAACTTAACTTCTGAGTGGGTTCAGGCAAATTGAGCCCTTGAGGGCTCTAGTTTGTGCCACACCAACCTGTCAGTGAACTACAAGCTCCCAAGCCCGCGGTAGAATCAGGACTACACACCTTCCTACCTTCACTGTGGGCTCCCTTCAGGTTGCTCCTCTGGACCTTCCCTGCTAGGAAGATGGGAGCCAAGTATAGCATACAGCAGTGTAGAGCCCTGCATAGAGCGAGCGACCCCTGACCCTGGGAGCCTATCCAAAAAGGGCCGCTGGTCACAAATCCTCTCTACCCTAGCCAGAGCCCTACCCAGTTCCCAGGACCAGATTTATCATTGCTCCCCCAAATCAAGGACAGAGAGGGACTTCCCCCTCTTCCTTCTACAGGGGTGGCCAAAGACTAACTGGCTTTGTTCCTTTCACTTTCCTCCAGGTTGGGCCACACCAACTAGTCAGTGAACTATGCACATCCAAAGTACAGGAGGAATGAATTTAGAAACAAGGACTCCTTAAAAAGAAGGCAAATTCAGCACCCAAAACCTAGAAGAAAGCCAGGAATCCTCCTTACATGCTCCCATTCCCTATTCTTGGTTGGCCTAGTGCAACAGAGCTTAGTCCCCACCCGGGAATCCATACAACTAAATGCCTCCCACCCTCCCATCCCCGGCAAGGCCATAGTAGTGTAAGGGTCTCCACTACAGCTTTGCATAAGTATAAACGAAACACAGTTAATGTCACTCCCTGCTACAGAAAGTCACAAGCCACATGGAGGGCTATCCCTGGTAAGCACAAAGAACTTTTTAAGGAATTAAGATGTGAAAAATGCAAGGGTTCTGAAATTTGCATGCAGGCTTCTTGCTGAATGTGCGTGCAGAGCCTGGAAGTCCTGGGAAGGCTGGGGGTAAGGGCTAGGAGAGGGACATTCACTTTCTTTACAAGGAACAATAGGAATTCCACGTCTGCTACTCAATCTCAGAACTCAAAGCACCCCAAAACAAAGCCATATAGATGGGGACCCACGAATTTCTGTGGCTGTTCAGAGCTTAATTACTCCTCCTTGATCCATGGGACTAGACACGACACCGCCAAGGTTAAAATGCCCCAACAGCGCTGAGCAGATGTGAGCGAGCTGGCAGACGCGCAAATGAGGCCTGCCTCGGAGCCCGATAACAAGTGACTAATACATTGCATATCGTTGAAAGAAAATTATTTTTCTCTAATTTGCATTTGCTTGGGGGGAAAAAAAGCCAACCGAGTCCCTCCTTACACGCAGGAGTCTAATCCTGGAAATACAGCCCGGCTGCTTTAAGAGAGCTGGAAGGAGGGAAAGACTGCCAGTGTTTTGGCGTTGCAGGCTTGTTTATCTTTCCGCCTTTCCTCCAAGGCGAAACTCGTTTTGCAAGCAACATTCCTACAGAAAATGGCACACGTCATAAAAAGAGACCAATTTATAGAACTGGCAACGAAGTTCATGTATCACTCCAGAAGCATCTTCCAGCTCCCCAAGGGGAATATGTAAAAGTCCACATTAAAACTCGGCGTGTTTATGTTACCTGGGGGGTGGGGAGTCTCTAGACTCAGACATCCTGTAGGTTGTCCACCCAAGGGTCAAAGTCACCCAGGAGGGGAGAACACAGAATTAAGTTAGCCTGAAAAGATCCTCTATCTCCCATGGACAGCAGGGGCTTGGGATTCCTGGGGTATTGGGGTGACGACAACGACCTCTCAGTTTGTCCCAGGCCACCTAAAAGACGGACCCAAGTTCTTGACCATCTATTCATCTCTAGGACTGGAGGGGGTGACTGTCACCCCCAACTGTTCTCCTTTCCACCCTGGTGCCCACAGAGCGAACGTTCAGCTGCTGCTGCCAGCAGGCCTTTTGTGGCTGTAGCTGAAGAGGGAAGGTTACAAGTCAACCTGCAATGTACACCCTCTGGATCCTGAACCCACACATTTGCATTTCCATTCCGAGGAACAGTGCCCAGTGCCCAGAACACAGCAGCCGCCCATCTCTAACTTGTCTGAATAGGGCCATTGCGCGGGGGGGGGGGGGGGGGGGGCACAGCCTTCAGAGACCCTGGAATCCCCAGAAAGCCTTCAGTTAAGAACACATTCTCTCCAACAAGCTTACTTAGAGCTGCTGGTTGTTTTCCCAAATCTTGCAAACTCTGTCACAAGCAGCTGAGGACCTAGGTCCATGGATCTTGGCCAAACCCCTCCAGACACTGACACTCCAGGCCCCCTGGGCCTTCTGACACCTCTGCCTAACAAGTTCCCTAAACCACAACACATAAACCATTCCACACCCTCACTCCACCCTTGGGAAATCCTTAAGGTGTGTGCTGGGGATTGATTGGTGACGGGATGGAGCCCAGTGACCAAGTGGTGGCCACCTCTGCAGCTCCTCCGTGGGGCCTGCATAGTGCGCGCTTTGTGTGAGTGCTGAGGAGGCGCAGTGCTGCTCGCGCGCCAACAGCTGTCACATTATTTGCACTGGCTGTAAACAGCCTTCACATTCCCCCCTTACCACATAGTTAAAGCCAGACTAACAATCCACAGTTAGAGATCAAACCAACAACAGCAGCATTGTGTCTACCTTCGCCTTCACACCAAGCCCAGCAGCTGGCAGGTTTCTCCAGAACAAGGGACCCTGGCTCTCCCCCGACCCCAGCCCTCCGGGCTCTAGCCAAGGCCAGCTTTTCTTGGTGCAGTTTGTTAAACCGAGAGCACTGCCATTTCGCAGAGATTTCGCGGTGGTTTAGCAGCCCTCTCCCACCCAGAGTTTGAGACTCTTTCTGGTAGAGTCTGGGGATGTGTCGGTGTGAAGAAGACATGGCTGCTCACACTCCTAGACCACTGGGCCAGATGGCCAGGCTGGGTCTGTGACAGAGAGGCCTGCAGCGCTCCAAGTTGTCACAGAGGCTGGGCATGTCTGCCCTCTGTACAGACCCACAGAGGTCCGCCTCTGGTCCTTCAGAAATTGCCCAACTCATTGAATACTTACTGGTCGCCCCACTGATCAAAATGTCTCCTTTATGATTTTTGGTTAAGTTGAACATTTCCATAATCGTCATTATTCGCGCAAATTACACGCCTAATCGGTCCTTAAATAGATTTTAATTAAATAATCATACAAGGCTCATTTTATGACTTAAGAAAGGCATTACTTTTCGTTAGAAACTTTCCACCAGGATATGGAATAACGACAAACCAATACTTGTTCTTCGAAGAGCACCAATCACCAAGGGACAGAGTAGCCTACAGTAGACATGGTTTTTACCTTCCAAGTGGAAGCTGGGCGCCGACACATTATAGAAGCTCAACCGTGCTCCTAGGATGGGAGGGGAGCGCCTTCTCTTCGGTACTACTTTTGGCTCTTTTTTTGGACGGTAGAAATAAACTGCCTCTCCATCTGGAGACATCTCTCCAGCTAGTGGGTTTGTAGACCACTTTCCCCCACCCTCACCCACTTTCCACACCAGTCACTGTGGAAAGCAGGCAGTCTGGGCTTGTTAAATGCTGTGTAAAATGCTGTTAATAAAATAATAAATACAAAGGATGGAGGCTGCTGGGTCCATGGTGTTTTGACTGGAAATGCCTTGGCACTTGTCATGTGTTTATGGGAGGGCAGACAACTCCAAGGATTTACATAGTTTGAACATTTTTGTACTTCATTTATCCTTTCCTAAATGATGTAGGTCTTGAGCTATTTCAAGTTCACATTTGTACAGAACTGTGAAATGCCTAGGAGTTTCTCCAATTAAAGCAAGTTCTGAAATCAGACTCAGAGCTGGGACATACTCCTGCCTGTGTCCACCCTCAGCCTCTTGGGCTCGAGAAAACAAACATCCTCGAAAACAATCCTGGGTCCTCAAGCTCCCCACCTCTGCCTCCTCGTGAATGGGCCCCTGGGGCAAAGGTTACAGGGCGTTCAGATTGCAGGCAGCTGGGCTCCACACTGTGGCCATCATGGGGCAGTTAGAAGGAACATCCTGTCCGTCTGTATACTATCTCTAAAATAGTGAGCTGAGATGGGGGCAAAACTGCTGGCCTGGTAAAACACCCTGCTCACAAAACACTGTCAGCAAAGGCTGTAAGGCATTCTTTAGAGGGACCAGGGATTCGTGCCTAAAGAAGCTCTTTCAGCACAAAGGCTTTTAGGGAAAGAAGGGAAGGGGGGAGAGGGAGGGAGGGCTCCTGTTTCAGAGCAGGCATCCCCTGAGAGTCAAGAACCAAGTGTAGCTTCAATCAAAAGCTGACTTCCCCTCTGGGAGTCCAGGAGGAAACCTGATCACAGTAGCTTCCTACAGCCCTGGATCCACACAGGTCTGGTTTTCTTCTCATGCTAGTAATTTTTTTTAAATACATATCGATATAAAAGAAGCAATCTCTGGCTGACTTTATTGAAAACCACATAGAGCCTTCATAACATCCGGACTTAATCCCTATCAAACCACAGCACCTCTGGCCTCTGCAGCAGGCCATTCCTTCACCTCTTCCAACTAGGACTCCTCCAGCAGCTCCAGTCCCTCGCCTGAAATCCTGGCTGGAAAACTTGCCAAACAGCACCTAGATAGCAGTTCTGGAATCAATTCCTAACCATATAATGATCCCACTTAGAGGGGAAAAAATCCAAGTCGTTGCATATGGAATCTCTTAAAGGCATAAGGCAAAGAACTCTAACAAAGGGAGAGAGGCGCCCACATAGGCTGACCCAGAGAAATGCCCCGGGGGGGAGCAGCTGACCTGCATACTTGGTCCCTGGGACACAGGCCTAGCAGGTCTTGGGGGCTATAGAGAACTGAGGAGCAACTTATAGAAACATAGGCGGTCATTCAGGGCAATTATTAACCCTCTGGCCTACTATGTGCCAAGCATTGTCTTTGGTCCTAAAGGTAGATAATTATTCCCATTCATACAAATGAAGAAATGTACTGAGGTTCAGAGGCCATAAATAACTTGCCCCCAAGGTCACACAGCTAGTAAAAAGCGGGCCATGGTCAAACTCGGTCCTGGAGTTGCAGAGAGGAGCCAATTATAGGTCTAATTGTGTCATTTGAAATCCCCCATCTTCACATATTGTCTTCACCTAAGACAAATTTGGAAAGTTTCTTGGGTCTTGTGTATCAAATACAAGGTAAAGAGGCAGCTCATGAGCCTTATGTAATTCATCCAGTATGAGCCCAGAGCCATCTCCCCAAAACATTACTGCAATCTCTAAGGCCGCTGAAAAGGCTTCCACAATTCCCCCTACATACTACAAATCTCTCCTGCGGAGATGCCCTGGTATGAGGGCCAAGGCTCCCAACAAGGTGCCACATTCCCTTAGGGTGCTAGCCCCGCAGCAGGTACCAGTAGGTGGCCTGGCCTTTCAGTTCTCAGGGAAAAAAGCTGACTGCTGGTCTTTCAGCTGAGATTTCCACCCTGGACTTGGCACATAGTTGGAGCAAAAGGCCTTCGGAAGGTACACCTATGTCTATCTACCTTTTCTAAGACTCCAAGAAAACACCCTAGGAACCTCGGTGAGGTGGGAGAGAAAATATCAGCCAAGTGGCTTGCTTGCAAGATATCAGCCCTATTGGGCATTTCAAAGTCCCCATCAAAAGCCAACCACCAAGGCAAATAGGAAGACTTTGTCCTTTCCCCAACCTTTCCTCCGAGGATATGGCCTCCAAACCTCGGTGCACTGACATCTCCCCACCTACTCCTAATTTCTAGGCCTACCCCAGGCTTTCAGTTGCTTTTGGAACTTTCACGGGGAAGGCTTAAATCTTCACCTTTGCTCGGTGAGGACTTGTTCGGGCACTAGACACCTGGTGCCTCTGCCAGTGTCTGCAGCTCTGCTTGAGGAGAGCCTCTGAAATAGACCTGCAGAGAGAGTAGGAGGAAGAGTCCAGGTGGAGAGAGACAGCACACTCCCTCTGTTCCCCAGCCGAGTGGCCAGGCAGCCCAGCTGACCTGGCTCCCAGCCAGTGCTCTGCAAGTGGCTTTCTTTCTCTTTTTAAAAAACTTTCCAGTCTTGGCTAGCTGGCGGAGTTTCCAGGTCCCGCATGCCCCGGCTCAGAACTGGCCTAGCACGCCAGAACCTCTCTAGGCAACCTCCTGTTCCTGGCCGTAAGTAGGCCCAGAGACACCTTCTCCCGCTCTAATGCAATCATCCACCCGAATTCAACACCCCCAACATCGGCCACCTGGAGTCCACGGCTTCCCGAGCAATTGCCACTCAGCCGAGCTTGCGAGCAGAGAGGGCATGCTTAGCCCCTAACACATTCACGCCCACAAGGTCTACAGCAGGAGGGGGGGTGGGAAGACAAGGCAGGAAGGGAGAGGGGCTGCTTTTTTTCTTCCTTTCTCTTTAGATTTTGGTGTCCCTGGCTGAGCAAAGGCTTGAGAGAGCCAGAACAATAGAAATGGGAGGTGGGGAGTGCCGGAAATGGTGCAGGAAGACCCCCTATAGCCCTATAAACCTCCCCTCTCCTTTATAGTTACCATTAGCATTAAAAGACCTAGGGCCTTCACTGCAATTGTATCTTTTTATAACTTTTCCCCTAAACCCAACTCCCTCCTCACATTTTGAAATCACAAGGTAAAGATATCCGGGAAAGTTGTAAACTGCCCTCACCCAAGCTCTGAGAGCCTCTTACCTGCTCTGCCCCTGGTAACCTAACCTGACTCACCTCCCTCCCCCAATAGTTCCCCTGGTTTGCACCTAGACAATAAATTTAGTTTAATTTAGCTTCCGGTCTTTAATTTTAGCAGGTCTCCTTTTTGCATGCAAATCAATATGGCAATTACCATCTAAAAGCTCGCCCAGCCCCGGGTCAATGTAAATTGATCATTGTCCGCCTTCCACAAAATAACACCGGGAGTCTGTGGTGCATAATGAGATTATACTGGAAACTGTCTTTTAGATCACAAATTATATTTTATGCTCTCAGGATCTTCTCTGAGTGGACTTCTCCATTTGTCTAATCGTGGGGAGTCCAGCCTGTGGATGCAGGCTAGCCATCCTCGGGCTCTGGAAAAAAGAAGTGGGGACACACCACAAGAATCTGAATTGAGAAAACACAGAACTGAGCTTGAGCCCAGAATGGAAGAACCTCCAGAAACACCCCCTCATGAGCACCATTAGCTACCCCACAACATGTCACATGTCCATTCCCGAGGAACATGCTGGGGACTGAGTTTGGGAAGCTACTGGAGAAGAGGCCAGTGCATGCCTTGGGCCAAGTGCTTGAGCTACCAACGGAGGTGGACAGAAAATCTTACAATACAGCTCTTTTGGATTTCTCAGCTTCACCAAGTAGGTCTTATCTCGGCAAAAAAGATGGAATACCGTTGGCCATTAACACTGACCAAATTCCTCCGATGGTGGCCAGCCAAAGCCTCTCTAAGTGTGGGAGACCTCACTAGACCGGATTCAGACTGTTCCAAGAGACTCCTTGGCAAAAACTACCGCATTTACTCTCTTCAGCGACTCCCAGGACACCCCTAACAAAGGGCCTTTCCTAGCTCCTTTACAAGAGCGGTGGGTCGCAGTATTGATAGCCCATGCCATTCTCCCACCCTGTCTGGCTAAAGAGTCCTCGAGGAAATCCAGGGAGGCATTGTTAAGGGTTGCTGGTAGCTCCTGAGGGCTGTATTAAGGTTGGGCAGCACTTGAAGCCTTCTAGGAGGCTGCCAGCCTTTCGCACAGCCCAGCCCTGCCCTGCCTAGCCTGGGCTCCACCCAAGTGTGATCTTCCCTATAAAAACTGGAATTCCTGACTGGGCTTAAACAAAGAGGGAGCGGGGCAAACCGGTGCCCCGAGCAAGCTAAACCCTAGCAGGAGTTTACATGGCCTTCTAGGGGCGCTGAGGCGCCTGCTAATGCACCCAGCATAGGTCACCCCAGGCATGGTCTCCTCCAGTGGGTAGGAAACATATACTAAAAGCATAGCCACTCTCTCCTTTTATTTCTCCCAGAGGGTGTGCTTCTTTCGTGTTCGACCTCAGTCCAAACCCGACACCACCTTCGCCCAGAAGACTTTACCAAAGTCTCAAATCTTTCTCCCTGCCACCCAAGGTCAAGAACTCCGAGCCTCTTCAGAATTCCTGCTCATCAGCAAGGGCAAAAACTGGAAGTAACCCCAAACAAGGGCCATCCAGCAGCTTAGGAGCTGCTTTGCCATTTTCTACTGCCCAAAGACATTATTTCCGAGACTGTGTCAATGTAGTTGCCCGCTCTTACTTTCAATTGGGTCTCACCAGGCGAGAAGTCTTCCTCAAGGTAAAAGGGAGGTCCTGGCAAATTGGCCCTTATTTTAGGGCAGGCATGTATACATATGCGTGCCTTTTGTGCTCCCCCCACCCCAGTGACCCTCTTCACAACTTTAAATTCATTTTTTTGTCTTTGCAACACAGAAATTCTGCCTCAGTTTCCAGATTCACATCAGTACTTTTTCTTTTCGAATATCACTATACGTTTCTGCGTTTGCATGCCCATGTTTATATTTCTCTTGGCCAGTTCTTTAATCTCTTGTTCCATTGGGGCATAGGGATCAAAGTGTCTTGACTTGTCCCAGCACAGGCCATTCGGGGTATATCTTAAACTGAGCATTCCTCCCTCCTACTATTAGGTTCTTTGACTATCCCTATAAGGCCATTTTCTGGCCAGACCATCATGGCTTTACAGTTTAAATGTAAATAGAAGAACCTTAGACCACAAATCTTTAAGAGGAAAAGAGGGGAAGGAATCTATAGGCGGACCCACCCATCAATATCCAGCTCTGGAGAGAACTAATGTATGTTGAGTTATATTAAATTTCAGACCATCGATACAAATGATAGATAGATTTCTCTAAATGTCCAGACCATCTCCTATTTAGATTGTCTCCCAGCACATGTCTGAATATAACTGTTCACAAGTTCATGGTTAAGTGTTTATGTATGGACAGCTCAAGGAATGTTGTGTTCTCCCTCCAGAACTTACCGGCCTGGCATCTCAGGCTCAGGGCCTTTAATTTGCAGCAGCCTGGGTCAGAGCCTTTGCCAACTACCTTCTCTCACTTTGAGTTTCCCCTACACACGCCAGTTCCTCTAGGAAACAGGTTTTCATAGCCCTGCTTGCTTCTAAACTCAGATCCTCATGGGAGGGTGCCCATTTTGTGTTCACAGTTCCCCCAGTAAGAAGCACTGGATTAAGCTAGTTACTCTGTCTAGCAGCTGCATTCCATTTGTGAACGAATAGGCAAATGCACACCCAGAAGAGAAAGGAAAACAGTAGATCTAGACCTCAGTCTCCCACCCCTGCAGACCACACGACTTCCAGTCACTTCTATTAGACTCATAGTCCCTCTTCCCCCATTAAACTCTTTACTGTACTTCAAGGGTTAAGAGGACCACCGCCCCCCCACACACACCCAGCAACCTGTCTTCCACCCGGCTTGCTGGGCCCACAGGACCCGCAGGCTAGCTTTAGCTTGCTCCCTCGCCACTCTCGGGAGTCTGCTGCCTTCTCTACTGCCCCCACCCACTCCGTCTTTCAGCCGGGAGGGAGTCTGCATGCCTGTCTAGACCGATCTATCACCCGCACACCAACAACACCCGCGAGAGCGCGGAGACCCTGCTCAGGTCCCCCTGGCCCGCACGGTTCACAGCGGACGGAGTCCAGCGAGCGTGACAGCGCCTGCGGGGAAGGGGGTGAGGGTCCAATAATAATCTGACCGCCTCGAGCTCCGTGCTAGTCTTCCCCAGACCCTACCCCCTGCGTTCGTACCAGCCCGGCTAGGCTACATGGGCACAGTCACAGCTCTGCGCGCTGGGCAGTCCTATTTTTATCTTGTCTAATCCCAAACTGGGCGGGGAGCACAGGCGTCGTGCTTAGAGAACAAGAGATGGGCGAGGGAGGCGGGGAGGAGCAGCCAGGCAGCAAAGCCAGCTAGAGCGAGTTAAAGACACAGTGGAGGAGACCGCGAGCAGGAAGAAAGAGCAGGCTGTGTGGACCTCGCGGCGCCGCACGCAACGCGACGCCCTGCGAAGTTATATTGGCCCGCCAGCTGTCCCTCACTGACCACCCCTCCCCACTTCCCAGCGGCACTCTCCGCAGCCCGGAGCGCGGGGGCCGGGGCTGTGTGGGAGGCGGAGGCCAGGCCGGCCCTGCAAAGGACGGGAGAGAATCGCTAATGAGCTGTGCGGCCCATTGATCCAGAGAACACTTCCTAATTAACTCTCAGTCACCTACTGGTGACAGCGCCTCAAAGGACAGCGCTGATCGAGCCCAAGTCCAGACCTACCCGCCCAACGCCTGGTGACCGTGATCCCCTAACCACCGCAGGCAATTCCTGTACGTGGTGTACACCCTCGCACTGAAGGCCAGCCACAGAGTAAACCTGGGCGGCACATTAATCACCCCTCCGCGTAGCTCTCTACACGACAAAATCCAACCCAAAATAAACACCAGAGCCAACACTGCAAACCAGACCAGGTAACAAGTCGGGGGATGGAGAGGGAAGGAACGAGAAGCGAGTATTTCCCAAATGTCCACACACAAGCGTCTCTGAGGTCGACAATTAAAATGCTGTCCACACAGGCAATTCTGTTGGCAAAACCGAATCCAGCACCTTGTACAGGTCCATCTCTCCTGGTGGTGTCCGTTTCTAGTGCCACAGGAAGTGTCAGATGGCTAGAAATACACGAGTCCGTTTACTCCAAACCCACCACTTTCTGGGGTGGGCTATTTCCTCATTATTTGTAAAGTCCAGGTCCATTTTTAAGGATGTTCTTTTCGCCCAAGGGACTAACCTTAGAACCATACAGCAGTACTCCTCCCAAAGCCTTCTCTGAATAAGGATGCGCGGAGAGGGGGTTACACAGTTAAAACCCCGGACTGTCTAGACTCAACCAGGCAGTACGATTACCTATTTGAAGAGCACTGGTTTCTTTTTGAGGTTTGTTTTTAAATAAACATAACCCTCCTCCAGTTCCTTCTTCGCTTTCCCATTTCCCCAACCCCCATCCCCTAGACGCCAGCGGCGCGCGCCTTCGCGCGCGGGCACTCACGACGTCTAGCTGGAGGTCGCAGACTTCTGGAAAAGATTCATTAGCAGCAAATTAAGCCTCGCTCGGCCTCGGCCTAAAAGCGGACAGGCTCGGTCGTCTTCGGGACGTGGGTACGTGTTCCCGAGAGCAATCGGGCAGCCAGAAGTCCGCCGGGACTACACGTGCCACTCACTAGTCGCCCTAGTACAGGGCGCTCCTCCGCTCTCTTCGTAAACAGCAGGCGCTCGTCGCCACCGCCCTGAGCCCCCGGGTTGGTGGTGGCTCTGCAGCGCAACCTCCCGCCTGTTCCAAGCGCTGTAACCCAGTGCCGCCTCGCCCTCCCCGCCTCAGCCGAGGATAGCGCCCGGTGCGCAAGTTCCTCTTTGCCCAGAGCCTCCGCGTCGCCCGCCCTCCGAGTGGGACCAACTTCCTCCAGCCACAGACTTTCACACGCCCATCAGGGCTTCCCACCAGGCTCCCCAAAGCCCAGCAGAGGGCTGGGGGAGCTGCTCGCTCCCCCGCCCCGCCCCTGCTCCCACGCAAGCAGTCTACACCCGCTCTAGGGGGCTCAGAATTTAAAACCTACCCTAAGGACGTCTCCCAAAGGGAGGTGGCAGGAGGTCGAATTAGAATCTTAAAAGAACATTTACAAAACAAAGCAGCTGACCATCTCCAGCTCTCCACGGATTCCTAGTAGTTATTTTTTTTCCTCCTAAATCCACGTGATCCACGCTTTGGGGCAAGCCAAGGGAAAACAAAACAAAACAAAACAAAAAACCCGGGACTCCCCACCGGAGTTGCGCGAGGACAGCAGGTAGAGCTCGGCTCGGTCCGAGGCGCCCGCCGTGCACACTAGCGCACGCACAAGCCGTCGTTCCACTCGGAGGCTCCACCGGCCCCTGGAGAGACCAGACGAAGCGGCGGCGGCTGGGGGTTTTTACAGTTCTTTTCCGAGTCGAAAAAGAAAGCAGACGGGAACCCGCCGCCTCCCCTTCCTGCTAGCGAGGTAACGCCGAGCCGAGCTTCCCAGCTCCAGCCCAGCACTCCCCCCCCACCTCACTCCACCCCCTGCGCCTGACTCCGACGCTCGGCGACGACCGCGCTCCCGCGCAGACACACAGAGGCTGCAAACTTCCACTCACTGAACTCCCCGTCCTCCAAGCCCATCAGGAGACGGCTGGTCCCCTGTCGAGTTCCTCCCTCCCCGGTGCCCACGCGGGGGACGCTTAGCTTGGCTGCATTGTTAATAACTTACAGCTCTGATGTAAAACGAAAGCGAGCAAGGTAGCTAAACCTCCCGACGGGGGTCTACCGAAGTCGAAGGAGAAACCTTCGGAGGGTGGGAGTCCCGAGGGACGGGATCGGCTGCAGTCCCCCGCGCGCCAGCCCGCCCGCGGCCTCCCCGGGGAAAGGTGTTCCGGGCACTGACCTGAAGTCCCCAGTCGGGAAGTAGGCAAGGAGCCTGCGATCCGGCGCTTTGAAGTTTTCCCAGGAGCCGAGTCCAGGCGTCGAGGAGGATCCGGGGGCGGCTTGCTGGGTGGGTGGACGTGTGCGGGGTCGGGGGAGGGCGGCTACGTTAAGGAGAGAAGGAGCCGGGCAGGGGAAGCGCAGCGAACAGCAAAGTTTGCCTTCCCCGGGTGCCCGCAGCCCGCTCCCGGCGCCGCGCTCGCTCGCCTCCATCTCCCTTTGCAGCCAGCCGGCTGCCCTCCGGGTCGGCCCGGCGGAGGGGTGGGCTCTGGGCCGCGTGGGGGTGGGGCGGGCTGCGAGCCTCCGGGCAGGTGGTGACTGCCCCGCGCGGTCCTCGGCTCCCGCAGCTGGACTGGGCTCGGTCAGCCTCAGCAGCTCCCGCGCCGCCGCCCGCGCCCGGGCAAGAGCCCCAGCGCCATGTTGACGGTTCGCCGCGAGCGCCCGCTCGGGCTGGGTGTGTGTGTGAGTGTGTATGAGCGAGTGTGTTGGCCAAGTCGTCCCTGCGCGGCGACAGCGCAGCTCGGGCTCTCCGCCCGGCGGCTCGCGTGCTCCCCCTTCGCCACCGCCTTGCTCCCACTCTCGGTCGTGCTCTGGGTTCCGACCGCGTCTCCCCCTCGGCCGAAGAGCTCAGTCGCCGTTCAGCCCGGAGCGCGGCTCTGCCTCACCATGCCGCTGGGAGCCCGGGCTCCGTCTGCCGCCGCACGCCTCGATCCCAACGCGTCTCCCCTCCCAGGTTCCCTCCTCTTCCTCCTCCCCCTCCCTCTGCCCGCCCTCCCTCCCTCCCAACAGCCACCTCCCCTCCCCCCTCAGGCGCAGCGCTTGGGCGACAGCCGCCCGCCCGCCGCCGCCTCCAGCTCTTGCAAGTTTGAGCTCCCCAGTCTCCGTTCACCCTCCGCTGCGGCGCCTCCGCGGTGGGGTTTTGGGGGGGGGGATTCCTCGGAAAAGGTTCGCCCGACTTTCCCCGGCCGTCACCGATTCCCACCCGGGTGCATTGGGGCCTCGCCGCATCCGAACCCCGAACCACCTGGGTGGTAGGGTCGTGTCGTGCCGTCCCCCCCCCCCCCCAGCACACACACTCCACCGTCCTCTCCGTCCCAGCTCAGGCCGAGTTGGCTATTGACGCCTAGCCGGGGCTCCCGTCCTAGGGGAGTGCAGACCGACTGGGGCGGCGGCGACGGCTAGGTCGGCCAAGAGATCCCCAGCCCGAAGACTGGGGGGCGGAGGGGGCGGCTTCCCCTGCTGCGCGCCGAGACTCCCCTTGCTACCCAGAAGGCCAGTGGAGGACCGCAATTACCATAAAGCGCCTAGCACTCCTCTCAGCCAAAGCTGTCAAACCCCAGAGGCAGGCGTCGCTGCCGCCACTCGCCACCAGCGCTGTGCTCTCCGGGCTTCGCGTCCCCTCCGATACCCAGCCCAGCAGAGCCTGAGTGCGCGTGGGCGTCCACCCAGCCCACCTCGCCCCTTCTTCCCAGAGGAGCTACTTCCCCTGCAGGCGCAAAGAGCTACACGTAAACACCACCACCGGCAACGGTGGCCTTTCTGCGCCCTAGCTCCCCGGACGTTTCAGTTGTGTGGGAATCGTCGGAAGGGGGGGTGCTACTCCTGGGGGCACAAGGTGGTAGGAGGGCCGTAAAGGGAACTGGGATGCGCCTGAGTTCCTCCCAGTTCTTGAGCATTTCCCGGTCCGGACCTCCGATGGATAGCTGGTGGGTCTGCCCTCGTCTCTCACCTAGGCCTCGTGAGAGTATCTCCCGCGTTTTATTTTACTTGGCCAGGAACAACTTTTGGCTTCATCGTTCAGCACATAAATTTCCACTGGGTAACGTCGTGCAGATCCGGGCTCGGCGGCGGCGTACAGCCTGCGCCCGCAGCAGTTCAATTCAATTGACACGTATTGAGCTTCTACAGCGCACCCGGAGCAGCTCTGGGTGCCAGATGGGGGGGGAAGGGGGAAGCCGAGAAGCGAGGTTCCGGCCTCCGCCGAGCGCAGAGCCTCAAGGGCGAACCCAGCTCCACTTCGTGAAGCTGGCTGGAAGGAAAACCAGGGCACCCAGGCTGGGGGCTCGGGCACCGAGGCCAAAGTTGACCCTATTCGGTGGTTCTAGGGGGTCTTTTGATTCTGGGAAGGGGGTGGAGTATCTCTTCTGCTTAGGGACAGGATGGTGTGCAGGCTTGATGAGAACCAAAGTCCGAAATGGAAGTGGCTAGTAAACCCACGCGGAAAGTTTTAAATATCCTAGAGCGTCTACATGCCAAAAAATAATCAAAAGCATCTCAAGTTGATTACTAAGTCAAGGTCAAGGCCCAAATCATCTCTAGCTAGAAGATATTTTCCCTTTTAAAAGTGAGGCCCACTACTGACTGTGGGACTGATATTAGGTACGATTTTTTTCATTCTGTTTTAGTTCTCAGCCCATAGTTATAAAAACAGCCCTTCTCAAAGCAGAAGTGAAACATCTCTACCGTTTGAAACCCGAAACTTGGAGCAGAATTAAATCTTCATGCTCCAGAGCTGCATGTAACAACTGATGCAAAAGACAGGCAGGCAGGCCAGTGAGCTGTGCCTAGCCATGCTGGGCTGCTAATGTGTCCAGGACCCGCGCCTGCAGAATGGAATGCACGCCTTTTTCTTCCAGGTCTTTCTGGGGGGTGGGTGTCTCTGAAAGCTAATCTACACATTTTTTTCATCTCCTGTAACAAGCAGAAAGACACCTGGACTATTATGCTGTAAAGCTATTTTTTATAAAGACGTTTTAAGGCTAGACATTAAAAGTTATTAGAGTGAACGCATGTGAGTTACAGACACAGCTGGGGGAAACGCTGGTTGTGTGTTGTAGCAACATTTCTTTTTGAAGCGACTCCTTTTATTCAAAACAAGTCTAAAATAACCTGGAAAGCTGGAGTTGGGTATTTGTGGGGTAAACTCTGAACGCGGTTCCAGGCAGAAAGGCCGCTGTGCGGCTGCGGGCTGGGCGGGAGGGCTGGCTTGGGTGAGCAGCAGAGGCAGTGCCAGGCTCATCCGGCTCCGTTAGGCCGCACTGCAGAAGCCCTGGCTCGATGCCCAGCCACCTTCTCTCCCCCTCTTCTCACCTCCCAACTCTCCCAGGAACAGGCTTTTCCCAGAGTCCGAGTCACATTAACTGTCCAGAACTTTCGGAAAATCCAGGACCCGAGAACGGAGCCTGAGGCCTCTTCCAATCCTAGGGCCTCCCGGGACTGCTGACAAAGAGGTCTGTTTGTCTAACTTTAAGTCCTAGTGCTAAAATGAATGGGAGGGGGTGCTGTAAGGGCGAAGGGGCCTTGGAGAGGGCTGACTGCTTGGGAAATTTGATGCTGGAGACAAACAGGCCAGTAAATTTGCCTTTGACGTAATTTGTGGCAGTCACCCCCTCTCCTTTAAGGGCGTCTGTGGACTCTATGGTGTTCTCCAATGGGCTGGTGGGATTAAAGGCTTTCTCTACCATCTCCTAGGGTGCATTTCCCAATTCCATGGGATTTTAAAAATATTAAGGGAGTACTAAGAGACGCACGCGCTGTGTGTGTGTGTGTGTGTAATTCACTGAGAATTAAAATGTGAGATCTTCCCAGGTCCCCTAAGTGGAGAAGGATCACACCTATTGGCCTGGTTAGTCGAACCGTTGCCTGTGTAGAGAAAGCTGTCGAAAGGCGGTCCCATTTTGTGTCCTTACTCAGGGGGTTGCTACCAGATCCTTAAGCGGCGCCCGCCCTCCCCCCATAGGGGGGTACCTCAGATGCTCAAGGTTTGGCTTTTCCTCGGTGCTGGCAACTACCCTCCTCCATGTCCCTCTGGAACTGACCCAGGTGTCAGGCCACCAATATACCCTGACATCCGAAAGGGGAGGATTTCAATGAAAGTAGAAGAATAGATGGAGTGTACCCGCAAGTGAGCGCAAGGGAAGGGAGGCCCCTTTACCAGCTGAAAAATAAATCAGCAAGGAAATGAGAAGTTCTCCGAGGTGGAGCTGCCGAGTCTGCCCCTCCCCCACCAGCTCCAACTCCCCCACCCCCAAAAAAGGTCTTGTGATTATAACATATGGCTGGACTTCGGAATCCCAGGCCTTCTCCTGCTGCACATTCTAAGCAGACTCTGAAACTGGGAAAGCAAACTGGAGCTTCTGGGAGCAAACTTGAAACCTGCCTGCCCTTTTCGGATTATGCTGGCTACAGACCTGCCAGGCTTCTACCAGTCTGGCTACCCCTAGGCCTGGAGTAAGGCCGTGCATCCTGTCATGAGGTCCTACCTGCGATTAGGGGCACGGATGGGTTTTCAACTGTGTGTATGGTGGGGGTTCATTTATGATAGGTATGTGCAGAGTGGAAAGCCTAGTTCTGTAGACGCCTCAGCTGGTGTTTGCTGGCCTATGACACTAGATAGTGAAGTTACTGGAAGAGGCCACACTTGAATGGTAAAAATGATACATTTTAGCTTATGTAAGAGAAAAGTATCCTGTTAATGTTAAAGTGTTTAAAAAACATACGAATAGCTACAGTTACAATCTTCAGTCAGGGAATGCCAGGCTTATCCAATGGCACTTGAAAGAAAAAAAAAATCATGGGCTGAGATGGGGGAGACGGGGAGACCAATCTAGCTTATGCTCCTGTCTTCCTTTCAAAACTCAAATGAAGTAACAATTGGAAGTCTATCCTTGACCCTAAGAATTTTACTAATTGTGAAATATTTAAAGAGAGCTGTCTTCCCTGGGCAGAAAACTGTTGGATTTGGGATTGGACAGGTTAATTACCTTTGGAAAGTTCTAGGCTGTTTGGAGGTGGAAGGCCCAAAGATTAGAACCAACATGGTTCACAGAAACAACATTAGAAAATTCCTGGTCTAGGGTGACATTTATGTCAGGCCCTGCACTCTGGAATCTCAAAAGTCTACACTGCTGTTGCCAAAGGTTGACTGGGTGTTAACCAAATGGCATAAACATAAGGGGCTTTGGGGAGCTACCTAGCCCCTCCATCAAAGCTGAATACTCCTGCAGATCAACCCTGATACTACCTCTAGGCCAGGGTTCTTGTTTAGCAAGGCTCTCTAGTGCATATCTTACCCTGTTTGGGGACAGGGTGAGTGGGAGCATCATGAAAGGGGGAAGCAGGTAGATAGCTGCTCTTGCACCCAGCATAGCTGTTTCCCTCCCCAACCATTTTTAATTCAGCTTCTCTTCTCTTCCTGGGGGTCACCCGGGGAGCTTCCAAAGCTGCCATCACCAGTAGCTGCCCGATTGTAAGAAAGGACTACAGGCCAACAGATAGAAAAGCACAACTAGTGTAGCTCTAAGCAACTGAAAGCCCTCACAATACATACACACCCAAAGTTAGGTCCAGAAGTGATTGCTGTGGGGTGGTGGTCACCGTGGGGTGATCGCAGCCAGGACCACAAGTCTGGGAATCTCAAATGGTTTAAGTTAATCTATGCACATTTTACCTGATTCCCTTTCTCCCTAACGTCCATTCTGCTGTGCCTTCACCCCATAACCTAGCATCTCCTGCCTGTTAGCAACCCTCCAGTCCCCTCCCCATGCCTCCATTGGGGAAACAGGGATGGAGAGTGGTTTGCATTGCGAGGCAGTGATGCACAGCGCCTGGAAGCCTGGCCATTAGCAGCCTGTCGGTGACACAGACAAACGACTGAGAGGGAGGAGATCCAGCAAGCTCTGGAGTTTAAATATACCAGCATGGAGGGGAAACACCATGATTTAAAAGTGTGTGTTTGCAGACACCCGCATATATTTTAATGATTTCCAGCAGACTACACGTCCTAGCCTTGCATCCTGCCCACCACCCCACCCCCCAAATGGAGGATATGTGTAGAAGAGAGGATGATGAAGGAAAGAGGTTGGTAAATAGGATACTGAGAAAAAGAGGCCTTAGGAAGCTGCCTAAGCCAAAGCCATACGGGTTTTTGTTTAATTCTTTTTTTTTTTTAAAGAAACCTGGGCATGGTGCCTTCCAGCTGGAACTGGACCCTCTACACTGTACAAGAAAGGCCTAAGAAAAAAAGAAACTGTCACCCTTCTTTCCCCCAGGACCCCACATTTTTGAATCTTCCTATTCTACTGACAATCCAGAGACCTCCTTCCTGCCCATTTAACACACCAATGTTTTTTAGCAATTAAGGCGAGAAGGGGGTGGGGATAAAGATAAGCCAATTTTTTTTTCCCCCCGCCGTGCAAGTGTGAAAGATAAGATAAGGCTAAGCTGGGGCAAAGCGGCTGCTTACAACCTCCCCTCCGCGATTTTGATCGGTCACTTATCTCGAAAAAAATGCTCCTTTCGAAAACTGCAGAAAGAAAGAAAGAAAGAAAGAAGCCGAAGGAAAGGATTTTCATTTGGAAGTGACATTTAAAATCCACCTCCTTTCCACCATCAACCCCTCTCCAATGCCGAGGACCCCCAGGAAAAGTCGCACCTCTACTGCGGGGTTTCAGTCTTTCTCGTGGGGGGCAAAATTTCTAGTGTAATCAAGCTGAGTAAAACCAGGGATGTGTGATGAGGATTTCTTCTGCGTCCAACACAAGCTTGCAAAGGCAGTTTTCTTCTCTAAGTTACGGGTCTATGTTTGTGTTTCACCATTGAGCCGATGTGTTGAAACTAAACAGGTAGCTATATTTGGGAGGGTCATATAACTATGTCAACAATGAGGTGGGTGCTAACTGAAAATAATAAGAAACTCAGCGGGCTTTCACAAGCCCGGTAAGGGGAGGAAAAGGCAGCCTAGACCCTGAGAACTCCCAGCTAAACTGGACTCTCCCGGAGTTTTAGTAATCCTTTTCTCCTCACAGGGATCTCACTGAGGGATTTCCGGAAGACTTTCTATTTGTTGAAGGTTTTGGTATCAAAGTTCCTGCACCCAGATGGTCTGCAAATTCCCCCATCAAAGTGCTGGCCCCAGATCGCAAGCGGCGAAAGAGGCCGGTCCCTCAGGCCAAGCTCAGCCTTCGCCCACCACCGGCTCCGGGGTCTGAGGCACCTTCTCCGCTCGGCACCCTGGAGCCCGCTCGGGGCCAGGCTCCAGGACCCAAAGCCCAGGGTCAGCCGCAGCCGGATTGTCCCCAGGGAGCCGAAACCACCGGTCTGGGGAAACCCCTCCTCTTGCCCTTCCCCGAAAAGCCTGGTCGCGGCGTCAGCGCCAAGCGAGCGGGCATCTGCTGACAGCCGGGCCTCTCAGGAGGCCCACACGCGTCCCATTAGTCAGCTCGAGTTCCCCTCGGGCGAGCCGTCTGGCACGGCCTCAAGGCCCAGTTCGGGCAGGGAGGGGGTGCGGGGCCGCAGCGAGCTCCGCGGGGCCTGGCCCGACTTGGTTCCGCGTTCCTGGACCCGTGGGGAAGCTGAGGCGGCGGGCCAGGCCGCTCCCCGGCGGGCTCCCGGCGCCGAGCTGCGCTTCACGTGCCCGCCATAGCGGCGGCGTGGTGAGGAGGGGCTGGGAGGCGAGCGGCCGCTCCGGCAGGGTCCCCGACCCCCGCCTCCCTGTGGGGGAGCTGGGCGGGGACCACCCTGAAGCCCCGATCTCCGCACAAGGTGAAGGCGGCGTCGCCAGACGCCCAGAGGCTCTGAGGGCGCCGCTCCGAGAGCTGCGGGCGGCGTGTGCGGCGGCCCCGCGGGCCCGGAGTCCCCGCCTGTCTGGCTGCTAATCGCACGCTTTCTGCTGTTACGGAGGCAGGCAGGAGCTGGCGGTCGAGCCCAGCGCCGGCGACTCGGCGGGTGACACGGAAACAAGGCGCAGCGCCCCTCCCCCGCCCGCCCTCCCCGCGCTCCCGCCTCCCGCCTCGCACTTCCTCCCGCCCGCGCGGCTTTTGCAGTTCTAATGCTCTGCTTTCGGCCTGGCACCATTACGCTAGCAGACGCTTCTCTGCGGCCTCTCGCGTCTCTTCCCCCCTTTGTTTTCAGGGTCTATAGAAAAGGTTTGCTTTTCTATAGAGCGCTCTCGTTAAACCAAACTTGTGGTGGCAACGGAAGGTAGTGCGGGCGGGGAGGGGCCAGGGGATTTTGGCAGCAGCAGATCAGAGCGTGGTGGAAACTTCTCTCGCAGGGTTCCCCGCCACTGCCTTCCTATCGCCACCCCCACTCACAGACCAGTCGCCCCGTCGACGCTTCGCTCTTGAGAGGCCCCAGGGCTCCAGAAAGGCGGCCTAGGACTATGACCACAGGCCTTCGAAGCGACGAGGGTTCGTGTCTGTGACCCCAGACTTTTGGCACTCAATGACCTTGCTCCTTGGCTGCTTTTACTTGACTTGGCTTTCCTTTGGTCATTCGGGGCCCTGTGTCTCGGTCGGTGGGTAAAGAAGAGGAGCGAAGTAAAGTGTTCCGCGTGTGGTTATTTTTAAAGGGCTCGCTGTAATCCAACCCTTTACTGTAGGCCTCCTTTATCGGTGCCTACAAAAGGGGGGCACCGACTCTACGGACAAATGATAGAAAAGCTAGTGCTGGTGGCTGGCCACCTCACCCACAGCCACTCAGCGGGCCCCCCTGGAAGACCCAGCAGAGACGAGGGCCGGAGAACTAGCTTCCTCGGTTCAGGAGCGGCCAAACCTTCCTCTCTCTAGGCGAGAAATGAGAACAACCCCCTCCTCCCAGGGCGCACTCCCCAGACCCAGACCCATGCATATGTTGTGGCTTTCTGCACCGGAGCTGCTCAGGCGGCAATTTTTTAAGCCTGCAATTAAGCGAGGCGTCGCCGTGTCCTCGGCTAGTGTCAGTCGCACATGGCCTTGGTGCTCCGGTCCGAGGCCCCGCGATTAGTCACAGGCTCACTTCGCTCCTTCCCTAATCCGCCTCTGCAGGCAGCCTGGGGACGCGGCCGACTAGGCGGCGCTGGCAGGGAGCCACCGCACGCGGGGCGGGCCTCCTGGTTAGTGCCAGCCCCACTGCACCCGAGCCAGCGCGGGCCCCGAGGTGCGGGATTGACGCCCCCCCTTACCGCCCCCTGGTGGGGCGCCGGCATCCCTCCTCCTCCCGCCCCTCTCCTGGGCCTGCAAGATCTATTTGTGTGGTGTCATTTGCATAAAAATAGGACAAGTGTTTCAGTGCGTTCGAACGCGGGAGGCGAAATCCTTATTGATGTGTCTGTGTGGAGCCTCCGGTTGTCGGAGCAGTTTGATTTAGGGTGTTTGTGTTGCCTTCTATGAGAAATGAGAGGAAATCCTGTGCAACGCTTCCCGCGGCCGGGGCCCCCTGGAGCATCCCCCCTCTGCGGCTGGGAGTAGTGCACTGCTTGGGCCCCAGCACTCCAAGTCTACAACGGGCAGGTTGAGGGCCAGGCGGGCGGCCTATTATGACTCATAAAACCGGGCAGCCTAATCACCAGCTGCCAATCCATTTACATGTGGCGCTTCCAAATGCACCCTTCTTCGTCCAGGCCGGGCCTCCCGCGGGTTCGCCGCGGACACGGCTAGAATCTCCCAGTGGAAGCTAACCAAGCGGTCGTTCCTTCCCGTCGGTAGCCCGGTTTCCCCTCCTAGGGGACCCCCGCTCTCTAGGCCTCTGCACCTCTTTCCAGCAACTCCAGCTTGGACAAATAGCTTGCGAGGGCGCCGGCCTCTCGGAGCCAGTAAATCAATCATTAACTCCCTAGCGAGGCCAGGTCAAGGGAGGGGGCGGTGGCCAGAGCCCAGTACTGGGGGGGCAAGAGCAAGGCCCCCAACCCTGGGGTGAGCGCCATCCCCCGCGACAGCGAACAGGATGCTCGAGGACAGCTCCTGCAGGCCTTCCCTGTATCCTCCAGAAGCCTAAGCCCGCTGTGTCTTTCAAGCTGCACCGTGCCTCGCTGGGCAGGTTGGGTTACTGCGCAGCCCCCAGGCTTGAGGCTTCGCAGCCTGCTGTCCATAGGAGAGTGTGCCGCACCAGGGCAAGTGCCCCGGACCCAGCGGGCCTTCATATGACTCCGGCTTTGCCAACCTAGCCAATCGGGTGGACCTGACTCCCAAGGCATGCCCCCTTGGAGCCCTAGGTGGATTTGGCACGCAACGGGTTAAAAAGCCCCAGTTCGTCCTGGCTCCTCCGTTGCACAGAGGAAATGCTGATCAAAGTGCCTAATGGGGAAGGAAACACAGCACACTCGGGGCTTGGGGTCGAAGGAGAATGACTGGAAACGACTCCCGAGTGGCCTGCCTCGAGCCGCTTCCCACACTACCGGCAAGGCGGCGGCGGCGGCGGAGGCAGCCCGCAAGATTCACCCCGCGAAGCTCTGCGTGCAGGGCCTGGGGAAGGAGGAGGGACAAGGGGGCGGGAGGCGAGCCCGGGCTTCGCGCCAAGAGGCCCGGAGCCACAGATTAGTCACCGCTCGGCTCGGAGCTCACGGGTGCGCCGGGGAAAGGGAGGGCAGGCGGGAGGGCAGGCGGCGGCCCAGCTCAGCCGGCTCCCGGGGCCTCGGCGCCGCTGCCCCCACCCCTACCCCCGCGTGCGCCAGGCGTGACTCTCCAGGACTCTCGCAGCGGAGATCCACTTGTCAGTTCAAGGGCAGGACAGAAACTGCAAGCTGAGTCTTGCGAACAGGAAATTTCTCATTGACAAGGTGCTACGCGCCCCCCTTGCATCTCATCTCCCCCCGCCCAACCCCGGCGCGCAACACGGCTTTAAAACAAAACCAAACCCCAGCGCGAGCAGCCGGCGTGTCCACTCGGCCTCAATCGCCTTGGCGTCCCCCGCCCCTTAGAGTCCCAAGCCCCGGGCCAGCACACTGGCTCAGCCGATGGCTTCGGCTAGGGGCCCCACGGAAGACATAATCATCTCTGCAGGACCCGAGTCGGGGCGCCGGGCCCCGGAAGCTCTGCGCCTTCTCGGGTAGTTAACCGGGCCGAAGAGCTTTTTGCTCTGGATGGCCGGTCAGCACGGTCTGCGGGGAGGAGGAGCTGGGCGGCTGCAGCGAATATCGCTGCGGGATCCTGGGAGGGCTGCGAGCTCGGCCTGGCAAAGTTCCTGTAGAAACTCCATGTTTTGAAACTCCAGCGGCATTGCGGAAGGAGGGGGAGAGGGGAACGCGCCGAGCGCCAAGGCGGCCAGCACCCGCCTGGCGCTCCGGGGGAACCTCTCTCCCCAGCCCGCTGCACGTCTGCAGGGCTGGGAGAGCAGAGCCCCTGGAGCAAAGTCTTTTGTGTAGTCCCCCTTTTCCTCCGCTCTCCAAGGGAAATTCATTAACCCGTTTTATTTACTGAGACGAAGGCAGCCTTTTTAGGGGCCCTGATATGCAGGGTAATTTCGTATTTGACACGTGTAAATACTTAGTACTCTCAGGTAAGGTCAAATTATTTATCATCTTAATTTATATTTCAATAGGCCTACAATTTAGAGTCGAGAAATGCCTCCTTATGAATCATTATGGTCTATTAGAGGAACTAATGTCTAAACAGCACTATTTGGGAGGGAATCACTTATGTTGACATTTAAATGGCTCTTCAATAGTTAAAAAAAGAGACATTCAAGTGCCTTTGATTAAATATACAATTTACAAGACCATCAGCAAAACCATCAGGGCTATAAATTCTAGGGATTTTTATTTTCAATTTTCCCAAAGTCTTTCAGGTCATATATGTCATCTCCTATGGGAAAAAATACATAAATTTCTGACAATTCCACACACCCCCACCCACGCACAAGCTAACGTCTTATCAAGGGCCCCAGATCTTGTATCTTTGTGACAAACTTAACCACTTTTTAGCACTATTGCAGGTAACTTGTAAAAGCAGCTTACCTGTCTTGCTGAAAGCCAACCATCTATCCTGATGTCACCACAGCACCCAGAACAGCCTGCTGGTGCTTTAAAGTCACCTCTATACCTGCTAATATAAACACCAGTCTCTTCCTAGCTGTCTCCTGTCTCCAAATCTAGAAGGCTCCATTATGACTCTGTAGTGTTACTTTCTCCCCTGACACATCTTTCGGGGCCTCAGATGACTTCGTGTATCTGTTTTCTAAGACCAGGCTAACATCAGAGATCCGCCTGCCTCTGCCTCCTTAGTATAATGATTAAAGGCCGGGGCTACCACACCAGGCTCATTTCCTTCCTCCTATTTGTTGGTTTCCAAGTTTTTTGTTTGTTTATAAACAAACATAAACATATAAACAAAGCATAGGATTCTAAACAATGTAATTAATTGTGTATCAACCATTTGGATCCCCCCTGCATGAAGAGTTCAGCTCTGTTTGGGAAGCCAGCAGAGTCTGTGGTAAGGAGAGAAACACACCCGGCTTTGTGCATGGTTATGTTGCAGTTCTTGTTTTTGTTTTTTAAAAAAGCATGGGTTGGCCGGGCGGTGGTGGCGCACGCCTTTAATCCCAGCACTCGGGAGGCAGAGGCAGGCGGATCTCTGTGAGTTCGAGACCAGCCTGGTCTACAGAGCTAGTTCCAGGACAGGCTCCAAAGCCACAGAGAAACCCTGTCTCGAAAAAACCAAAAAAAAAAAAAAAAAAAAGCATGGGTTATGGTAGCTTCCCCTGAGGGTGGGTCATAGACCTCCAGCAGTGCCTATGCTCCAAATTTATTAGCCTAAACTATTCTGTTCTTTATTCAGGAAAACTTAATGCTACATCTTGCAGCTGCCAAAATATGCGTGGGGGGGGGCTGGTTAGGTTATACAAACTGGTTTCAATTCCTGAGCTCAAGCAATCCTCCTGCATCAGCCTTCCAAGCAGATTTACAGGTACAGACAGTTAGCGTATGACTTCCTATCAGCTTAGGGAAATGGTCCTTGTTTGTGACTATATAATACATCATCATTTATCACACCATTCTAGCCATCCTCCCTAGGTATTCTGCAGAAAGAACTGGGAACCAGACACATCCTTCATGCTGAGGCAGGGAGTGTTTGTTTTGTTTTTCGAGACAGTGTCTCTACATAATCCTGGCTGTCCTGGAACTCACCATGTAGACCAGGCTGGCCTCAAACTCATAAGAGATTTCCCTGCCTCTGCCTCCTGAGTGCTAGAATCAAAGTGTGCCACCACCCAGTTTTTTCAATCCATGTCTTCCTTAACTTCCCAAAGGCATGGCTTCCTGGTGCCAGAATATAGGGCATTTTTTCCAGACTGAGAGTCCCTTTCAGTTTCTTTCTGGGCTCTTGTCTCTGCTCCTCCGATGGTCTTGGGCCTGGATAACCCCCGACGGACAAATTTCATCCCCGTTTATGACTTTAAATACTCTCACTTGGTGATTCTTGGTTTGTTCTTTCCCAAGTTCCAGGCCACCATATCAAACTGCAGACCAGATAGCTCACCTTGGCATCCATATTCAGCTTATAACCACAGCTAACATTTGCACAGTGGTTTTTAGGTAACCAAGCACACAATATAAATTGTCTATGAATTCTTGCAATTATTCAGTAAAGCAGGTAGTCACTATCCACGGGTCACATATAAAAACTGAAGTAAAGGACTTCAGAACACTCACGGGAATTTGTGCCAACAGGATTCGAACATAGGCAGCCCTCTGTCCAGAGTCCCATGTTCTTAATCACCCCCCACTACACAGCCATACACAAAATCCTACATGAGAATAAGTCCCCTCCTTCACCTTCTTCCTTGCTTCTCTGAAGCACTCTGGTAAATACAACTAATTGTACTTTCGGTATTCTACCTAAACTTCAACTTTTTGCAGTAACTATAGGCCAGACCATCTCATTCTCTTGCCTGGATGACCTAGGGTTCTAATTCCAGGTATCATTTCTCATGCTCCTCCAGTCCATCCCCTACATAGCAGCTAGACAGGCCTTTTTGTAACATGCTGCATCTGGGCTTGGTGGTGAGCACCTGCAATCCCAGTATTTAGGAAGTAGGAAGGATTATGAATTCAAGGCCAGGCAAAATCACGTTTCAAAAGATGAATCAACTAGGTGCTGGTGAGATGGCTTATCGGCTAAAAGTACCTGTTGCCAAGCCTAATAGCCTGAGTTCTAGTCCCATGAGCATCGTGGTGGAAAAAGAGAACTGACTTCCGAAAGTTGTCCTCTGACCTCCACATTCAGCCTGTGCTGCATAAGCACTCAGGGACACACATATAAATAAGTGAATTTTAAAAACTAAAATCAAACACGCGGCGTGCCAGATAGCACTACCTTCATTAGTTCCTGTCACATTTGAAACAAATCTCAAACTTCTTAGGCAGGTGTGCGGTCACATCTGTAACATCAGTAGTTGGGAAGAGGGAAGCAGGAGGACCTCTAGTTTCAGGTCAGCCCGAGCTACATATTGAGTTCCAATCCAGGTTGAGCAGCATGGTGAGGTCATGTCTCTAAATAACAGACCAACAAACCTAAACTTTCTGACCTAGCAACTTGTTTTCTACCATTTCACTGCTTGCCACAGACTGCCTCATCATTTGAGCAGGCCTGCTGGCGGCTCCTGAATAAGCTCTTTCTGTTGTTAGCTTTCTAGACTGTACCCTCCTAGCGCCAATCATGGTACCTAGCACATGCATACTATGTATAACTTGATTACAGCTGAGAATGACAGTACACTCCAGCTGGTGTTACATTGCTAGACCTTGCCACAAAAACAAACCAGGGCTGGGGATGTCACTCACTCGTTACAGTGCCCTGATTTCTACCCCTAGCAACCCCAGAAATACACTTTTAAAAAATTGGGTGTGGCACACTTCTGTGATCCCAGAACTCTGAAGGTGGATGCTGGAGGATCAGAAATTCAAGGCCCCTTTAACCTCAGCACTCCAGAGGCAGAGGCAGGTGAATCTCTGTAAGTTTGAGGGAAGACTGGTCTACAGAGCTAGTTCCAGGACAGTCAAGGTTACAAAAAGAAACAACTCTGTCTCAAAGAACCAAAAGCAACAATAACAAAAAAGAAGAAGAAAAGAAAAATTCAAGGTCATCCTCAGTTGCATAGAAAGCTGGGAGCCAGCCTGGGCCATTAGAGACTCTGTTTCAAAAAACAACAACAAAACAAAGACTCAGTTTGATGGTGCACTTAGGAGGCAGAGGCAGGCGACACAGCCTACATAATGAGTTCCAGGCAGGCATGGTGAGACTCTGTCTCAAAAACAAAAATGAAAGAAAGATTGAATGAAACATAAATGAATGAATGATTGAATGCCTGATACATTGTTATTCTGTATGTAGCACAGGCTGATATTTGAAGCAAGTTCAAGAAAGCAAGACAGCTGTAGGGGTGGTGCTAATGTGCAGGGAGTGGATCTGTGGTTCTGGGGAAGACTGAGGCAGAAGTAATTAGCTAAGTCAAGTACAAGGCAAGAAGAGGAAATACCATCTGGAAAGACCCACGGGAGCATGAGATGAATATACACAGCTCTTTCTTGGTCAGAGGAGCCAAGTGACTTACTTGGGTGCACATGTTTCTGGAAGATCCCTAGGAGGCCCCTTAGTCTTCCCAAGTGCAAAATATCATCTCCAGGTGACATCAGGAGCCCTTAGCCAAGATCAAGCCAAACCCCTTTAGTATTCCTTGCCTATTCCTGATCACTCAAGACAGGGTCTAACTGTATAGCTTAGGGTTACAGGTACACACCACCATGCTCAGCTAACTCAGCTGTTACCTGGTGCCAAAAATTGTAGGCTCTTCCTCCTCAAGACCCTCAGGGCCCATCAATGTGGGCTCTGGTCATAACTGGCACTGGGCCACTGAGTCTTTTTCTCCCAGTTCCATGCCTTTGACCTCCTAACAGGAACTATGTCGCTGTGCTATTCTTCATAGCACGAGAGTCTGTTTGAATAATTCGTATAGGATAAAAATAGCTACTGTTTATTGAGGACCTTCGCTCCCTTCCAGTTCTTTACTAGGTACATTTCCATGCAATCTCGATTGTGCCCCCTAATAACCCTGTGGTTACACACTACCATCTACTTTACAGCTGAGGAAACTAAAGCTCTTAGAACTACCCCTCCTCCCCCCCAAAAAAACCCCAAACCTATATATGGCTAATCTAGGACGTGTGGCCACAGGGATTCCCCTAACTTCGCACCCCTCCGGCATGCAACATAGAGCGAGTACATGGCTTCTCAGTCAGGCATCTGCACTGTTTCCGCAGACCAAGTGCTTCTGGGACCAAATCCTATGCAGCTTCTCCAATCACATCTTTCTTGGGTCATCCTGGCCACTTGCCAACTGCAGTAAATGTCATACAAGGTGTTTCTTTGCTTTCAGGATCAGCAGGTGTCAACTGATCCATCTTGCCCACCATGGGAACCTGAGCAAATGCATCTCCATGAAGACTGAAGAGTGCCTTCCTCTCAGGAAACTCAAGGCAAAGACTTACTCCTCAGACAAAGCAAACAGACCCTGGAATGAAGTTTGAAAAACCTCTCTATTCTCCTTCCTGATGATACTAAACTGTGGCTCTGCAATGGATGATATTACGACCCATTTTGTCCGTTCCCACTCCTGGGTAAGTTTCTTGGATTTTAAGCTTCCATGGACATCATCACTCTTAGGGCTGGCTGGACCAGATCCAGCTTGCCAGTAGAGCACTTATTGAGCATGTGTGACGTCCCTAGGTTCCATTTCTAGCCCTGCAAACAAGCAAAAAGTCCTTGTCACCACTGCTACAATGAGAGAGAGAGAGAGAGAGAGAGAGAGAGAGAGAGAGAGAGAATGGGAAGGGGTCCCCATGCCCCTTCCACCCAACTCCTCTCCTGAAGCTTTTGAGATCTGGGGAGCAGATTAACTTTCTTCAGTTTCCTAAGGGCTTTCTTTCTGTCTGCCAAATACAATATACACTGATCTCATTCCTACAGAAAACTACAATCACCATTTCACAGATGAGGGAATGAATGCCTAGAGACTAAACATAACGGTTTGCCTAGATACTCACCACCTGATTCCCCCAAACCCAACTGCTACCCAAGTCATTGCTTCCCCTGTCCTCATGGTGGGACATGGGCAAGTAAATGTCACACTTTCTAGGACCCATGGACAGCGAATTTGCTGGGCTCATCATAAACAGGCTCTGATGTCAATGTCCTTCATTGCATCCTGCCATGCAAATGATGTCCCCTAAGGACATCATTGTCCTGCAGTGAATTTATTTGCCTGGTCCCTAGGAGAAGCCTTTTTTTTTTCCTCCTGTGGCATGAAAAGCCAAGGATAAAGCTGGCAGAAACTCCAGAATGAAGGCTGAATGCCTTCATGGGTTCGGTGCCAGTGGCTACACTGGGACCTTCCTGGCCTGCTTGCTGGCACAAAGGATTTGGAGGAGAGATCAATCTTGAAGAGAATTTAGCTTCTCTCTTTTTTGAAGTAGCCATGGTCCTCTTCACTAGGTCTGCTGGCAATGGTTAACGCCGCATGCTTTCTCCCCTCTCCTCTGCCTCTTCCTTTCTTTAGGGTTTATTTTCCAACCATTGCCACAGTTTCTCTTCAGAGCAGAGTAAATAAATATTCAGAGTATACTGGCAGAGCAAACCCCTCATGCTGCTCTGACAGAGCCCCAGGTGGCAGATGGTACCAGATTACTCCTAGAGGGTACTGCTACTGTTTATAGAGTTCAAGGCTAACCCGCCACTGCCGTCAATTGAGGCCTAATCCTTTAATTATTCTCAAAATGCCAAAAATAAAGATTGCAAGGAAGGTAATTAATAGGATCATACGGTGTATTCCTCATTTGTAATTATATATTATTATTTTTCTCCCTACTTTGTTCCAATAATGATTTAAGGCCGTTTCCAAAGATACACAAACCCAAGCAAAGATAAATAAAAGGAGTGGGATGTGAATTACAATGTCATGCCTGCTCGAGACATCTTTGCCCCACTCCACATAATAGAGCTGAATTCATAACGCCTTTCAAAAATGAGGTAATTTAGTTCTTTCAATGGCAACACTAGGCTCTTTGTCAAGAGAAAGGGTGTCAGGCAGTCTGGAAAGGACTCGGAAAGGACAAGGGGTCTGTTCTGTAAGGCTGGCAATTTCAGTGTGTGATCCTGGACAAGCTGTTTGTGTTGGTATAACAAAATACCTGAGATTGAGCAATTTATAAAGTAAAGAGGTTTATTTGGCTCATAATTCTGATGCCCAGAAGCTTCCAACAGCATGGCATTGGTGTCGTCGTGAGGGCTGCATAACAATGTGGCAAAGAAGCAGAGAGGATAGTAGTTGCATAAAGAAGGGGACAAGAGAGAGTCAGGTAATGACTTTTGCTTTGCAAGAACCCAGTTTCAAGAAAGCTAATCCACTCCACTGAGACTTGCATTAATCTCTTTAGGATACAGTCACCTAATCACCGCTCACCAGATCACACCGCCTAAAGTTGTCACCACCTCAACACAGCTGGAAAGCAAGCTTCCTGTATGTGAATCCTTGTGTGTGTGGGGGGGGGCGATTCGCACCATGCTGAAGTCATAGCATTCACCCTCTCTGGACACTGGACTCTGGAATCCCCCACAGGTCTCTGTAAGTCCTGGAGGTGCCCCTGGATGTGGGAGGCAGAAACCAACAATGCTCCTCTAGCATGAGGGGCCCCTGTAAGAATCCTTTTCAAGCCAAGCGATTGTGGCACACGCCTTTAATCCCAGCACTCAGGCAGCAGAGACAGGCGGATCTCTGTGAGTTCGAGGCCAGCCTGGTCTACAGAGTGAGTTCCAGGACAGTCAAAGCTACACTGAGAAAAGAAAGAAAAAAGAATCCTGTTCAAGAAACCACCTGCAGGCCCCAGAAAGTCCTCTCTCCTTCATCTTTTGCTCTCTGTGTCTCTGTTTCTCCCCTATTCCTGGATGACCCAGACAGTAGAACTTGAATTGTCTCCTATTCTGTGGCAATGATTCCACTTCCAATCCTTAGGCCAGAATGGCGTAAAGGAAGGTCCCCGGGAAGGAGCAAGGTACTGCAGTTTAAGCAGTGCTGTTGACTTTAGAGGCCCTTTATCTCCTCTTCACTCCCATTAACCACAGCTTCCACTCTGAAATCCCAAGCAACACCTAACACAAAGCTTAGCCTATCACTCTATTAAAAAGACTGATAAGAAGCCAGGGGTGGTGATGACACACCCATAATCCCAGCACTGGAGAGGGGTGGAGGAGGCAAAAAGGAAGGTCAAAAGTTCCAGTCCCGCTGGGCCGTGGTGGTGCCCACTTGGGAAGCAAAGGCCAGCCTGGTCTACTACAGAGTGAGTTCCAGGATAGCCAAGGCTACACAGAGAAACTCTGTCTTGAAAACCGCACACACACACACACACACACACACACACACACACACACAGAGAGAGAGAGAGAGAGAGAGAGAGAGAGAGAGAGAGAGAGAGATCCAGTCCAGCCTGAGCTACATATAGTAAGAGTGGGTCTCAGAAAACCCTGGAACTTATATTCTCTCTGTCCCATTCAAAGTCACAAGGGACCCACTGCTGCCTTTATTTAGCCTGAGTTTCTCTGAGTGTACGCCACAAAACAGAGCTCCTGGGGCTCAGCCCTGCCTGCCGAAAAACAGAAGCAGACAGCATGGACGCATCTGGCATACGAACTGCAGTACTGCGGAATCCCCTGCTATCCCCTCTGAAAGTGCCTGAGCGTTAGAAGTTGGACTAGGAGCCAGGCAGTAATGGCACACGCCTTTAATCCCAGCACTCGGGAGGCAGAGGCAGGAGGACCTCTGAGTTTGAGGTCAGCCTGTTCTACAGAGCGAGTTCCAGAATAGCTAAGGCCACACAGAGAAACCTTGTCACACACACACACAAAAGATTACACAGTGAGTTGAAAGGCAGTGTGAGCTATGCACAGTGTGAAACCCTGTCTCAAAAAAGAAAAATATACCCCAAAATCTCGTGAACAGAAATACCCTTTCTTCTCAACAGTCTAGCCCGGCTGATTGGAACGGTGTGCCAAGCAGATGTTACAAAAGCCTCTGCTCAGGACAGAACACCAGATCTTTCTTCCCTCCTCTAGCCTTGCTGCCTTTCCTGCAGGGACATAGGGACATCCATTGCTGCCCACAGTGAATGCTCCAGTCCATACGTTAGCTATGTAACCCCACTAGTCACAATTGCTAGTGGTATTTGGGGGTGGGTCTGTGGGAAATAACATGTGTTTGTGTCTCACCTCACGATGCCTCCACCACGTTGTCCTAGAGCAAGGAGACCCTCACCAGATGCCTGCCTCACTCTGGAACTGTAAGTTATGAACCCCTGTGCTCCCTTCTCCTCGCCTCTCCCTCACTGTCTCTTCTTTACATGGTGGTCAGATTCTCTTTCCTTTCTTTCCTTCCCTCCTCCCTCCCTCCTATATACTAAGCACCTCTATTACTATCCCCTCTCGCCCCACTCCTTACTCTATAGCCCAAACTGACCTACAACCCACGCTAGACAAGGCATTTTCGGCAAGCTCCCTGCCTTAGCTCCTTGAGTGCTGAAACTACAGGTGTGAGCCATCATCACCCCTAGATTAAATTTTTAATCTTTATCTTTTAAAGAAATTACATTTTCTTTGTTTATTCATTTAAAGTGTGTGTGTATCCTCTGTGGCCCTTGCGTGGGACAGAGGCCAACTTCCAGGACTCAGTTCTCTCCTTCCACCATGGGTGTCCCAGGGATCAAACTCAGGTAAGTGCTTTTACCTGCTGAGACATCTTGGGGCCTATTTATGTTCCCCTGAGATAATGACTCAAACTGGTCTCAAGTTTGCTATATAATTCATATTAGCCTTGAACTCCTGATCCTTTGGCTCTCGCTTCCTAAATACTGGGATTAGAGGCATGCCCCTGCATGTCCACCATAAATTTCTATTTATAAAGTCCTGGTCTCTAGGCAGCAACAGAAAATGGCCCTGGAGTTGCCACTTTCCTCTGTCCCCCTTCTACCATTCAGTAACGCAGCCTGGGCAGGAATCCTTGATCTTGCCAGCTCACTCCACTGCTCCTCCATCGCCAAATCCTGCATTCTTTGCTCTTTGGAAGCATGATTCTTCCATTGCTTGTCATCCAATGCCCTGCTTGTCCAGCACAGCCTCTTGTCAATGCCGTGGCAGTGACTGCCTGGCTGCTTTCCTTTTTCCGTGTCTGCCTCTTTCTGGTTTACTCCCTACGCAGAGGCCTGTAGGTAGCTATACTGCACCTGTGTGCAAAAGCCAGCCCAGGCACTATGTACCCCATGGGGAGATACCAAATGGCTGTCCTCAGGGCATCTGTGTTCCAGCAGGCCAGACAGCAACTAAACAATTAAGGTAACAGGTCATACAATGATCCAAGATGGTGGACAATGGACAGAAGAGAAAAAGTGAGAGCCAGTGAAGGGCATCTAAGAAGCAGAGTGGGGAGTCGTCTGCATGACCCCTAGGTGACCAGGGGTCAGAGCCTTGTGTGAGTGAGAGTGTGTGGGTACATGTTAGCCACAGTGCTCGTGTGGCAATCAGGGGACAACTTGCTAGAATGGAGGGATTGAATTCAGGCCTCAGGTTCCGTGGCAAATTCCACTGTACACTAGAACACCTCACCAGCTCAAGGCCTTTTAGAGACAGAAGAGGGAAGGAAAACTTGAAAGGCGGTGAGGGGTCAGGCAAGTGGACCTGTCTCTGCAGGAAGGGTGTTGGAGGCACAGGCATGGGCAGTGTGCAAAGGCCTTGGGGAAAGAGGGTGCCTGCTCTGTGTAAGGGGGAAAAACAGGATCCTAGCATGGCTAAACTACAATAGGAGAAAGGATGTGGGTTATAGGGAAGCAGGTTCTGTGGCAGGCCTCTATGAAACTCCAAGGAGCTTCAGGGCATTCACTGTAGAGATAAAGATGAAAGACCTCAGCTGCTCTCCAGGCCAGGCTCAGGCCTGGGGTTGTTTTCAATCCCTACTCACCTTGGGGCCCACCTGGAGGCTGTCCCTGTTTACTCTACCTTGGTCCCCTTTGTCCAAGCACCCAGAGTTCTGAAGAAAAAACTCCCAAGAACCCTTCTCCAGACCACGGTCCATGCCCTGGGTAAGGGCTTCACCATCTCAAACTGTCCCCAATCCTTCCCCCACAACCTCCCTCCTCTCAGTACATGGTAACTTAGCACCACACCTATGATCCAATGATGGGCTCATGTGGCTTGTGGCATATTTGAGGGTTCATTCTTCTGCACCATGAGCTTCCCTGGATGCTAGAGGCCCAGTGGTGACCTGAACCACCAAGAAGCTTATCCCTAGGAGATGGCCACACAAAAAGCAAATAAAAACAACTTTGGGAGATAGTGGGCAGGTTTACACAGATGACCCAGGGCACTGTGAGCTCAGGTGGGCCAGAACACCTTTAGTCAGGGTGACCAGAAGTCAGGAAACAGCCGAAGGCTGAGAAGGCAGCAGTTAGATGAGTCTCTAACAAGGATCGCTCCAGGCTTAGACAAACTACAAGTACACAGGCCCTGAAGGACAACTGACCTTGGCTTCTGTCCTGGTTAATTTTCTGTCAGTTTGACACAAGCTAGAGTCATCAGAGAGGAGGAAGCCTCAGTGAGGAAACGCCTCCACAAGATCGCACTGTAGGCAAGCCTGTGGGGCATTTTCTTAATTAGTAATTGATGGCACCTTTGTGGGTGGTGCCATGCCTGGGCTGGCAATCCTGGGTTCTATGAGAAAGCAGGTTGATCAAGCCATATGAAGCAAGCCAGAAAGCAGCTCCCCTCCATGGCCTCTGCATCAGCTCCTGCCTCCAGGTCCCTGGCCTGAGTTTCGATACTGACTTCCTTCAATGATGAACAGTGATGTGAAAGAGTAAGCCAAACAAACCCTTTCCTCCCCAATTTGCTTTTTTGGACATGGTTTCATCACAGCAATAGAAATCCTAAAACAGGGGCTGGAGAGATGGCTCAGAGGTTAAGAGCATTGCCTGCTCTTCCAAAGGTCCTGAGTTCAATTCCCAGCAACCACATGGTGGCTCACAACCATCTGTAACGTGGTCTGGTACCCTCTCTGGCCTGCAGGCATACACACAGACAGAATATTGTATACATAATAAATAAATAAATAAATTTTTTTTTTTAAAAAAGAAATCCTAAAACATAGCCGGGCAGTGGTGGCACAAGCTTTTAATCCCAGCGCTCGCTCGGGAGGCTGAGGCAGGTGGATCTCTGTGAGTTCGAGGCCAGCCTGACCTACAAGAGCTAGTTCCAGGACAGGCTCCAAAGCTACAGAGAAACCCTGTCTCGAAAAAACAAAAAACAAAACAGAAAAAATGAAAGGAAGGAAGGAAGGAAGGAAGGAAGGAAATCCTAAGAGAGTTCCTCTGAGGAAGTAAGGCTAGCTCCTAAGGCTGAACCAGAGTGACTCTTTCTAGGACAATGATTCCACAGCCAGGAAGCCTTTTGCATTCCCCCTGTGGCTATGTCTATCCCTCAGGCTAGCTCAGCTGACGGACAGTGCTTTTGTGGAATCTGAAAGTTTCAGACACAAGGGTTACCAAGACGGTTCTGGGAAAAATGCTTGCTACGAAAGCATGAGAAGGTCAATTCAGATCCCCAGAACCCTCATAAGTCAGATGTGGCTCTGCATCTTGTAATCCCAGCACCTGGAAGATGGAGACACGAGGATCCCTGGGGTTTGCTGGCTAACTTCTTTAGCTGAAATCGGTGAGTTCCGGGTTCAGTGAGAGACCCTATCTCAGAAAACAAAGTGGCAGCAGGGCAGTGGTGGCACATGCCTTTAATCCCTGCATTTGGGGGCAGCAGAAGGTGGATCTCTGAGTTCGATGGCAGCCTGGTCTACAGAGTGTGTTCCACGACAGTCAGGGCTACAGAGAAACCCTGTCTCAAAAAACTAAAACAAACAAACAAACGAATGAATGAGTAAAAAGTGGCTAGGGGCTGGGTGTGGTGGCCCTTGGGAGGAAGAGGCGGGCAGAGCTTTTCAAGTTCAAGAGCAGCCTGGTCTACACAGCAAGTTTTCAGGTCAGCCAGAGCAACATGAGACCCTGTCTCAAAAATAAATAAAACAAAATTCATAAATAAAACACAAATTAACAAATGTAAGGCTGGATGTAGTGGCTACATAGTGAGATCCTGTCTCAAAAAAAAAAAAAACAATAAGTAAACCGTAGAGGGATAGAGGAAGATGCCCAGTGCCAACCTCTGCTTCACACACACAAACACAGATACCCAGTGCCAACCTCTGCTTCACACACACATACACACATGCCCAGTGCCAACCTCTGCTTCACACACACATACACACATGCCCAGTGCCAACCTCTGCCTCACACACACATACACACATGCCCAGTGCCAACCTCTGCTTCACACACACATACACACATGCCCAGTGCCAACCTCTGCTTCACACACACAGATGCCCACTGCCAATCTCTGCTTCATACACGCACAGATGCCCAGTGCCAACCTCTGCTTCACACACACACACACACACACACACAAACAACACACATACTCACATTTCTGTCTCCTTCTTCTGTCTTTTATTTGGTTGAGGATGGATGCAAAGGCCTTGCAGATGTTAGCATGTATTTCCCTCTAAGCTCTACCCACAGACTCTGAAGGCATACGTACGTATAAACCCTGTTCTGCTCTTTTGTTGTTCTTTACTTTGGTTTTGTTTCGTTGGTTGAATTTTTTGTTTTCTTTTTCAAAACAAGTTGGCTTTGAACTTCCGAGTCTCCTGACTGCATCTCCTAGTGCTGTATCATCGGTGTGCACCACCACAACTGGTGTATGTGGTGCTAGGGATCAAATCCCAGGCTCTACCAGGCAACTGGTCTACCAACTTTCCTCCTCAGTCTTCAATCTGCTTTCTCCGCAAGCTTGTCCCAGCACTCTGCAGGCCTTCGAGAACAAACGCTAAACCCTAATCCCAAACTGAGGTCATTACTTGAATCCTTGGGCAGCCCAGGCAACCCTGAAAACAATGTGAAAACAGTGTTCTTGTATATGCAGCCTCTTTGCTCCTCAGAGAGCCTGCGAGAGGATCAAGACGCAGATATTTGTGGAATGTTCCCTACTTTTTGCACCAGAAGAAAAAGGGCTAAATGTTGGAATGGCATATCCAGGGTCTGCCTGGCTCTTGTCATCCAGCTCCTAGGCCTCAGATACACCTGGTCTAGCTGCTGGTGCCCTCTAGACGGCTGGCCTTCATTTTAGAAGAGATGGGCACGGGTCTATGCTTTTCCAGGTTTATAGACCTTGAAGGCAGGATCGGGTAGATGCTTTTTCATGTCCTGTCCTCACTCCCATGTATGTCTACATACCTCTAGCTCCATGAGCTAGGACTTCACAGGAACCTCCTTCCTCCCATGTCCGAAGGACAACAGAAGCCACCACACTGGGTACCATCTGGCTTGTGTTCAGGCTGGCTATTCTTAGCAGCCTTCGGTCACCATCCTGAGAATTCAAAGTCCCCTGTCACTAGGGCTTAGTTCTTTCCCCACCAGGGCAGGGGAGTTTTCTATTTCTAGGCACAGAAGTCAGAGTAAAGAGTGACAAGGAACGTGCTGATTTAGGAAGCCCTGGCTTTGGGACACAGCCCAGCGACACACTTAGCCTGTTGCTGCCCACCACTGCCCCGGGCCTGACTGACTGGCCAGACTGTTTGGAAAACATGTTGTGGTTTAGCAAAGAGGCATGGTGGGGGCTCTGGCCACAGCACAGCAGTTGTCATGTCTGACCTCATTGCTGGGGCCTGAGGCAGCTCTGAGGAAAGAGCCCCACAATAAGTCAAGCAGCAACACTGAACAAGGGGTGCGGGTGCGGGCACTAGCAATTCCTGGCTGGGTCCTCTCCTAAGAACACCTGGCAAACTCCCCCTCTGGATAAGACCTTGTCACCATTGTGGAGGGACTATCTATCGTGTGTGGCCTGCCATCAGGTTGCATCAGTAGAGGGGCTCTAGAGACGGCACTGGGGGAGGCTGAGGAGAGATGGCGGCTTGCTCCAGCCAGCTGAACACGTTGCAGGAGGAAGGTTTCTGCTGAGCTACTATCGAAGCCTAAAGGAGTTCAGAGATAGAAGGCACGTGGAACCCAACTGCCTGACAAAAGTGAATCCAATCCAGGATCCAGGAAGTGCTGGCTTTTGTCAGCTTTACTATTGGTGGTGCCACCAAAGCCACTTCCCTCAGCTGCACCCTGGGCTTCCAGAAGTGGGACATTTGAGGTCCCACACTCCGTGCTGGTTTTTGTTCACTTCCTTCCTCCCTTCTCATTTCTCTTGCGGTGGCTGAGTCTGTAAACTGTATTTGTCCTTGATTTGCTTGGCTCCAGGAGGAGCAGAGCAAAACCTGAGAGGAGGTGGAGGCTGGGATGGGGGACAATTGGGGAGCGGAGTATTTACAAGGATATGGACCAAGCAGAAATGGTACCTCTTACTAAACACCTGTGATTCCCTCACACCTGTCACCATGCCCAGGTAGTGGAGGAAGGAGGAAGATGGCAAGTTCCAGGCCAGCTAGTAAGCTCTTGAAACCAGTCACCAAACCAAATTCCAGGCAAGCCAGCTCACTCCCAAACCAGTTTTCCTCCAGCCCACAGCAGGTTCAAGGTCAAAACCCTATGTCTTGTAGGGTGGACACAGTAAAGAGGAGCACTTACTGAGGCGCTGGAGAGATGGCTCAGTGGTTTGCAGCACTTGCTGCTCTTCCAGAGGACCTGGGTTCAATTCCCAGCATCCACATTAGGCAGCTCACAAACAGCTGTAACTCCAGATACTGGGGATAGGATGCACTCTTCTAGTCTTTGAAGGCACCCCCACAAACATATGCATACTCACAAAGAGATACATGTGGCATATGCCTTCAATCCCAACACTCCAGTGTCAGAAGTAGGAAGATATTTGAGTTCAAGGCTAGCTTGGTCTACATAGAGTTCCAGGACAGCCAGGGCTAAATAGAGAGACCTAGTCTCAAAAATAAAAATAAAATATTCGAATGAGCAGCTGTGGAATGGGGAAGGGGTAGGGCCTTGAAGGGAGGCTCTGATTTGAAAGATCCCCCTCATGGAGGGGACAGAGAGATGGGCCAGCCAGGAAAAGCACCTGCTGCCCAAGCATGGTGACCTGAGTTTAATCCACAGAACCCACCATGGAAGGGGAGACTGAACACGAGCAACGTGCACACATGTATGTGCCCACGTCTCCCACACAGTGCGAGCGCATGGATGTGCACACACACATGCGCAGAGAGAGAGAGAGAGAGAGAGAGAGAGAGAACAATTTAAAATTTAAAAACAAACAACAAAAACCAGAATCCCCAACAATCATTTCTGGGCTTCTGAACTAGGGCCTGAAGGGACCATGAAGACTGGGGATGAGTTCTCTGTAAATGTCTTCTGAACATTCCCTATGTCTGGGAACAAGTGAGATACTCTCCAAGGAGACTGCCCTGGAAAGACATTTGACACCTTGGGGGAAAGGAAGTCAGATGGAAGATGGAGAGCTGGACCCAGGAGGTGACAAAGGCAGGTGTGGCCAGTCTGCCCTGTCTTGTTCTTGAAGGCCACCCACACAGTCCACTTACGGTGAGATGAAAGGGGGCAGGGAAAGACAAGTGACAAAGACAGGTGAGGTGGTCCCAGAAGCCACTGTGCACCCAGCAATGACATCTTAGGGACAGCAGCCATTTCAGCAGCTGAGGAAGGAGCCTGTTTACGGGAGAAATTGAAAATGAAGGATGAGGCCTAGTCCGAGTTTTTTCTCTCTAACCTCCAGGTGAACAGAAGATATAACAGCAGTAACAGTTGTACTAGCCGTGGGTCTGTTTGTACCCTGACAAGGTGAGACACTGGGTCCCCTCAGAGTCCCTCAAACCCAGGCATAGGTCCTTGACAGTACCTGCTACCAAGGTGGGGACCAGAGTATGTTTTTACGTTTATGCTGTGGGTCCTCAGAATGTGACCTTATTTGAAAGTAGGACCCTTAAAGAGGTGATTAAGGTAAAATGTTGTCACCAGGGTCGACCCTAATCCACTTTGACTGCTGTCTTATGGGAAGAGGTCAGGATACAGACAAAGACAGGGAAGATCATATGAGGGCACAAAGAGAAGGTAGCCGTCCACAAGGCCAGGACAGGAACGTCACAAAAAGCCAACCCCACTGTCACCCTGATTTGACTGCCAGACCACAGAATCATTGGTTATGAAATTCCAATGGGATTGTTGAAATTCTGTTGATGAAATTCTGAGCCGACTAACAGGGTATACCTATAGCTCTGGCCCTAGAATTTGGACAGGCCTAAAACGTGCTCTGAACAACATCTGTTCCGAGAAAGTGGTGGATAACTTCCGAGGTGACACCTTAAGAGGCCTTCCTGTAGCTTTTCTTTGCCCTCTAGGACAGTTCTGAGACTGCCACATAAGCAAAGCCAGTCTTGTAACTAGATGACCGGGGAAGCCACCGAAAGAAGGGCTGCAGTCCCGTCCCAGCTAACAATGGGCACCAACTGTCAGGCTCTTCTGGAAGCCATCTTGAACTATCCTATCAATGATTCCAGCTCTTTGAGCTAGCCCTGCTAGATCCAGCTGCAGAACTAACCAGAAAGCCACTCAACTGTGAAGGTGTGTCCACGTCTTAGTCCATTTTCTGTTGCCATGGATCATGGAATATATTAAAGAGTAGAAACGAACTGGGTGTGACGGTGCGGCCTTTATTCCCAGAGGCCACGGCAGAAGGATCTCCGAGTTCAAGGTCAACCTGGTCTCAAAATGAGTTCCAGGCTAGGCAAGTCTGTACAGTGAGATACTATCTTGTGTGTGTGTGTGTGTGTGTGTGTGAGAGAGAGAGAGAGAGAGAGAGAGAGAGAGATTTGGATTTAATTATTGCAGTGTGCCCAAGGCAGTTGAGTCAACATGTTCCTGAGAACCAAATCCCAGCCCTCTGGAAGAACACTTATCACCCTTAACCACTAAGTCATCTCTCCAGCAACCCTTGCAAGCTTCATTTCTTCCTTCCTTCCTTTCATTTGTTTTTGTTTTGTTTTTCCAGACAAAGTTTCTCTGTGTGTAGGAGGTAGACCTGGCTGTCCTAGAAGTCACTCTGCAGACCAGGCTGGCCTCGAACTCACAGAAATCTGCCTGCCCCTACCTGAGTGCTGGCTTAAAGGCGTGAGCCACCATCCATGTCCAGCTCTCAAGCCCCATTTTTGCCTCTGATAATAAGCAGCTGCCAATGGAAGTCAGCTCTCCAGATATCTATAAATCAAACACTGTCTCAGGAGCTCGGGTGTAGCTCAGTGGTAAAGCAATTGGCTGGTAAACACAAAGCCAAGTCCAATGCCCAGCATGACAGCAACAGCAACCAAACCCCCTCTGAATGCACAGCTGTGAGCCAGTAGGGAAAAAGCCTTTGTTTACTAATTTCATTTATGCCACTACATGGTAAACACCAATGAAGTATGAGGCATATAGTTAATGCATTCTTTTATATAACTTTCATGAATGTATGGTAAAAATAAGGCTCAGCCATGACCCTATTTTATAGGTGATAGAACTGAGGCTTAAGGCCAGACACAGTGGCTCATACCTATAATCCCAACACTCGGGAGTCTGAGGCAGGAGGACCATAAATTCAAAGCCAAGCCTGGCATGATGGCACACACATTTAATCCCAGCACTCCTGAGGCAGAGGCACGTGATCTCTGTGTGCTGAGGCCAGTATCGTCTGCATATCAAGCTCCAGTCTGACCAAAGCTGCATAAAGACAAAACAAAATTTACAAAAAAAAAATTCAAAGCCAGCCTGAGAAATATAGGAGTTCAAAGTCACCCTCCACTGTAGCTTCTCAAAACAGTTTCTCAAAAACAGAGACAGAGAGGCCCTGGGGTTTAGGAGCTGTCTTGAGGTCACAGAGCTAGTGGACCACGCAGCATTTCCTCTACCCTACATATGAAGCTAAGTGCTTAAATTCGGTTCCCACTCTGGCCTCTCAGCCTCTCCTTCCAGATACCTCTGGTCCCTTTCTACACTCCCGCTTATGCCAGCCCCTAACAGCTGGGGACCAACCTGGTTAAGGGCACCTCACATTTCCTTCTAATGAGAAGAGCATCTCCTTACCCTCATTTTACAAGTGAGGAAACTGAGGCATGGAGATGAGCATAAGCAGCCTGCTCTGTGGCCCGGACCTGTTACTCCATGCCCTTGGGAGGCCTCTCCTGGCCCTGCCTTTCCTCCCATGGATTCCTTGATTGCTTACCCTGGGACATGTGGTGTGTATTTATCAATGACAACACAGAGGGCTGAGAATGTAGCTCAGTTGGTAGAGTGCTTGCCTAGCATGCATGAAGTCCTGGGTTCAATTTGCAGCATCGCAGAAAACTGGGCATGGGGGATGGGAGATAGCTCAGTTGGTAAATGCTTGCAAGGCAAGCATAAGGAGCTAAGTTAGATCCCCAGAATAAACACACACACACACACACACACACACACACACACAGAGCAGGCTTGTAATTTCAACATTGAGGACACAGAAACCCATAGCAGCAGATCCCTATGGCTCACTAAGCCTAACTGGCAAGGCATTCTAGGCCAGAAAGGGGCCCATTCTCAAAAAAAAAAAAAAAAGAGAGAGGGAACAAAATGCCTCAACTGGTAAAGACATTTGCTGCACAAGCCTGGAAACCTGAATTGGAGCCTCTGAATCCATATAAAGGAAATGGAAGGGGAGAATGGGAGAAATGACTCCAGGAAGTTGTCCTCTGAACTCTAAACACGCACCCTGGAACATACCCACACAGACAATAATAAATAAAAAATGTAAAGGTAGCTGGTGCCTTGAAGAATAACTCACGGGCATGTGTACACACACACAAACACACACAAATACTCGGGATGGGGGGCGGGGGAGGACAGGACACCGACAGACAACAAATGACAAATACCAAACACAGTGGGGCACGCCTGTAATTCCACCAATCAAAAGGAGGGTCAGAGGTTCAAGGTCACCATCAGCTACTTAGTAAGTTTGAAGCCAGTTTGGGCTACAGAAGACCTCAACTAAAAAAGAACACACACACACACACACACACACACACACAAAATCCAACCATTTACAGCCATCAGGGCTGTGCACTGTGAAATACAAGGAATACACATTATGCAGGGGAGGTTAAGCATCCATATTGCTGTGAGTGCTTTCCCAGGCAGCTCTGCGTAAGCCAGTTGCTAAATGTGATGCCAGTGGAGGAGGGGTGCTGGCGGAGCAGCTGGAAAACCCCAGGAGGAAAGGAAGCAAACAGAGAGCAGTTTCCTCAGAGCACCGCACACGGACTCTTTTCTGCCCCTTCCGAAGAGGTCAATGGCACCCCTGACAAATGCGAGGCCTGTCATGGCTTCTCCCTCTGCTGGTCTACCTTTCGGGGTACATTTCTGCCCACTCTGGCACTGCAGGAAGCCCCAGCTTCCTCTCCCTGCAGCCTAAGAAGAGGCCTGTGAAATGTAGCCCTGAGGAAGCAGCCATGCCTTCTTCCCTGGGCCTGCCCCCAGAGGTCTCTGCCTGACCTTCCCTCAGGCCATCAAACCTGGAGTTCAGAAAACAAGTTGGAAGAGACCAGTGAGGCAGAAGAGCCAGTGCCAAAGCTATTCTCTAGGAGTCATCCCATCACACGTGGGTCCCTGCATGTCTGAAGTCTCTCCTCCAAGCCAAAGAGCAGCCAACTGAGACTAGGCGTAGGGGGTGGATGGGGTAATATTGGGGTCCCAAGGAACCAAGAGAAGCTTCGTGGATCTGATGACCCTCTTTGGGGAGGGAGTTCAGGTGCTCAGTGTCGGATAGTGTCCCATTGCTACCTTGAACTCTATCCAAAGTGATTAGAGATGACCAGGAACTGAGAAGTATTGACCATTCTCTCTATTTCTATGGCACCATAGACACCCCCCACCCCCCAACGGGAAAGGTGATGCATGGTCCTGGCTTTGCTGTGAGCTCCCAGGCCCCAGACTAGAAGGAGACGTTCTGCCAGCCTAAGAGTTGATGTCACCGACTCTGCCTGACGGCTCACGACATACAGCACTGCTCTCAAACATGCATGTGTGTGTTGGCAGCCACAATCTTTCACCATGAGGTGGATGATACACCTTGAAGCCAAGTTGGGCTTTTAAGTGCTTTCAATGACACTGTGAATAATGGCTAACTCAGGAAATGCCACACGGTTCCTTCTTGGCTTTCTTGTCCCCTCGCCCCCCAGTATCACTAAGAAGTCAGTTCTCAATGGGCATGGTAGTTAGCACACACCTTTTTTTTTAAGATTTATTTATTATGTATACAACATTCTGCCTGCATGTATGCCCACACGCTAGAAGAGGGCATTGTTGTTTGTGAGCCACCATATGGTTGCTGGGAATTGAACTCAGGACCTCTGGAAGAGCAGCCAGTGCTCTTAACTCCTGAGCCATCTCTCCAGCCCTAGCACACACCTTTAAACCCAGCACTTGGGAGGCAAAGGCAGGTGGGTCTCTATGAGTTTGAGGCCAGTTTGGTCTACACAGGGAGCTCCAGGACAGCATAGAGAGTCCTTGTCTCAAAAGGGGGAAAAAAGATGCTTTAATGGAGTTCTGGGCCATTTTGTTGTCCACCACAATAGATCTATGTGTCAAAGGTAGAGTTCCGAGTCCTACCCCAGGCCTACTGAATCAGAATTCTCAGGCATGGGGCCGGAGCTCCACATTCTAACCTGGCATCCCAAGCAACTCTGAGGTCACTGGTGTGTGAGCCAGCCAGGGGGCCCTTCTACTCAGTCACGATATTTGTAAGACAAACAGAAGGGACCAGAAAGCCGCTCATGGATTTGCACATCAAATTAAATGAAAACCTCTTCTTTTCTCTTTTCTCTCCCCCTTTCCCTTCCTTTGTGAGATGGAGTTTTACTGTGTTATCCAGGCTGACCCAAGAACGTGTAGCTGATACAAGTGTGTATTGACACAAATGACAAAATTTCCTTGTCCGGACGCTGGGAAGTCCTTTTTACTCTTACATGACTAAGAGACAAAATTTTTGGATTTTTGTTTTAGTGTATGTGTATGAGTGTTTTGCCTTCATACATATCTGTGTACCACATGCATGTAATGCCCTTGGAGGCCAGAAGAGGGTGTTTAATCCCCTGGAACTAGAGTTATAGACAGCTGTGGGTACTGGGAATCGAACCCAGGCCTTTGGAAGAGTAACCAGTGCACTCACTGTTGAGCCATCTCTCCAGTCTGTTTTGTTTTTGGATTTTGGTTTTTTTGCTGTTGCTAAGTAGTGGAGGCTGGCCTCTACTTATAATCCTCCTCTTTTCCCCTCCCAAGTGCTGGGATTGCTATGTGCTTCCATTCTGGCTTAGGAGACAGAATTGGCTCTCTGCTCCCTGCCTTCTAAGACTACCCAACACTTAAGAGATTGAGGCAGGAGGATTTGGGGTTCAAGGCCAGCCTGGGTCAGCCATGGCTCTGCTACTCAGTAAAACTAACCCTTTGTCAGAAAGCCATAAACAAAGCAAACCAAACAAACCATATAACTGAACTAAAGCAGGAACTTAGATAGGAGGCCTTTTAGAACAACACAGTGTAAGTTTGTGGCTGCGACAATCAGCACAAAGATAACAGCGAGAACCTGATAGAATAGTGGCTGTCAGAAGCTCGGGCAGAGCTCCCCAGGGAAGCTAACACCTGGAGTTAGAAATTAGGGTGAGTTGGGCAGGTTGACACAAACCTTTAGTCTCCTTACTGGGCAGGCAGAGCTCTGTGAGACTGAGGACAGCTTAGAGTTCCAGGCCAGCCCATCTCAACAGAAAACCAAAACAACAAAAGCGAGGCTGAGCAGGACTAGCACTCCAGTGGGGCTCTTGACGGACCTTGGCCAAGAAAGCATCGGCCAGCGGAGGCCTGCGTGCACAGGGAGGTCCTGCTGCCTTGTGGACATGAACTGGGCAAAACTATTGGAGTGGGATGGGGCAGGGACAGACTATGGAGGAATTAACCAGACCTGGATCTTTTTGGTTTGTTTTTCTTTTCTTTTCTTTTTTCTTCTTTAAAGACAAGGTTTCACTCTGTAGCTAAAACTAGCCTGGAACTCACCCTGTAGCCTGGGCTTCCCTCAAACTTGCAGCAATCCCCTTGCCTCAGCCTCCCAAGTGCTGAGATGACAGGCATGAGTTGCTCTGGGTTTTCATTTTCGCTACTGTCACTAAAGATCACGGACCAAATTTCTGATTTTACTGAAGATTCCCAAACTACAGTCCCCCGTTTCCCAGAGCATTGGAGAACATTTCCCTGGGAGGATGGGCTTGTGGGAAGTGGGGTGGCCTGGAACTCACTATGCAACCCAAGCGGGTCCCAAATTCACCGCAATCCTCCTGCCTCAGACTCTCAAGGGCTGAGGTAGCACAGTTTGAGAGAATTTAAAAACAAAACTTTAGCATTTATTTATTTAGCTGGTTAGCGCACACGTGTGTGTGTGTGTGTGTGTGTGTGTAGGTCAGAGGTCAACTTTCAGGAATTGGTTCTCTCCCGGGGATCAAGCTCAGATAGCCAGGTTTGGTGGTAAGTGCCTTTATCTTGATAGCTCAGGAGTTTTTTGTGTCTTCGTTTTGGGATTTTTGTTGTTGTGTTTTGTTTTTTGAGGCAGGGTTTCTCTTGTGTAGCCTTGGCTGTCCTAGAACTCACTCTGTTGACCAGGCTGGCCTTGAACCTATGTAGATGTGCCTGCCTCTGCCTCCTGATGTGTGCACCACCAGCCAACTACAGGGTTTCTGGGTGTAACAGCCCTTGCTGTCCTGGAACTTGCTCTGTAGACCTGGCCGTCCTCAAACTCACAGAGATCCACCTGCCTCTGCCTGCCTCCCAAGCACCTGATATCAAAGACGTGTGCCACCACTGCAGGACCATGGCTCAGGATTTTAAAAGAAGAAAAGCAAGAGATTTTCCACCTTGGAACACAGTCTCACTCTACCCCAAGCTAGCCTGGAATTCCCTCTCTAGTGAATTTCAAGGCTGACCTTGAAATCACAGTCCTGACTGCTAGGATCACAGGTACTGGCTGCCCTGCTCAGATCTGCTCTGGGACACTTTTCGGCTTATCTATGAATGCTGAATATAAGGCTAAGGGCATAACTCAGTGGTAGAAAATTTATATTCAAGGCCCTGAGCTCAGTCCTCAGTACTGCATAACAACAACAAAAGCTGACAGATCCTATGGCCCTGACGACACAGCAGAAACATAGAAGCTATGGGGCACTACACACGTTCGCAACCATGTTATCAGTAATGGCTCCAAAGCAAGACTGTCCAAATGTCCGTCAACAGAGAAACAGAAAGTAAATGTGTACTCATACAGCGGAATATTATACAGTAGGGAGAAGGGACCAATCGCTCTACACACAATATGTACAGATCTCACAGACATAATGCAGAGGGGGAATAAGCAGACACATAATACACTCCTGTATATTTCATTTCTACAAAGTACCAAATCAAGGGAAGCTAAGTGATACCATTAGAAAGCAGGACAGAGTGGCAATGTGCCTCCAAGGTGAGAAGGCTCGCCAGGTGTGTGTGAGGAAGGCTGAGGCGCCTGGTTGGAGGCCTGAGGAGGGCTTGGTGGTGCTGGCCCAGCTCCGCCAAGCCCTCCCAGCTCCGTGGGTGTGCTGCTATCTGGCTGTATGCTAATGATGCATGCAGGTTTCTGACCAGCCACTGTGTTTCACTAAAAATAAAGATTCTCCCAATCCCGTCATCGTCGTCTAATAGGGAAAGGAGGCTGAAAGCACAGGAGGCCTCTGGGAAAGAACTACAAAAAAGATTTATCCTGGGGGGCGGGGCAGAGGGGTCAGTTAAGTGGGAGAGCTAAACAGTGCTAAGTTCAAGGTGAACCATAGGAAATCAAACCCGGGTTGCTGGTGAGCTCAGAAATTAAGTTGCAGTTGTGTGGACTCCTCAGCAAGTTCCGTCGTGATGGTGGCTGGTTTGGAAGCGGCCCCATGTCCACTTCCAGGCTAGGTTTCCTCACAGGAGGCCAATCACTTCACGTTGACTTTGAACACCCAAGTAAGAGACACTCAGAATCCAGAGAACTGGTAGAAGCCATGCCTGCCCCAGCACCTCACTTTCCCTGCTTAGAAAGGAAAACTTAGATGCCTTTCCACCAGGTGGATTCCTCTGATTGCAATCACTCCAGGCTTCGGTGATTAGATTCCATTAGCTGTGGGAATCAATTGAACAATGACCTTTCCTAAAGAAAAGGGCCAGCTTCCAGAGCTTTGGCTGGCTGTGGAGCCCAAGAATTCAAATGAAGACATGATCACTTTCTTCTTTCTTTCTTTTTTTCTTTTCTTTTGGTTTTTGATACAGGGTTTCTATGTGTAGCTTTGGAGGCTGTCCTAGCACTGGCTCTGTAGACCAGGCTAGCCTCAAACTCACAGAAAGCTCCTCTTGCCTCTGCCTCCTGAGTGCTGGGATTAAAGGCGTGTACCACCACCGCCCACAAGACATGATCACTTTCTTAAAAATGCTGAAGAGATCCTTTCCACACTACTCAATGACAGCAAGACAAAGACAGGGTAGGTGCAGGGAGCAAGGAGCTACAAAGAACAACTGAGATCTTTCATACCTGCCCTGGGTCCCCTGGGCAGCCATGGAGACCAGCCTGAAGGGTTTGTTGGCAGCAGAGCAACAAACAGGTTAGTGCCATCCCGAGACGTGCACAGAGATCAGTGGGGACAATTGCTGGCCTTGGGGTCTCCTCTGTTTTTTCCCCCACCTCTGCTCTCTGCATAACAAGTCCAGGAGGTAAGAAAGGTCTCCCTCAAGACACTTCTCTCTTGACATTGGCAAAGCCTGGGGCTTGTATTCCCAGGTTTCCCAAGGCTGGCAGGAATGATCCACAAGCCACCTTAGGGATGCTGATGCGTAATTATCATATGGGTTTATTTAAATTTAATCTAAAACACAAGATTCCACCAAAGGAGGCTTTATCATTTGATATATGTATTTGTATATATAAATGTCATAGCTAGAGACACACAGTTTTGGTTTGAGCCATCTGTTTTAGATTGGGCTACTCCCCATCCAGCCCACTGCCCTGAACTCCCTCCCTATCTGCATCCTGGTGACTCTGCAACTCATTCCCTAGAGCTGAGGCCTGCCTCCCCAATCCACTGCTATCAGATCACAGAATTCATTGTAGCCAACAGGATGTGAGCAAAGTAACAGTGGCAACTTCTGAGCAGGAGACTTAAGAAACACTGTGTTCTCCTCTCTCATACAGTTTTGCCTTGCCCCAGCTGGGCTGCTGGCCGCTCATTCAGAGGATGAAAGACAGAGCTAATGTGGACACAGCTCTTACTCGAGCCTCTGTGCATTATCCAAACCCACGTGACCAACAGACATTTCCACAAAAGTGCTTACCTGTGCTTTGGGTGATTTCTTCCACGGCATCATTTCAGCAAGAGCTGACTGACACACCACCTAACCATATTCCTCTGCCTACTCAAGACTCACAATGCACTACCTACCTTTTAAAACAATATTATCTCTCTCTTGTTCTTACCCTTCTTAATTTTTCTTTAACTTAGCACAACTTATAATATTCTCCTTTTTGTTTTTATTCTTCCTTTGTAATAAAATGAAATTTTATGATATACAAGACATTGTTCAGTAACCAAAGCATTGGTAGGAGAGTGGTAGGCACCAAGTAATTTTGTATAGATACATAGGCATAATTCTTTTTCTCCTTAAGTCTATTGTCCAATTTATGGGGGAAGCTCAAAGACTTTATGGTAGGTGAACTTGAAAAAAAGAAAAAAGCGTCTTCTTTTTTTTTCGGGGGGGGGCTGTGATCTCTCCAGGTGTGGTGGTGTATGTCTATACACTTGAGAGACTGGGGCAGGAGGATGGCAAAGTATTCTAGGCCAACCTAGATTACCTAGCAAGTTCAGCAAGTTCAAGATCAACCAAAACCATAAATAGTGAAACTCTGCCGAGAAAGACACACACACACACAAACACACACACACACACACACACAGAGAGAGAGAGAGAGAGAGAGAGAGAGAGAGAGAGAGAGAGAAACAGACAGACAAACTGACTGAAGGGTACATCATACATTGTTTGTATTAACATTCAACTTCTAGACTCAAGTGATCCTCCTGTCTCCCCAATAGTCCAGACAGTACGTAGGTACCTGCCACCTCACCCAGCTAAAACAAAACATTTCTTAGAAGAAAAAAATTCAGGGAAGTTGAAAATGTTGGAAATGCTGATAAAATTCTGCGCCCCATATCAGGGACTGTCTTCAACCTTAGTGGCTTTGTCTATGTGTTAGTGGGGTGCTGGGAGGGACTTTAAAAGGATTTAGGTGGCTTCCAAGAGCTGTCAGAACGTTTGACTCTGACATGGTGCCTGCATCACATGTTAATTAAATTAGATGGCAGAAACACCACAATGTCAAGAGCAGATATTACAGCCTTCAAAGCCTAACATTAAGTGAGGTGTTTTCCAGCACAGAGCAAAGTATACCTCTAAACAAACTCCTTTGTCTTCGCTCAGCTCTCAAGACATGTACCAGTCAACATATCCTATGAGAGGATAGCCTGGACGACTTTATCAGGTGCAGGGGGTGCACCCCACAAAATTCTCTAACTTGCAGGACAGTAGGAGGTTCATGGAGTCATACCTGCTTCCTCCATCTGACCCTCGACTTTGGTTTTGTTTGTTTCTGAGAGTCTCACTATGTAGCCCTGGTTGTCCCGGAACTAGCTATAGTAGACCAGGCTGGCCTTGAACTCAGAGAGATCCGCGTGTCTCTGTCCCCTGAGTGCTGGGATTAAGGGAGTATACCATCACATCTCTAGACATCTCCCTGGGGGAAAAGATCTGGCTTTCTTTACGTAACAGCAGCTTCTATCTTCTAAGATGGTTCTAGCAGCGGGGCAGCAGTTGGTATAGAATGGCGGGATTCACGTGACCTTCCCCCGTCATTCCCCCTCCCCCTTTCAGCACTGGGATAGAACCCAGGACCTAATACAAGCTAAGAATAAGATACCACTCTACCTACCACTGAGCCACAGCTCCTACCATCCAAATGTCGCCATTATTTTTAAGATAATAGTCTCATGTATCCCAAACTGGCCTCAAACTCACATGTACCCTCCACCTCTAAAGTGTTATTACTATGTCTATTTTCTTTTGATTATTGTTATATTTATTTACTTATGGAGAGCATACGGTGGTACCAGTTGCCACAGTATGCATATAGAGATCAAAGCACAAATCGTAGGTGCCAGTTTTCCTCTGCCAGATGTGTCCCAGGGATAGAATTCAAGTGTTCAGTCTCTGAGGCAAACTCGCTAGCCCTATGCCTGGTTTTTAATGTAGTGCTAGGGATAAAACTCGGGGTATCATGCATGCTAGGTAAGTACTCAGCCCCCTCCAATGTCTTAAGTAGGAATGCTGAGGGTTGAGGATTATTGTCTCAACACTGCAGATTGGAAGAAGTATGCTGCAAACTGAGGGCATCACAGGCGAGTACCACCGCCTATCTATTGCGGTTAACAATCAAACTCCCAAAACTGTTAACTCAGAGGGGCTTATGCGCAAACAGCACAAAGTTGAACCCAACCAGATGTGTGTGGTGTGGCTCAAGTCTCCCCAACTCCCAGTGAGTGCTTTCTGGGTGCTAGATACTATTTTAAACCTGTTATGCCCGCCAACTAATTTAATCTCCTCACCATTATGAAATGGGCCATGTCGATATTTTCTGTTACACGGCTAAGAAGCGAGGAACCCTGGCTGAGTGAGAGTAACTACCTAGTCACACAGCAAGGCAACTGGTGGAGGCAGCTTTTGAGCCCTAGTAATCTTGCTTCCCCAAACTAACTTCTATGTGGTCTTTACTTTTTAGATGTATTTACCTTTATTCATAGTGCACATGCGCAACTATGGAGGTCAAAGGACAACTTCCAAGAGTTGGTTCTCTCTTTTTACCACCTGGGTTCTGAAAATCAAACTCAGGTTGTCCTGATGGGCAGCAAGCTCCTTTTCCTACTGAGCCATCTCAATGCCCCCCTTTTTTGTTGTTGTTTCTCTTTTCTTTTTTTACGTATTTATTCATTTATTTAATGTATATGAGTGTTCTGTCTTCATGCACACCAGAAGGAATCTGATCCTACTACAGATGATTTGAGTCACCATGCAGCTGCTATGAAATAAAGTCAGGACCTCTGGAAGAGCAGTCAAGTGCTCTTAACCACTGAGCCTTCTCCTAGTCCCTGTTGTTTATTTGTTTTTGAGACAGGTCAGCACAGGCTGACCAAGAACCCACTTGACAAGTGAGGATAACCTTGAACTACTAATTCTTCTGGGTCTCCCTCTTTGATGGGTGATTAGAAGTATTCATCACTGTACCTATTATTTTGATTTGTTGTTGCTGCTGAGATAAGGTCTCAGTCTGTAGCCCAGGCTGAACTTGAACTCATGGAGATCCTCCTGCCTCAGCTTTGAGAATGCTGGGATTATAGGCATGAGTCACTACACTGGGTAAGGATGAGGGATAAGAAACTGCTGCATCGCTGGGCAGTGATGGCGCACACCTTTAATCCCCCGCACTTGGAAGACAGAAGCAGGCAGAGCTCTGTGAGTTCAAAGCCAACCAGGGCTAAACCCTGTCTCGAAAAAAAAAATTAAATAAAAAAGAAAGGAAAAGAAAGAAAAGGAAAGAAAGAAAAAGGAAAAAAAGAAATTACTGTATCTATGAGGTTAATACATTCCTTGGTAACAATTTAGGATAAATGTAACAGTTTAGGATAAATTTAAACTAATTCAGACCTTTGAAAGGCTTTTGAATTCTTTGCAATAGGCATGTCAAATAAATAGTGTACCTTCGAAAATGTGCCTTCCAATATGGGTGTTTGTGACACTGGTCTTTTAATTTTTCTGTGGGTTTGTACTTCTTCAAGGTAAAATTCTATTTGTTTCCAACCTCCTCTTTTTCAGGACAAATTAAATCTTTTTTTTTAATCTTCTTAACTATCCTGAAAAGTTGAATTAGGAAACTAAAGGGAGCAGCAATCTTGCAGACAGGTAGCTAACAGTTGGATGGGAGAGGCCTACACTTCTCCCCCAGCATCCTTTGAGATCCTTGGAGTTTTTTGCCATGTAGCCACCATCCTGGCACATATCAGTAACCCCAGTATTTAGTAGGTGGAGACAGGAGGGTCAGGAGTCTAAAGCCAACATCAGCAACATGAAACCTTGTCTCAAAATAAATACTGCTTCCCCATCCCCCGCCCCTGACAAAAAAATTTTTTTTGTCATGTACAGGTATTACCCCTAATATCTGCAACCAACATGATCTAGTTGTCTGGGTGGGGCCTTGGGGAAGAAAACCTATTTAGCAGACTGTGCTGAGGGCATTTGTGGCAATCCATCTTTATGTAAGTGGAACATGGGTTAAAAAGACACCACACGCTGAAATAAGACAACTGTTGGAGCCCCTGTCTTCCAGAAGCTCTGGGCATCGCAAGCCCCTGTGCAAAGCGTACACATGAACTGGCCGTAGTGGCGTCCACCTGTAACCCAGGACTCGGGATTTAGCAGGAGTTCAAGAATACCTGGCCTACATATTGAATTCCAGGCCAGGCTGGGCTACCATGTCTCATACTGCTCCCCCTACTTCATGTCTGCCTGTCTGTTGTTCTTGCCCACGTGCACGTGCGCGCGCACACACACAGACAGACAGAGTAAAAGCACAAGCTCTCCGCTTTTGAGTGAGAAAGCAGATTCCTGGAAACCATGGCTATTCCTCCTGCCTCCCTTGTACAAGCCATCAGCACGGTATTGAATAGACCAAAGAGACTTGAGCTAAAGGATGATGAATGAGTGACTGAAGCACTCTCCCTCGCTACCCATGGAGAAGCACGTGACTCGACACCCACCACCCGCCCCCTAGTTCTCTGTATAGGGAACTTCCCCTTCCCAACCTTGACTTCCGCAGACAATGATCACATTTTTCTGTGGTACAGGCTCTAAGTCACCAAGTGTTCACAAACACTCAAGTCCTGAAGCTAACATGCAGGGACTCAGGCTATCCCAAGCCCCCCCCCCCCAAGCCATCTGATGAAGGGAAGGGACCCTGCTATTGGCCAACTCGTTCAGTCTTTTGGGAAGCTGTCACAGAAGCCAGGAATTAGCCACCTTTAAACCTGAATGGGGAAGTACTGTTCTGAGAGGCCTGCAGAGTGGCAGTAGGGCTTCCTGGGACTTAAGCTAGCTTCAGGGAAGGGTGCCCAAATTTGGGGGCAATGAGGTCTGAGTAGTGGGCTGGAGAGGGCACACTGCCAGCTCTGGCTGGCCTGGAGCCAAGAAGTCTGACTGAACTTGGGCCAGCCCTGTTGGCCCACAGACTCAGTAAGCTCACAGCTCCAGCGTTCCTTGCCTCTTTGTTTGCGCTGCCCTACAGTTCCCTGGTAGTGTTTAGGAATGCTTTGAAGGTTCCAGCAGGTTTCGCCAGTGCTGAGGGAAACCAAGAGCAAAGGCTGGGCCCAGGCCAGGTGGCTTGAAGGAGGGCACCTGTGATCACACTGCAACACCCCAACGGGCAAGTGGAATCTAGGGGGCACAGAGGGAGTGTGCCCAGGGGAGGGAAGATATATTTAAGCTAGTTCGAATTCTCTACTAGGAGACTCCCCTCACAATTCGAAACCGTGGAGATTCACAACTTTGTTTTGTTAAGGGAGTCAGTATTCCCTTATCACATGAGTGGGGTGTGTGTGTGTGTGTGTGTGTGTGTGTGTGTGTGTGTGAGAGAGAGAGAGAGAGAGAGAGAGAGAGAGAGAGAGAGAGAGAGGGGAGTTGGGGGGGTGGAGCACAAGCTATTCTTTTCTGTTGGTGGAGGGCAGCAGCACAGGCTAGTCCTGACTAGAAAAGCTGCCTTCTTGATTTGCATCAAAATCTCTGGCCTGCCCCCCCAGGGGAAATAAAGTCAGGCAGGCTTCCCAAGGAAGGGGAAGTAAAGGGCCCGTGTGACCTCTGCCACCATCAACACTGAACAATCTGGAAGGCCCTGGAGTTTAGCCCCAGCGGGGTGGTTCACTTCAGATAGGCGTAGAGGGGCTGGAGAGATGGCTCAGAGGTTGAGAGCATTGCCTGCTCTTCCAAAGGTCCTGAGTTCAATTCCCGGCAACCACATGGTGGCTCACAACCATCTGTAATGGGGTCTGGTGCCCCCTTCTGGCCTGCAGGCATATACACAGACAGAATATTGTATACATCATAAATAAATAAATATTAAAAAAAAGAAAGAAAAAAAATAAAGATACAGATAGGCGTAGAGGTTCCTAGTCGCCACAGGCTGCCTGTGGCCTAACCTCCCTTCAGGAATCTAGCTGAAGGCTAGGGGTAAAAGTGGAGCTCTGGAAGAGGCTGACTTCCTTCTCAGTCTCAGCTCACTCACTGTGGGCCTTTGTTGTCCTCCACAGAAAAGGTAGGAGCATTTTGAGGATTCTAGCTCTGGTGGCCCCAGATGCCCAATATACTGCTTTGCATACAGCAAGTCTTAAAAATGGCTAAAAGTTTCGCCCAGGAACAGCAGTTTTGTCCAATCAGGAGTTCCTTTAGTCCTCTAACTCTGTGTCCTTGGTACTTGGGTTCTGGTCTTACTTTTTGTCACAATGACCCAATGTTTTCACCCTCAGAATCAATTTCCTCCACTGAATTAGCCAGGGTTCAAAGCCCCAAGGCCTTTCCAGGTCTTTGGCCACCTTTCTTTGCAGGCAGCTCTGATCATCTGGATCCCATGTAGGGGCCAGCAGCTTTGGCTGCATACTCTCCTGTTCCTTCCGCTCCGTGTAACTTGACCATACACTCGATCCTTGGGCTCTTTGACACATCTGTTCCTTTCTGTCTCCACAGCCATTTATACAGTTCCAGCTCCGGAGTACATAGGCCTGTATAGCACGTGAGCGATGACTCCAAAGCCACAAGGGCACTTGGGTCATTTTTTTTTTCTCTGCAGCTAGCATTGTCTAGAGCTCTGATAAACCTCCCCTCGCTCCCAGATGATGACACAGGCCTGGTTTAGGGACATGTGGTCTCTGGATTTTCCTTCATTCCCATTTCTACTTGTTTCGGTATTGGCATTGATGTGGCCTCTGAAACTCTGCTTAGGGTAAACAAAGTGATCCGAGGGGTCCCTTTCCTCCTACTCTCAGAAAAGTCACTTTCCCTGCTTAAGTAATGACCGCCTTTTCCTTCCAGCTTCCTGTCAGCCTACGTATATTTAGTGCAAGCTGCCCTGGGTAGAGTTTAATTAGGTACCAACTCACCCAGGGGCAAAAACCAAGGACCCCTCTCAGGTTGAACAAATGGGACCCAGGCCTGATGTAGGAGCCTGTAGTCAGCCTCCCCTGGTTGGTAAGTGACTGGCGGCCAGCAGGTATAGGGCTATCCATTCGCAGCTAATGATCGCCTTAGGCACCAAATGATGGAAAATCCAGGCCGGCTGGCAAGCTGCAGGGCGCAGCCAGGGACAATTGTACGGACCAGTTTAAGGGCGGCTGCAGGGAGGGATGGCAGAAGGAACATAATGTGTGTGTCTGTGTGTGTGCGCGGGTGTGTGCATGTGTGTTTTCTCCCCCCAGCCTCCCTGCTACCTTTCCCCAGCTTATGCTCTTTTCTTACATTTTTCTCTTGTTTCTAGCCCACGCAAGTGGAAATTAGAAAGGTCTTTGAATCCATTTATTTGTTTTAATAAAGACAGCATTTTAAGCAGCATATTTGCAGCAATTGAGTGTTAAACTAAACACCAAGCCAGCTAAATGTGTTAGGGGGAATGAACAGTCAGTTTACAAGAAACATATAATTAACACGTTCTTTGACTTTTTCTAAGCCTTTGTCTGGCTCAGGACAAGACAGAAGAGCCATGATCAACTTTAATAAAATGAAAGATCACATTCAGGCAAAAGGGGGTCAGGAAAGTTCCGAGTGAAAACAAAGGCAGAAGAAGGGATTTGGGGCATTAAAAGATATATGCTTTAAAAAGACATCTTTTGTTTCTCTACGTTAGTCAACAGCCATTTTCTCCTTCCCAATAGGAAGACTCTAGCTTGGACTGTACCTGTGAACAGTCACAGAAGCACAGTCCTGGAGGGGAAGGGGGGGGGACACAGTCCTGTAAGGGGAGAGGAGGGGGGACTGTACCTGTGAACAGTCACAGAAACAGTCCTGGAGGGGGAGAGGAGGGGGAACTGTACCTGTGAACAGTCACAGAAACACAGTCCTGTGAGGGGAGAGGAGGGGGGACTGTACCTGTGAACAGTCACAGAAGCACAGTCCTGGAGGGGAAGGGGGGGGGGGACACAGTCCTGTGAGGGGAGAGGAGGGGGGACTGTACCTGTGAACAGTCACAGAAACAGTCCTGGAGGGGAAGGGGGGGACACAGTCCTGTGAGGGGAGAGGAGGGGGGACTGTACCTGTGAACAGTCACAGAAACAGTCCTGGAGGGGGAGAGGAGGGGGAACTGTACCTGTGAACAGTCACAGAAACAGTCCTGGAGGGGGAGAGGAGGGGGGACTGTACCTGTGAACAGTCACAGAAACACAGTCCTGGAGGGGGAGGGGGAAGGTGGAACAAGGCACCTGCAGGAAATGCGGGGGGGGGGGGGGGGGGGGTCAGGAGGCTGGGAAAACCGGGCTAAAGGAAATTCCCATGACACAAAACGGGAGTCTTCCCATGGCCCGACTTCCAATAAACTGTTCCCCTCCTCAGCCCTCGGAGAAAGTGAAATAAGACATTAGACTTTCAATAATCTCATATGGTGATGATCAATCAAAACCCAGAGGAGAAGGCCAATTTATAGAAATTGTATCTGCTTCACTGGGCGGCTGGAACCAGGGAGCTGAAAAGAACACTGTGGCCGCCTTTGATGTGTGAAGTTGCTCCCAAATGACAAACGCCAAAAAGCACTGCCTGTACACATGGGGTCTTTTCAAAGAGAGGGCGCTCCACAGAGGGCTGTCCTGGGCCTCTCAGTGTGGGGACCTGTCTAAAGGGGAAGCACATGCTTAGGCCACGTAAACGCTATTAGTTTCCATTAGCTGCTGCTTATTTTAAGCCGGAGTTGCCATCTTTCTTATTTGTTTTATCGCCACTGAAGTTTATTTACTGAATTAACTTTTAATGGACCCTCGACTTTGTTCTTCAGAGTTAGCTTCTAATACTTGGGCCTTTTTAGCTAGGCCCCCTCCAGGCTTTGTGATCAGCTTGCCTTTGTGACCCTCAGGCCCTGTCCCCTCCACCCCAATCCTGGAGGTGAAGAGCTCAGCCTCTGTTAACTCCTTGACTGCTGGTGTCTTTTTTGTGTAGCTACTAATCACCTCCTTTTGATCACTGCCAAGTTCTCAGGTTGAAGGAAGGAAAAAAGACCTCTTGACCATTCTGACTGGCTTTCCACATGAGCCTGAAAATGTCGACAAATTTGAAACATCTGCCGGGCTGCTTTGGTCTGATTGCTAAAATATGCCGACCTCAAGCCCCCTCCCCCCGCCCTTTTTAATCTGTTTCATATTCACAAATTAAGCATTTAGTCTGGGTAATAAATCAGGGCGGTTTACGAGGCTCACAAGAGACAAACAAGCGAAAAGGGCGCAACACAAGCCCTTGGAAGCGGAGCTGCCAGAGCCGGGAACTCCACGCACTGGAACTCCTAGGGCAGCCCTGGTGCACCCCGAAAAGACTCCCACACCCACTCTTTGGCGGGTCGGGGGGCCTAGTAAGGTAGAGGGTATAGATGAACAGCCCTAGCCTAGGCCCACACGCCTGGAACCTTCCGCGATAATCTGGAGTACCTGGCCTGCTCCAGCTCCGTGCAACTGGGCACCCTTGCCCTGCAAGGAAGCTGCTGCTGGCAAAGGTGAACACCTCACCCCACCCCACCCCGCACACACACCCTGTAGTGGGCCCATTAACCCACAGAGATACTGGGTTCCCCTCCCCCACCCTCTCCTATCCGGCTGGGCTCAGCCTTAAAGATTTCCAACCCTACACTAACCAAGGAAGAAAAAGAGTCCCTCCATGCCCACACGTGACTGCCACCAAGCCTGGGCATGAACCTCTCTGGGCCCGCTCCCTCCTCCCAGGTTTCAAACCTAAGTAGCCACAAAGCTACTTTCAGATTCAAATGCAAAGCGGATGGCGCCTTTTGAGTGGATCCAGGCTTTACAGAGGAGCTGGAAAGAGGACCAAAGACACAAACGGGACGCGTCCAGCCCCGGTTTTAGTGGCCACGCAAACTCGGGGGGGGGGGCTCTTATTTGTGCGTTTCCCGCCTTCCCTGGATCAACCGTGAGAAGTGGACCTGGACCAGAGGTTTCGGACCAGTCCCAGTCCAAAACCTTGAGAGACCTCCCTCAGAGAAGAGTGGCTCTGGGGTCACCTCGATTGGGCCCTTTGTCGCCCTGCTATATACTAAAGTTCCCTAACGACTGATGTTCTTGATGCTATCACGGGACGCGGTGGGGCGGGAAACCGGGGATCCTGGCTGTACAGCCCACCCCGAACCTAGGGAGAGGGTATAGGAACAATTCCCCCAACCCGCAACATAGCACAAACGTCGCCCTTCCTCTTTCCCTAGCACACATTCCAACTGCGAAAGCCATTACCGCCGGCGCGTGAGAGACTTTTAAAATATTTACAGCCCGCTCTCCGCACGGTAGCCTGATAAATCTTGTGGGCGCGGAGGCGGGGCGCTCAGGCGGGGGAACGGAGCCCGGGTGGGGAGCGCTAGCTGCTTCTCCCCACCCGCCGTCCCCGGATCCTCTCGCTGCTCCCACTTCGTAACCCCGGGCTGGAGAGGCGACCCGAGCTTGTGCGCAGCGCCCCCGGGGGCCCTGGCCCGGCCGGAGAGGGCGGGGGGGGGGGGCAGAGTCCGAGAGAAGGGAGGGCGGGGAGGCTGATTTAGAGGTTCTCACCGGGAAGCGAGCAAAGCACAGACCTGAGAGCCGCCGTGCGGTGAAATCCGAGGAGCTCTCTTGGCGAGGAGGGGCTGTCAGAGGCCATTTATCTCTCGCCAGAGTGGAGGCTCGGCTCCCACACCGCCCGCGAGTAACAATGGCAGCGAGCAGCAGCTCTGCACGCGCTTCAGTGCATGAATGGATTGCGGAAGATGCCTGCGCTCCACTCCGCTCAGCACCCGCGGCTCCTCGAGCGCCCCTCCCCGCCCCCGCCCCCGCCCCCGCCGCCTCCCTCGGCCCCCATGGGCGCCTCGCCTCTCGGGGTTCACAAGTTGGGCCCTACGGCGTGGTCCTTCTCACTCAACCGGCGCCTCCCCCTCCTCACCCCGGTTCCCCCAAGCCGTTCCCAGGGCCTTGGCACCTCGCCATCGATAGTCATTAGGGGCTGAAACTTGACACTAGCCTTCCCAGCCTCCCCGACGCAGCCACCCCAGCCGGCTCGCTCCCTTTCTCCCGGCCCTGGCAGCTCGCGGCAAGTTTACTTTCAAGGAGTTGGACCGTGTTTCCGCCGCAGAGGCCGACCGCCTGCGGACCGGAGGGTGGGGGGGAGGGGGGAGAAGGGGTGTGTGGGGAGGAGGGAGTCGGGGCTCCGAAGGGTGTCACCTGCCCTGAGGCCTAGGGTGTTCCCAGGTGTTCGCTGGCTTTCAGCCCAGTCGCCACTCCCAGTCCGCTGATCCACAGCGGGTCTTTGCATTTGGCACGTGCGCATGCACTCTGGGTACTCGGACCCCAGCCCACATGTCCCGCCAACTTTCCGATAGGCAGCAAAACAGTGTGCCCAAATTCTTCACGGCGACTAACAGTCTCCAGAGTGTTGGGAGAGGTCAGCCGCAGACGTGTGCCCCTTCGACTCTGCATAGGAGGTCTAATAAAAGTCCCTCGCCAGTTTCCGCTTGGGTTGGAACGACGAAGCAAACCCTAGCCCTCCGGGGTTCGGATCTCATAGTCCTGCCAACAGTTTCTAAAGACTGGAGAACCCTCTAGAAGTGGATACCCACAGCGACCTTAAGGCAGTGCCTAGTAGCCCGCGGGAAAAGGCCAGGTTTCAGGAAGCCAGCCACACGTGCGCAAAGGCGCACGCAGGGAGGCAGAGCGCGACCCGTGGACCCAGGAGACTAGTGAGGACAGGCGAGAAGCTGGCAGTGAGACAAAGCCAGAGAACGCCAGGAAGGCTCAGCGCAGACCCGGAAACACAGGCACAGCAGCCGCCACCAGAGCCCATCGCGGAGGCGTGCGCAGCCAGGCCCTGCCCGGTACATCTCAATTCATGTGAGAACGCGCACTCGGACTCTAGGAGGGCCCTGCTGCTAGGGTTAGTCTCTGTCTGTCCGGGGTAGGTCAAGTATATTTGGAACTTCCCAGCAGAGAAGGGGTCCCTGGGGCGGTCTTTAAGGCTCCAGGCCCCTCTGGTGTCCATCCACCCTTCTCAGAGCTTGGGACAAAGATAGTAGGTTAATAATAGCAGTTCAGCACATTCTCAGAGGAGGAGCATGGTCTTAGAAGTGCCAATGGGCTTCCCTATGATGGTATCATTGGGCACACTACCCATTTTGACTTTTAAGCAATTAGGAACCAAGCTCGGTTTCCCTCAACCACTAACCCTGTAATGCAATTCGAGTAAAGATCTAGCATAGGTACCAAGGCTCTCTGGCCACAGCCATCATACTGGGCCAATCAGTGCCTAGCAAGCCTCAGTTCCCTTCCTGTCACCACGGGCTCCATTGCACTGGCAGTGGCTGCAAAACTTCTCCCTCACATGAAGCCAAGTGCTTTCCACTGCTGTTGGCTGTGCCCATAGACACTCCCTGAACCCACACACTGGAACACACTCATGCTTCTTCTGGCCCTTCTGTCTTCCTGCTGGTTGTCCTCTCAAAACCTGAGTGTCTAACCCAGTGAAGTAGTAGATGGCTGTCATGGAGTCTGGGTGGTCAAGTGGAGGCCACCGGAGAGTGAAGGCCAAAGCCTTTAAAGAGGAATGAACTTTTCTGTCTGAGAAAGAAGGCATCTAGGCATCTCAGCCTGATGGGATGGGGAAGCAGAAAGGGAAGGCCAATACCAGTCTCAGCCTGCCTTCCAAGGGAATAGTTTCTCTTTTGCACCAGTGGTTCCATCCATCTGTAAGGGAGCCAGAGTAGACAGCATTACCCGCGGTGGCAGAAGAGGAAAAGGGCCCCAGAGTTCAGCTGCTGGAGTAGGCCCCGAGTTTCCTGCTGGAGTTCACTTTCCTGCTCAGGAGGCTGTGTGCTTGTCTGGGGTAAGTCTGTAGAGGGAAGGGTGACTCCTGGCCAGGAACAGCCATCCAGTTAAGGAAGTCCCTGAAGGAAGGACAGAGCTCCACACCTCTTCCTCTGTCCAAGCCCGGTACAGAAGTCCTAGCTCTTTACATTGAAACATGGAGTGCCCCCCACCACTGCCCTTGGGCAAAGGCTTTAAAGTTCCTCCCTATCCCTACAGCAGGAGGTCTCAAGTCAGTCTTGGGAGGCCTAGCCCTTTCCTCTGACTTCCATCCCTGCCCACCCCCCAGCCTTGGCTGCAAGATGCCTCGAGTCCAACTGTGGTTTCTGGGCAATAAAACAACTATTAAAGTCACAGGCATGGTTGATGATTTGCATCACATCCTCTCATGCACGGATTCAATATTTAATATACAATATTGAATACGGATATTAAAAATCAATAGCTAGGGACCCCTGGGGAGATGTCACAAAGCGATCCTGCTTCAAGAATATAACCAGTCCCCCTAAAAAGACAGGAACAGCAAGTTCAGCCAAGCTAAAGTAGGCACCAAGGGAACTGAGGAGTCATGGCTGCATCTCAGCTTCCTGATATGTTTAAGGGTACTTGTCCTAAGTTGAGCAGAAGCAAAGCCAACTAAATGGTATGCTATGGACTTTGCTCGCTGCAGGACCAGAGCTTGTTTCTCTGCAGGCTGCCAGCCAGGTGCATGGAGCTATTCCGTAGCTGTTGGTACTTTCCTTTGGTTCGGGGCTGAGTCTTGTGTGCAGGCTCTCAACTTTTCCCACCATGATGGCTCCTTTCCTGAGCCTCAAGACATCCATCACCTCAGGCTCCGTGGGGGAGAGCTCCTGGCGTAAGCTTTCAGGGAGATGAAGCAGAAATTCCAGTGGCTCAGGATATTCTTCGTATGATAAAAAAGAAGGAGAAGAAGAGGAGGAGGAATGCCTAAGTTGCAGGGTCTTCTGCGGTACCACCACCACCTTCAGACCTGTTGGTGGCTAGGAGCTTCAGGGGAGTGACAGAGGGAATGGGCCAAGAAAGCACATGCGCTTTGTAGTCACGATCAAGATCATCTGTTAAAGAGACAGGAGACAGCAAGCTCCTGGGATACATAATTATCTTTTCAGGCCTGGCAAGGAACACCAATTATTCTCTTCCTTATCAAAACATAGAAATATGCTTTATCAAAAAAAAAACTAGGCATTCACAGACTGATTAGGTCTGTGAAAGAGAATAAACATTTTCCAGGAATTCCACCTCTCGCCCAGCTATGGAAATGGAAGAGAAACTGACAATAAGAGACATCAAGCTGAAGTTAACTGACTGAAAGGGTCTGGAGAATTTAAATAGATAGGAACAAAAACAAAACCCTAAGTGAACTTGACCTACTGAAGTGCCATCCTACACATCAAGTTAATGATAGCAACTCCGTGAATTTCCTTTTTATCATTGTTTAAACCAACATGGAACTAGTGAGAAGTCTTGGAAAGATCCCTCAGGAAAACCTCACAGTAGCCATTCAGGTAAAAGTCAGAAGTGAAGACCAGAGGTGTTGAGAAATTGCAGTAAGAAGCCTATGGCCTCCAGTCTTTGTTTCCTAACAGTTGTCCTAGAACCATCAAAGCCAGGGTGGGAACAGACACTCCTCTCAGAGCCCAAACAGGAAAAGCAGCTGCGGAAGATCCCCTGATGGTGGTTCACTCAGCCAGCCCCCTGAGAGTTTGCCTGTGTATATGCATGGACTTCCTGGCTGGAATTCCTACTCTTACAGCATTGGACCCTAGGCCTGGGAAATCCACTAGCCATGATTCTATGGGCATGTTGGATAGAAAGCAACAGAGCTGCGCCGTCATCAGCAAACGCTCCCCCAGCCTAAAGGAACTGCTCTCTAGTTCACTTGGCCGCAAGGCCAAACTCTGGCCCTCTTACTAGCCACTCCACTTCACAGGCTCAGCAAACGATTTGCATCCAGGAGGAAGGAGTGGCTAAGGCCAGCAAAGGCGCCCGAAGAGGCTGGGGGGGGGGGGAAGCAGCAGGCAGGCTTGAAGCTGACCCAGCTAGGGAAGATTGCACCTCCAGAACCCAGAGAGTGGTATTTTTCCAAAACCTGCTTGATACTTCAACTCAGACAGCAAGCAGCTTCGTGGCATTTAGATGGCCTATACCCAAAAGTGGGGACGACCTCTGCCAAACTGTAGTGTAGACAAGGGTAGATAGGGGACTGGGTAGGACAGTGGGAATTATTTGCCTGCCTTTGCCACCCCACCCTTTTGTACAGTTTTCCTGTTAGGAAGGGAAGCCAGTGGATTTGTTCTTGGAGGCCCTCTGGACTGCCCGCCACTTCCTGGTGAAAGGCCGTGAGAATAAAGGCTTTCTGCCAAGAGGTCCCCCTGGTTTAACACCTAGAACCTCGAATCCTGGCGGGAATCCTCGCACTTCCAACAAGACTCTCTCTCTTACACACACACACACACACACACACACACACACACACACACCAAAAACTACTCCCAGAACTGCTGAGGTGAATGCAGAGCCTAAGGCCAGGGTCAGTGAAGGGACTGTCCCCATCACCAACTAGTTGCTGGCCGAGATAACAGCTGTGGGAGGGGGGAAGGGAGCCGCAGGCAGCCACGACTGAACGGTTGCGATCTAGAAAATTCAACAAGAGGCCGCCACAGTGGCGGCGGCTCCAATTAACTGAGCCAACAGGGAAGGCAGAGAGCGCGGCAGCGGCCCTGCCGATCCTGCCCGGGGCGAGCAGGCGGGAGGGGGCGCGGGGTCCCGGAGCTGCCCGGGCGGCCCTCGCATGGCCCCTCCCTGGGCTCACGGAGCGCGCCTGGTGTTTACATACTGTCCTTCCGACACGAGAGCAAGTTTCAGGCCGCGCTGGAGGCGCCTGGGGCCGGCCACAGGCCGGGGAGAAGGGAAGAGCTGGAGCGGGATCTAAGGCCGCGCTGCATCGCCGAGAAGACCGGGCCACGCGTGACCGCAACTAGTGTAGCCCTCCCTCCTGGCCAGGGGTGAAAGTCTACCGTGTAGGGTGGCAAAGGCAGGTGGAGGTGCGGAGTGCTGTCCAGAGGGAAAAACACGTCTGGCTCGCGAACGAAGCCCGGGTCTGAGAAGCCACGGGGCGGGGAGGGGGCTCTCTGATTGGAACCCTTCGAGTCCTCTTTGTGAGCCCTCACTCCTCCCCCCAACTCCTTTGATAGACTACCCGATCCAGGCTATTGTTGGGGGCTAAAGGTCTGTGGACTGCAAAGACACACGATTGGGAGCGACCTCTCGCTTTTCCTGGCGCAGCCTGGCCCCAGTGCTGCGGAGTGCCCGAGGGTGCCCGGTGCTGTCAAGTGTGGGCAAGTGAGCTCCAGTTGCCGACACACTGTAAACAGCCGCGTGCGCCCGCCTAGCCCGGGGTGGGAGCCCCAACCCAAACACCTAGTGTCCTCTCGAGCTCCCAGGCGAGGTTTCTGTGGCAGGGACTGAGGAAAGAAAGCCCCTATGGCCTCCCCCAGCCCGCGCGCCGCCACCTGGATCCTGAAGAGAGTGTGGTCAACCTGCAGAGGCGCCAGGTGCTGCTGGGAGGGGAGAGCCAGCCTGTACCCCTCCCCGTTGAATACTAGCTTTGTTCCCGTAAACAGGGGAAACATTAGGCTGCTGCCCCCAGGGAAACACAAAACTTATTTTTGAATCTCGGAAAGGGCGGCTGACTGAATTTCGAAGTTCCCGAGATCGGCCAAGGAAGGGAAAAGCCGAGGGCTGGGGGAGACCGGGAGACTTGAGAGACAGGCCAAACTGACGACGTGGGAGGAAAGCAGCTCAGGGTGTCCGGGCCGGAGTCTCAGGAACTCAACTCAGCGTGACGGTGCTTCGCGAGTTCCAGCGAACAGCCGGCTAGGCCAAGTGGTGCCTGGCCAGCCGACGGCTGCGCCAGCTTCCTGCCCTGCCCAGGACAGCGGAGCTGTAAGACACGCCACTTCTGGCTGAATTGGTATCCCAGGAGGATGAGGGTATACAAATAAACCCCGGATTTCAGCACAGTGCACACACCCCACCACCACCACCATCCACAACACAGTAGAGCCAGGCCAGTTGGTGGATCATCCGCTTCAGGCTCTCAACCTGGGGTTTAAGGCAAAGGTGCAGTGATCTAGTCAGCGAGGACGGCTGAGTCAGTCTGAGATGTCTTAGATGTCCTCCGTTGACTGCCTGTCCTTTCGGCTCCCACCCCGTCTCCGCCTAGCTCAGGGTACCAAGAAAGACGGCGGATTTTTCTCTTATTATCATTATTAATTATTTTTTTATTATTCCACAGCAGCCAGCGAACGCTCGGCCGCGCCCCTCCCCCGCTCTCCTGCGGCCTCTCTTTGTTGATTCTCAGCTGCGAGCGTGGCGGGCCGAGCCACCACTGCCGCGGAGCAAGATCTGCTCTTGCGCCCTGGGTTAGCGATACTAGCCGGCATAACAGGCAAAAGGATGAGTGAAGGCAAATTTGCTGTCATCCCCCCCAACTGCCACCTCTCATTTAACCTTCCCCACATTTAAGGAAGGGGTGGGCACTTAGTCTCTGTCCCTATTCCCCGTGGGACGCTCCCCTCCGTCTCGGAAGCTCAGACTGCGAATGAGGGTTTTCCCCCTTCCCCGTGGGCTCGCAAGGTTCCTAACTTCCTTTAAACCTCCCTCTTCGCTCCGAAAAGCCCCGAGGAGAGGAGCAGAGAGGAAGCCAGCCGCTAGTGTGCTAAATGAAGACCATGTGTGAGGATGGCGGCATCAGTGTGCAGCGGCTGGGAAGGGGGTGGTGAAGGCCGGTGCGCGGCCCAGGGCTCCAGGTCCAGGCAGACAGCCTGGGCTTTGGGGACTCAAAGCCGCAGCGAAGTACTGCTAGGCTGGCCTCGTGGCCAGCCACGGTGTGTGTGTGTGTGTGTGTGTGTGTGTGAGAGAGAGAGAGAGAGAGAGAGAGAGAGAGAGAGAGAGAGAGAATGTGAGTGTAAGCGGGCGCGCGCGTGTGTGCCTGTGTGCGTGCGCAGGATCTGCCGCGCCGCGGGGGGCGGGGGCGGGGACGCAGCCCTGACTTCCTGGGCCGCAGCTGCGACCCAGGGCGCAAGAGCAGATCTTGCTCCGCGGCAGTGGTGGCTCGGCCCGCCACGCTCGCAGCTGAGAATCAACAAAGAGAGGCCGCAGAGAGCGGGGGAGGGGCGCAGCCGAGCGTTCGCTGGCTGCTGTGGAATAATAAAAAAATAATTAATAATGATAATAAGAGAAAAATCCGCCGTCTTTCTTGGCACTGGGTTTCCGCGTGGCTGCAGCGGGAAGCCCGCTGTCCTTGACGCGGCCTCCCCCGCCTGGTCTGGCTACCCCTCCCCCTTCCCCACCCCCTCCCCTTCCTGGGAACCGGGAAGAGAAAGGTCTGCAGCTGACAAATATTATCCATTCTCCCCATCGATCGCGGAGAGTACAGATGTGAGCGCTTGATGTGCCCGCGGAGCGGCGGATCCTCCCTGCTCGCTCCCTCTCGCCCAGGCGCCGCTCGCCGCCCCCCTCCTCCCCCTTTGTTCTCCTCCCCTTTCCCTCTCTTTAAATAGATTTCAGGGCGCTGCCTGTTGGAGAGCAGCTGGCGATCTCTCCAGAGAGAGAGAGAGAGAGAGAGAGAGCGAGAGAGAGAGAGAGAGAGAGAGAGAGAGAGAAAGAGAAGCCCGAGGTGCCCTGTCACCAGCCTCCCCTCCCCCACCTGCTCTTTCCGCTGTGAGCCCACCTCCCCTTTTTTCAGTTTCCCAAACAGAAATGACCAGGAACACCCACGTCCACTGCAGCGCGAACCTCGGAGCCTTTGGACGCCTTGCGCTGTCCCCGTGCTGTTCCTTGTTTCTGTGAGGAAAAGGAGGAAAGCGCAGGGAGGTTACATAGCGCCCTGGCAGAAGATCCGAGGGTCGAAATCTTTCCCTGGCAGCAGCAGGGACAGTGCCCGGGTCACTAAAAGGGTGCAGTTTACCCATTAGGGAAAAAGTCGGACAAGGCGGCCCCTTTATTCCTCTTTTGCAAATGGCAGATTAAGCCGGCAGCGCTCGGCTTCAAAGGGGCCCGGCCGCCCCGCAAAGGGTTAACCCTGCGGCCCATAATCGCAGACACACACTCACACGCGCGCGCAGCGCACCCTCCCCGCTCGCCAGAGCGCCGGCCAAGGCCCGCAGTGCACCCGGGGCTGGGGGAGTAGCTTGGGGGGAGGGGCGGGCTTAACCAGGCCGCTCCACTGAGCCCGGGCCACCTCGCCGTCTGTCACTTAAATGATTGTCCTCCGCTCCGCTCAGTGCGGTCAGTACGGGCTGTTAACAGGCAGTTGCAATCAGTTTCCGAAAGGTCAGCCAAGGTCCTCCGGCTCTCGCAGACGGAAGGCATTACGAAACCGCTTTTGTATCTGAAGGCACTTTAGAAAACGAAGCAAAGAGGGGCTCACCCCAGCGCTGCTGCTGCTAGGAGCCCTGAGAGGGTCGTAGGCGGTGGGGGGAGGGAGTCTGCAGCCCCGCGGACTTGGCTGGGCAGCTAGAAAATCACCGGCCGAGTGACCTAGGCCCTTCGTGTTCCGATGGGGAAGCGGAAGGTGGGCAGGCTGTAAGGGAAACAGAAATGGGAGGAAGTGGGAGAGACGTCTTGGTTCCTCTCCTTTCCCGGCCTGTGGCCCACACCCGGTCCTGGACCGAGGTGGGTGGCCTTGGGGACGGGGAGACCCCACGGTCTCTCCTAGACTCTCCGACATGCATAGGTGATGAGGAGGGTGATAGGGGTAAAGACCCTCGTAAAGCCAGCGAATCCCCGCGCGGTGTCTGAAGACGCCGCTGCTGCCGCCGCTAGAAGTCGTCCATCAGCAGCCAGTCCAACCTGCCAGTGATAATGTGCGATCAACACCAAATCACCCCCGCCAGGCGCGATCCATCATCACAGCGCTCCGCAGGCCCGTGTGAGCCTGACTCGCGGCTGGGAGGTGGGGAGGGGTCCGCAGAGCAGGAGGTGGTCACCCAGCACACCCGAACTCTGCGGACCTCGCTGCCCCTCCCGGAGACATGCACCTTGGTGTTCATAACTCTCCAAGTTCCCCAGCTGCGGAGTGCAAACACGGTGGCTCCAGAGTTCCGGGCACGGTCACTTAGGAGCCCGCATGTCCTCCACACCCAGTTACCCTGGTCACACCCAGCAAAGCCATCCTTTCCTTGGCTTTGCCCTGCCTGTCCCCTCCCCCTCCTTCGAGAAAGCGTGGCTGGCGGGAAATTAATATTTAATATCGTGAAATTGATTAAAGGGCTGGAAGCCGGCGATGGGGTGGGGGAAGGGTAGGGTCTCAGCGCGTAATTAAAGATCTGGGAGTGGTGGCAGCTTCTGGTCTGCCCTGGCCCCACACAGTCTTTGTGAGGCCCAGGCGGGGTCGGGTGGGGTTGAGCCCGTAGTAGCTCATGAGGCCCTAGGTTCTGGCACTCGCTGGGGGGCGCGCTCTCTGGGAAGTAGGTTGTAAGCCTAGCTCACCTAGAGATTACACCGAGAACTGAGGTCCCCTTCTCTGCACTGAGGTTCGAATGTTTCAGGTCTTAGATGTTTGCTAGTTACAGTAACTCCTTCAGGATCAAGAGGTCAAGGACCTCCTGGCGCTCTGTGTTGACCTTATGACGCCACCCCCAAGGCATGGGTCTTTTGGAACTCTCAAGCAGGACTTGTGGAAGAAGGACTCAAATCCTGCACCTAGGGACCCCTAAAGCTGGGCTTACTCGGGGTTCCTGCCGGTTCTCTCAGGTCCAGGCTCCACCCTGGACCATTCACGCCTGGGGAGGCTTAACTCGTTCAGCTGTGCTGCAGATGGGGCCTGCTGCTTCAGGCTGCTGTCTCTAGAGAGCCTCACTGAAAGCAGCTCAGCCGGCAACCTGTCTAAATGTTTAAGGTTATAGTGCTTCCTGGGAGGGACTGGGCTGGACAGGGACTAGGGGTGATGGTGCAAACCCCAGCTACCTGGAGAGGCATTGGGTAGGTACTAGGTCTGCATTGGGTAGGTTGGCTTTGTGGAAGCTTAAGAAATCCGATGGTTGAACTGGGCATGGTGGGACACAGCTTTGATGCCAGCACTCAGGAGGCAGAGGCAGACAATTTTCTGTGAGTTTGAGGCCGGGACTACATAGACCCTGACTCAAAATAACCATCAAACAAACAAAAAATCTGATAATTGGTTCCAGTGGTGGGAATGAACCCAACTCAGAGTCCAGAATCTTTAGTGTCTTGAGCTTTGTTTTGTACACGATTTCTTTATTTCTATGTATTTATTTTTGCAAAACACTATGTCTGAAAAGCATCAAGTGCACAGAGAAAGCACACTTGGAATCCAACAACTAGCAGCAGCATCATAGATCCTAATCAAGTAGGAGACCCTGAGGGCCAAGCTGACTCCAGGCCTACTGCGGGGAAGGTCAGGACCAGAGAGGATTAGGCTTAGCCTAGGGTTTATTGCTGTACTTGAACAAAGTGCCAGGGGCTGCCTAAACTGGGGCAGGAGAGAGGTAATTAAAAGGGGAACTGCCGAAGAAGGAAAGAGTAGCTGGCGTGGCTGCTGCAGAGGTGGGTGGAGGAAATGTTTTCCTTCAGAATAACAAGGCAGTGCAAATGTTATGCAGAACGACTTCGTTTCATCAAAACAAAACCCAAAACTTCACGTTCAGCCTCTCTTCTGAGCTGTACAACACGCTAACTTCAGACAGAACCTTGAGGTGGTAGGTGTCAGCCAACAATTTACAAAAAGTAATAGGGGAGCTTTTCGGGGTTCTTCAGTTCCTCCCATTGAAAGTCTACCTGCATCAGCCCCTCCCTGAAGGGGGGGGGGCTTTTGACCTCTCTACTTGAGCCCTTTGGGAGATCTCTTAGAATGCACCGCATTCATCAGTGCCATTTCTAGTAAATTGGACCTAAGGTTTCTTAGTGTCCTAGGAGGAAGGCAGCCTACTCAGCGCGCATACCGACGTCTGAGCAAACGTGTGGGGGGGGGGGGGGTGTGCTTATTCTGTAGCTTTTACTAGAAAATACTATGGATTTTCCAAGACATTTCTGATGACTTCAACAGGGCTGGGCTCTGTGTCTTATAAAGGGTACTCCGTGGTGGCTATGAATATTGTGGAACAGTGCTCCAAGGTTGGAGGAAACGACGCCTTGGGTGTGAAGCTTGTACCCAGGGGCCTGTCTACCAGATGTAACCTGGAATCCACCTCACGCTCCTTGTCCCAAGAACCTGGCCCTACCTTCTAGTAACAGGAGTATCACGATCATAGTGGGGGTGTGAGAAAGTATTCTGGAATGACGTTGAGCAGTGGGGCTGTCTGGGGAAGTGGGGAACAGCCCCGGGTCGCTCCTGCTGGAGGAGGTGCGACTTCCAGCCCGAGGACAGAGCGCGCGGTGGCTCCTGGCCCGGGGACTGCAGCCACCTTTCGCGGGCGCCAGTGGCCCGCGTGGCTGCGCGCCCGCCGCCATCTTGACCGGGAGGCGCGGATCGCGCTGCCCCCGGCGGTGGCTCCGTAGAGCCACAGGCTTGGCGGAAGGGACCTCACAGCCGTCTCCTAGCTGCCTGGAGCTGCGAAGCGTGCTGCCTGCGCTCCCTCTGGAACCCCCTCCCCACTGTGGGCCACGTGGGCCTTCTCCCTACAGGCGACAGAAAAGCGGCGACCCTCTCAGTGAAGCTGCCACTCGCAAGCCTCCCTTGTCGAGTCGCCAGAGCGGGTTGTAATTCCGACAACCACCTCTTGTTCACGGATTCCTGAGATGGGCAGCACGTTAGCAACTCTGGGCACACAGTGCTCGGTCCGCATAGCCCGGAACTTGGGCCTCTGTCCTCAAGTGCAATCCTCTTAGAGAGCTGCGAGCGAGGGGGAGGAGATGTGAGGCCAGTAGCCAGGTCCCCAGCATTCAAGGGCTTTCCAAGGCTCGCTCTCAGGAGAGAGTATTTGAAAGTCACCACGGTTTACAAGAGCCCTTGATTAGCGAAGGATGGAACTTTATGTGCCCTTTTTTTTTTCGGTGTAAAATGTGTTGAAGGAAAACTTAGTAAGGACTTAAGGGAATACAGAAGGGCAAAAGTGATTTTTTTTTTTATTTTTTAAAAGACACTTCGGGTCTTCTAGCAATTTACAATCTTAGTGAAAAGGCAGAATTGCAAATGCCTAGACACAAATAAAAGGCCTGTGAAATCGACGCAAATCAAAGGCCTGGGGGAAGGATCCATTAAATTATTTTTAAAATCGCCTTTATTCCTAGAAGCGTAGATCAGTGCTGGAAAGGAGGATAAAAAATTACTAACAGTAAACCGGGTGTGGTGGCGTATGCCTTTAATCCCAGCCTTCAGGAGGCAAAGGCAGGTGGATCTGTGCGAACGAGGCCAGCCTGGTCTATAGAATGAGTCCCAGGACAGCCTGGGCTACATATACACAGAAAAACTGTCCTGAAAACTCAAAAATTAATTAAAATTTACAAGCAGTGAATAGTTCCAAAGTTCCAGGGAATTTACAGTCTTCTGAAGGGCTGCTATTTAGGAGGAAGAATAAAAGTTTATTTAAACTAAGCAAAACACGAAGAATGAGAAACTCTGGTTCATTGCACAACTCCTGACATTCAGTATATGGTAAAGAAGCAATTTTCAATCAAAACATTCTATTTGAAATCAGTAAACTATCCCACCCCATTTTCATTAAAAATAAAAGTTTTAAGAAAATAAAACCAGCCGGGCGGTGGTGGAGCACTTTGGAGGCAGAGACAGGCAGATCTATGTGAGTTCGAGGCCATCCTGGTCTATAGAGGAAGTTCCAGGACAGGCTCCAAAGCTACAGAGAAACCCTGTCTTGAAAAACCAAAATAAATAAATAAATAAATAAATAAATAATAAAACTAACAGAGGACTGAGTGGCACAAGCCTGCGATTCTCAGCACTTGACAGGCTGAACAGAGGGGTTGGTCTTGGCAAGTTTAAGGTCAGTCTCATCTATAAAAATGAGTGCAACATGGTAAGACAAAGATGTCAAAATGAATTCTATGGGGTCCAGGGTAGGGGCGGGGATATGATCTCACTAGATGGGACTAGATAACCCAGCAATTTAGAGTAGTTGCTGCTCTTGCAGAGGACTGGAGGTGGGTTCCCAGCATTCATTTGGCCAACTCAACTTCAACTTCAGGTTCTAATGTCCTCTTCTGACCTCTGTGGGCACCTGAACCCACATGCCCCCCCACACACACACGATAAAATAAATATTTTTTTAATGTATCTTATGTGCACAGGTGTTTTAACGGCATGCAAGTCACTGTGCCATGTGTAAGCTTGGTGCCTGAGACAGTCAGAAGAGGACATTGAATCCCCTAGAACTAGAGTTAACACCTATGGTTGTGAGCTGCCATGTGGGTACTGAGAATCAAATTTGGGCCCTTTGGAAGAACAGCCAATGCTCTTAACCATTAGGTTATCTCTCCAGCACCAAATCTCTAAATATATACATAAAGAGAAGTAGGGCACAATGGGGCCTTTAATCCCAACATTTGGGAGGCAGATCAACACAGAGAGGCAAACAGACTCTCTGAGTCTGAGGCCTGCCTGGTCTACAGAGTGAGTTCTAGGACAAAAGCTGGAGCTGTATAGTAAGACCCTGTCTCGAAAAACAAAACAAACAGACAAAAAAGAAATGTAATCACCAAGATTCTTTTGTCTGAGCATGTTCTCTATGGGATTACACAATGTGACTGTGATTATAAAATATGGGAACAAAGTTAATAAGATATTGCGATCTCACACTGTAATAAGGACAGGGAGAAGTATGGAAATCTAAAATCTTGCTCTACCATCTTAAGACATCAATGGATAAAGCTGACATGGATTATTACTCAAGAAGTAATAATACACGTCCACATTATTTAGGGATATCATGATACTCCACAGCAAGGAAACCAGGGGAATACCCAAAAGGGACTAATTTTTTTTAAAAGATTTTTTTTAAAATTTATTATGTATATAGGTTTCTTCCCTCATGTATCCTGCAGTACAGAAGAGGACACCAGATCTTATTACAGATGGTTGTGAGCCACCATGTGGGTGCTGGGAATTGAACTCAGGATCTCTGGAAGATCAGCCAGTGCTCTATTCCTCTGAGCCATCTCTCCAGCTAATTTTTGTGCCCAGCTTTTACTTATAATTTGGTTTCATACGCTTTAGGTAAATATGCCATCCTTAAAAATATTTTTTAATTTTTTTAAAGTTGAATAAAAACTTGGGAGAATGAGGTGGGCGAACCAGAAGTTCAAGATCAGCCTAGGATATATGAGGCCCTGGCAAAAACCAAAATCATGCCCAATCCAGGGAGGAAATTTCATTGGTAAAGTTCTTCCTTAGCATTTATGAAGCCTTGGGTTCAATCTCCAGCATATCATAAAACAGGTCCTGCATGTACAGGTACATGCTGTAATCCTACCTCTGATGAGATAGAGCCAGGAGGATCAGAAGTTCAAAGTTATCCTTGGTTGTGTAGGACTTTGAAGCTGGGCTACATGAGCTTCTATTTGAGAAAAAAACAAAAACAAAACAAACAAAACAAAAACTTGAAATGGGAAAGACCAAGCCTAAGTATTTAGAATAGTAAAAGTTTGAGAATTCCCAGTCACCATGGTTTAACTGATGACCTTTCAACATACCACACTCAACTTGCCCAAAGTCCTGGGGTGGGGGTTGTCCATGACATAAAAAGGGGCAGGCAGAGAACTTGCCTAGCACACAAGAAGCCCTGGGTACCGTCCTCAGCACAGAGGGGGTAGGGAGAGGCCAAAAGGACACACACACTCAGGAAACCCAAGAAGACGGTGGATGAACTTTCTATTCCTGGTCTATAAATTCCTGGTTATAAGGGCAGAATAGGCACTTAAAATTAAATTTGTCTTTCTCTGGAAAGACACGGTTATGGATCTATTGTCTGAATACTTTCATTTTAAAGTTGTGCTCATTTGTTTGTGGTGCAGTTTCTGGGGCCCAAACTAGTGCCTTGCACAGGCTAGAGTGGCATTCACTAAGCTCCTGAGTGCAGCTTGTGGGTTACAGGGAGTTTATAAGGATGTCAAACTCTATTATACCACCTTGTAAGGTCTTATACTCACACTTACGCAAAGTACACAAAGGCCTGTCATTAGCAGCACACGTTAAAGGCTACATGTTCCAAACCAAAGAAACTATCTGTCTCACCCCCAAAGTACCCAGAACCTTACTTTCAAAACAAGATACCTAGGTACAGTAATATACCTATCTTTGCCATACACACACACAGACACATACACCCGCCCTAAGACTAAAATGGTCCCAATAACTTAAGAACACTAAAGTCTGCAGATGGGGGCTGGAGAGATGGCTCAGTGGTTAAGAGCACTGCCTGCTCTTCCAAAGGTCCTGAGTTCAATTCCCGGCAACCACATGGTGGCTCACAACCATCTGTAATGAGGTCTGGTGCCCTCTTCTGACCTGCAAACATACACACAGACAGAGTATTGTATAAATAATAAATAAAAAAATATTTTTTTAAAAAAGTCTGCAGATGAGATGTGATCAAACAGATCAAGTGTGGGCCTACTGCACCAAGGAGCTGGCCAATATTGGTTTGGCTTGTAGTCTTGGGCTGATCTACTATGTTCCTAGGATGTCCTACCGTATGTCACTTTCTCTTTTCTTCTTGATCAGAGGTAGAGTGGGTTTCTCCTTTTGCCCTAAGTCACTAGCCTATCTGGTAATTTTGTTAGAATTAGAAAAATGTCCCCCTGAGTCTGAATTATAGCTATCACTCTCTGTCTTGGCTAGGAATCTTTGTGCAGCAGACTAACTACACAACCTGATAGAGTGACCCTGCCTGAAGTCAGCCATTTCAGGGGCTACCCACCCCCCAAGTGTTGCTTAGTTCTCGTCCACAGGTTCCTGCTGAATGTGAGTTCCTTTGGTTTCTAGCATAAGAACTAATCCAGCAAACCCTGGTCGTCCTAAGGGAACTGTAGAAAACCAGATCCATACTGGTGAGCACAACAAAAGGAAGATCAGACTTCACCTATGGCTTCTCTACTCAGTAGGGATTTTAGCTTCCATTGAAATCTAGAACATGAGCAGCAAAGGGCCCCCCAAGTCCTTGCTGAAAATGATACTTTTATCAGGGCTAGAAAGATGGCTCAGTGGTAAAGAGCACTGGCTACTCTTCTAGAGGGCCTGGGTTCAATTCCTACAGCACCCATAGGGCCATTCACAACCATCTGTAACTCCAGTTCCAGGGACTCCAATGCCCTCTTCTGGCCTCCAGGCATTCACATGGCACACAAACATACATGCAGGCAAAACATCCAAACACATAAAAAAAATTCTTGATGATATTTCCACTAAAGAATGGGAAAGCATCCCTGGGGGATCTTTTGGGTGTTCAAAAATGGGGGAAATGATTTAGATTTCAGATTTGGAGGTGTGTCATCTTAGGGGTGCTAGGGAAAATAATAAGCACAAATTCCAAAGCCAGACAAAATCATGTTTTTCCACCACATTTTTATCTCTGTCCCCTAGTCAGAGTCACAATGAAATAGCAGATCAAAGGCAGAGGCAAATACAATTATGCTGCCTGTGAAACTCCTAGCATGAAATTAGAAGTCAAACTCTCCATTCAGGGGTTAGAGACAAGGATAATGGGAACCTGGGGCCCTGGAGATGTACCCAGCCTCTTTCAGTCACAATACTATCCATGCTGGGTATTTAAAACCACACTGGGGGTGGGGGCACAAACATCAAGTATGCAAATAATTTCTTATTCATTTTTTCTCCATACTTACTTTAGGAAATGTGTTGACTATATTCCTAGCTTTGTACCATAAAGATATCTGTATACTGGGGTGTGGCGTTATTTGTAAGGCAATAGTGACAATGTGGCCTGAAACAATGGAGAATGGCTGCACATCGCACCCCAAATGGCAGGTGAAAGATAGCAGTAGACACGGGCAGTCTCATCCGTTACCTAGTTCCCTTTCAATGCTGAAATGCCAAGACGCTGTCTGACCTACCACTCAATTCTTCCTCAGTCCTTCCTATGCTTGACAAGCTCACAGAGAGAGCTGTCTTTTGATATTTTCTATTTTTCATAAAATCCATATTTGCCTTATAGCTGCATTTCTTCCACCCTGACCTAATTTTAGCTCTTTGCCTCCCCCTGCCCCTGTGTTATTTATGAGGCCTCTGGAGGGTATCAGTGTCTATCAGAACATAGACTGTTCTGTTTAGAGCTCCTGCTGATCAAGCTAAGCTCTCAAGAGTGCCTGCTATGGGGTTCCCCTTCCCCATGGTCACAAGTTCTTTGCCACTCTTCCTAAAGGGTATAGTTTATGTCCCTTCCCCTTGATGTTTCATGTGACACAAGCAACATAGCATGGCTTCTGAGGGCAGGTCAAGTCTCAGCCTTATTTGCCGGAGTACTTGTTCTTAGTACTCATTTGCTGGAATACTTGTTCTTAGTACCCAAGGTGCTGCTCGGGAATTCTTTCTTACCACTCCAGCCACCAGTGAGGAAGCCCAGGCCACAAGGGGAGTCTTGAGCTTTTGCTATGGAGTGAAGGTCAGGGTTCATTTAACAGCCAGACATAAGTAGGGTGAGGATGCCCCAACATAATTCCACCTCCACCTTCTAAATTGTGGAGTCTTTCCATCAAATTTCAGAGCTACCAAATCAGTAAGTAGAATGAAACTGCTTCTGTATTCAGAACATTCCCTGCAACCGGCTGCTGCACAGGGCATCGGTTTCCCAGCACCTTGCTAAATCTGTGGAGGTGGGACCTGCCACCTAACCTGAGGACCTGAATTTCATCCTCTCGACCAATATGGTAGAAGACGCACATACGTGCGCGCGAGCACACACACACATTCTCTCTCTCTCTCTCTCTCTCTCTCTCTCTCTCTCTCTCTGTAATTTTAGAACAGGCAGTGGTGGCACACACCTTTAATCTCAGCACTCAAAAGGCAGGTGGATCTCTGTTAATTTGAGGCCAGCCTGGTGGTCTACTTAGCATGTTCCAGGACAGCCAGAGCTACATAGGGAGTCCCTGTCTAAACACCATCATCACTCAGCCAAACGTGTGTGTGTGTGTGGGGGGGGGGGGTGCTCAGAAGTTAAAAGCACTCGTTACTCTTTCCGAAGATCCAAGTTTGATTCCCAACACCCACAGGATAGCTAGCAGCAATCCCTAACTCTGATTCTAGGGGGTCTGACACCTTCTTCTGGCCTATGAGGGCACAAGGCATTCCCATGCTGCACAGATAATACATGTACAGAAAACACTCATAAATGTTTTTTAAATGTGTTTCTTAAACTGTGGCTTTTTTTTCTTGCTTTGAGATAGTCTCAATATGTGGCTTTGGCTAGAGTCAAACAAATTAATTGACAAAATTCCTGCTTGTGCCTCCCAAGTGCCGAGATGACAGGCATAGGCCACCTCAGCCAGCTTACAACATTGTGATAGTCACAAAACCCCTGGAGAATACTGACCTATGTCTTCCTGAGATTTCACTTCCCGTTCCCTCTCCCTGTGAAGGAGGTCCTCCAAGACCCTGCGGTTTCCTCCTCACCTCCACTGGCTGCCCAGGCAAGCAGCAGAAAGTACCTCCCTCAGCGGCTTTTCCTTTTCCACCCACTCTCTTCCTCCCCCACATTTCTCTTATCTTCTGGTGGCTGAAGACTCAGGTCTCTCCGTTTCTGAGAAGAAAGGGAATGGCAGAGGCAGCTTCCACTATTTCCTTCCTTGATCCTACAAATGGATGCTTTTTTAATCCCCTGACCACACCCCTGTGAAATGCGTTTCCGCTGACTAGGCTAGGCCCTCCAGTTGAATCACCCCAAGGGGACTCTGCTCCTCACCCTTTCCCCAAGCAGGTGACCCACTGACCTTGGTCTTCAGTCTGTCCTCCTGGGAAAGATCTGAGTAGGGGACTACAAGATCCAAAGTGTAAAAGGCTGAAGAGGGGAATGCCTTCTCCACCCCACCCCACCCCCACCCCTGCCAATACCGCGAGCAGAGCAGCTAAGGAGCAAAGAACAAGAGTCAGCTGACTCAGGAGGCTGAGGTAGGAGGATCCCTTAAGGCCAGGAGTTCAAGACCAATGTGGGCTACCAAAGAAAGATCTTTTCATTGGGGGTGGAGGGTGGACGCGAGGGAGACGCCATCATCCAACCGTTGAGGACTGGAGTTCAGATCCCCAGAACCTACAGAAATGCCCCGTGGGCCCGCAGGCCCACCTGTAATTCTAGCCTTTAATTCTAGTCTCCTAAGGAGGAGACAAAACAATCTGGCTAGTGAGACTAGCCATGTCTGCAGGTTCTGGGTTTGATTAAGAGTCCCTGCTCCGTGAATAAGGTGGAAGGGCAGTACACACAGAAACATGAGAAAATGGAAGGGGCGCTCAAGCAAGTGCTGGGGATGGAGCTCAGCAATAGATAGAGCATTTGCTCAACATGCATAAAGTTGGATCCCCATCACTACAAGGGAGGGCAGGCTCTTGTCAGGCATTCACAAGACACTGGGCTTTGATCCCCAATGCTGCAAGCAATACAACCTACAATGTGAAGGAGGAAAAATGACCGAATTGTGGGTGTCTGATGGGGATAGGGTGGGGGAAGATAAAAGACTGTGGGGGGGAGGACACCTTTGGTACAGGTTAGAATTCGGAGCAGCAGGAAAGAGAGGCAGACAACACCCACCCCTCCCCTGCCTAAGGCTAGTGGATGGAAGCCTCAAAGGTCAAAAACAACCAGGATGGACAGGCAGAGGTCGAGGCTAAAGAGTACTACTCCCTACTCTACCACAGAGGCTGGCCACTCTTCTCTGGCAGCCTAGCTTCAGGTCAGGAGACCTAGGGCTGGAAAGGCTCCTCCCAATTGTTCACAGCTTTGGGGCCACCTGGCCTGCATGTAGCTCTAAACCGCACTGCACCCCACCTGGAGCTCACTAGCTAACCCAGGCTAGCTCCTGCAGTACTGAGATCACATCATGAGCCATCCTACTGGGTAAATGCACATTTGGAAGCAATTCCTCTTCCTTCTCCTCTTCCTCCTAACCATGTTCTCCGCCTCTCCCCCTCTTTTTCCTCCTTCATTTTTAGTGGTGCTAGGTACAAAACAACTCTCCCCAACCCCTCAAGAGTGGGCACCAGGACACTCACCGCTAAACCCCCAACAGTCCTAGATGCAGTTCTTTCTTCTAGTTCAAACCCCAAGCCAGTAAGACATAGACTCAGCTAGGAGCTACAACACACACAGCTTTCCAAACACTCAGTCCCAATCCTCCCTCTCCTTCTTCAAAAACAAGGGCAGGATATTTACTGAAAGTTTATTATGATCTCCCTGGAACTTCTGTGCAATTACTTCATCTGATCTTTTCCGAACTTCGTGGACAGAGGCATTCTTGTGCCCATTTTACAGATGAGGAAACTGAGGTCCTGGGGGATTAAACGCTGTTGGAGCAGAATTACTATGTTCCAGAAATATTTTGTTCCAGAGCTTTTCCACCATATCTGTTATCGCCCACACATTTGAATGGCTTACTCTGTGCCAGGGTTTACAGATAAAACAGTTGCTGCCTTTGAAGAATCTGGAGTTAAGTAGGGGACACAGATTACAGTGGCACAAGGGACACTGTCCTAAATATTTCCATCTTTCTCCCTAACCCTCTTCCACCTGGTCCTTCCTTCAGGACTAGCTGCTGCCTTCCCTCCTATGCCTATAGGGACTGCATCCACACACCCAGCAGCCATCCTGGCACCCCAACTGCCTTGACTGGGTAGAATTTCTTGGCCTCGAAGGTACCAAAGAACCTGGCAACCCTGGGCTGATTTGGTTGAGAAATGGGCTCAGGGGCCCCCAACACCAGGCAGGCTGATAGGCCCTCCCATGGCTTTCACTGCAGCCTGTTAAAGGGCTTCGGGCTTCCTCTGATGAAAGACGTTTAAGTGCATCTGGTTATGATTACAGGGGAGGAGAAAGCCAGGCGGTCTCTGGGGCTTTGGACCAGTCATCTGGCCCTACCTTCCTCCTAGGAGAGCTGGCTGCTAGTGGGGCCAGGAGGCCAGGTGTGGGGGCAGGCAGGAAGCAGAGGCAGTCAAGACCCTCCAACTCTCCAAGGCCCTGGCTCCATCCCAGAAATAGCCTAGTGGCTCAGGGCCGCCAGGCTCTTTTGAGAAAGTCAAGTTCAGTGTGGCTGTGGCCCACCTCTCCCCAACAGCTCTTTACTGCTTTCTCCCCAGTGTTACTCTCCCTCTGCATACAGCCTTTCCCCTCAAGAATTTCTGAAGGAGATTTAAAAAGAAGAAAGGGGGAAGTAGGTTAAAAACATCCTAAGGAAAAACGCACTTTCCAAAAGTTTAAAAGAAAAACCCCACCCCAACGTTATTTCTCCTTCTGAGCTAGCCTGCCATAATTTCCCATAAAACAAAAGGATAAACTTTAATTGACAATTATGCTCAAAAAAGGAAAGAGATTAATATGAAAACTGGATTGTCCCAAGCCGCTATGTGTCCCGCACCTGTCTCTATGTGAGCATAAAAAAAGCTCTTGGGGGACCGTATGGGTTAAACACAGTCTTCAGTCCTAGAAACGAAAATGTATTTTCTCCTTCCCGCCCTGATTTAATCCTACTGCGTGTTATTATTGTCAAGTCTCTTCGCACCACCGTTTCTAAAAAGAAAACCCATGGGGCTACACGGCCCTCTGCCGCCTGCTCGGCTTTTATTGTGCACGCAGCCAGGTCTGCGTGGATCCAGCACTTCGTGACCGTCTTGCAGGCGCTCGCGGAGACCCTCGGAATGGCATTTCCATCAGAGCTAGGAGCATTGTCTCAGAGGACACGCGAGCGCGCGCGCGCGCGCACACACACACACACACACACACACACACTCTAAAGGGTTGCAGACCCCTTAGCCAGCCCTCCACGCAACCCATAATTAGAGATGACCTTTGAGAAAGGCAATTAAAATATGGTAATGATCGATGCGCTTGCTTGTTTCCAAAGAGGCAAACACACAGGTACTGGCTTCAGCCTGCTCCACCTGGCCGAGCCCGGGAGACTCCTGTAGCTCATGAATGAACTCTTTCTCCAGAGAAGATTTGGTTCCCAGCTACCTACGCGAGCGAGGGTTCCACCCCCACTACTTTCTCTTCCCCTCCCCCACCCACGCTCTAGCAGCCTGGAGCTTGCTGTCGGCAGCGGGGCTTTGTCATCGCAAGGAACACATAGACACGCACCCGCACGCACCGGGCCACAGCAGGACCGCGGCAGCCGCTGTGCTGTGTCCTTCCTCCCCGCCCCCTCTTTTAAAGAGCTGCTCAGGACCCTTTCTTCCATCCTTTAGATGGGCCGCGCTTTGCAACCCGGAGCAGTGGGGAGGAGGGCTTCCCTCGGGGTGCGGGATGGGCAAAGAGGACTCTGAACCAAACAAGAGGGGACAGGATACTCGAACACCACAGCATTGTTTTAACCCTTGCCCGTGCCCAGCGGTCGGCAGAGACCCCGCCAAGCCTACGGCCCACTGGCGAACGGGCATTGGAGAACATCAGCACTTCCTCTGGCGACCAAAGTAGACTGTGCTGTATCCTCCCGAATTCACTCCGGGTTTGGTCTGGCCCCGGTAGGGTCTCCCTGTCCACAAGTGGCTCTCCCCACCCAGACAAATTGCAGTGTCATTATGGTGGCTCCTGTTGCTTGAGGCCTCGGGGTTGCTCGGGCCGAGCGCGTACCCCACTTCTACACTGCGCAGAGGCAAAGATGGGGGACCCAGGGACCCGGGATCCCTGGGGACTGCCTGGAGGAGACACGGCAGCGGGCCTTCTTCCCTTTCCTCCCTGCTGCCTTCCGGGACCACGAGCACAGAGCCAGGGCGGCCTCTCGCCTTTCATTACCCGGCCTACGAAAGCAGCAGCCCAGGCAAATATGTAGCTATTAAAATTAATCGCCCTGCGTTGTCAGCTGAACATAATGCAAATTATTTATGGGCTGTCTGCGCAATATTTATCATCGTGCAGGCTCCAGGCGCTTAGAGCCTTCTGGCCTACCCCGCCCGCCCTGGCCCGCGGAGGCCTAAAATGAACGCCGACTGCAGCGGCCCTGGGGGAGGTCTGGGCACCCGAATTGGGCTTCCCAGGACGAGACTGTGTAATCAGTCTGCCTTACAGGCCGAGAGATTCACTTTAGTTTCTACCGTTCATTGCTATTTTTGGGGGGTCTACTACATGCAAAATTCAGAAGCCTGAGAAACTAGAGGGTGAAGCCACTTTGGACAATTCTGAATCAAACAAACAAGGCCAGACTCCGAGCCGCAATGCAGGCAGATCTCTGGCTGCCCCAGAAAATCTAACGTGGCTCAAATCAGTGCCCCAACCTGAGAAAGAAACTATGGGCATCGGATGTGCCTAACAGACCCCGGCTCAACTGGAACAGGAATTCAGTATCCTCACAGCCTTAAAACTTGTTTGGTGACCGCAGATAACAGATTAACTACTAATCGTCGAAATCCGCCGAGCGTTTAGTTTATCACTGCTGGGGGCCGTAGGTACTCGCTGCACTTTTTTATATGTAAAAGCAGCCTTGCTACCTCCTAAGCGGCTTTTGTTTCTCTTTCAAATACAGTGTTTTCGAAAACAGCAGCAACACGCCACCCCACCCCCTCTCCAACCTCGCCTTCTGGTTTAAAAAACACAAAACAAAACAAAAACCAGGAGGAAAAATAATCTATAAGACAATCCCCCCCTACTGGTCGCCTCTGGAGTAGGGGCTTTTTACGCAGATCGAGTCGCCCAAGACTGCCGAGGTAAACAGGCTTTCTGAACCGCTGCTAAATGAATCACGAATGGGAAGAGCCGAGACTGCCAGGCAGCGAAGGCCTGGGGATCCAGCTGGGGCGTCTGGGCGGGAAGGGCTTAGGGCGAAGGACAGTGAGGTGGAGGCTGGTTAGCCCTGGCCAGAGGTCGCGGAGCCAGGAAAGGGACATCCTGTGGAGCCAACCCGAGTGTCTCCACCATACCACTCCTACCCTCACCGCGCCAAATGCTCATCCTGGGTCTTCATCCCCTGTGCACCTGGCCACCACACCGGGCCAGACAGGTTACTTAAACCCTTCCGGGTAGGATTACAGGGCACGCGTCACCTCAGTTTTAGTAGCTCTAGGCCTCCAGGAAACAGAAGCAGGCCTAAGTCTTTCTTTTCATATTAATTTTAAGTAAGTCATCGCCTTGCTTCCTGGTCTTCACCCAGCATACATCCCTAAATCACCTTACAGTTAGTTGTTCAAATCTGTCAGGCCCTACTTCCGGGGCCCTGAGTGTGTGTGTGTGTGTGTGTGTGTGTGTGTGTGTGTGTGGTGGGTGGGTGGGCTATCCACCGGCATCTGCTCTCCAGACCCACATTAGGGGACAAGGCCAGGAAGCTACTTTGAATTTATATTCTTCCGGTCTTCGTCTTAAAATGTGGTTTAATCCATTTTAAAGGACTCTTTTCGTTCTCATTAACCTCAAATTTTAATGGGGAATTTTCCTAGAACATTCCAAAGATTCTCCCGTTCTTCAGAAACTTAATTTGAAGCGGTGTAAATGAAAAAAGGGGGTCAGTATGAAGGTGCTTTTTGGCCGCACTGTCTCTTCCAGTCTTGCAGGGATCTGGGGGCAGGTTACACAAAGACTGGTTTTGCCATGTGCGGGAGAGAACACACTGAACACCGTGAACTGGACAGCCCAAGGTGCGTTTGCAAAGAACTCTAAACACTTCCATCTTCTTCAACCTACCTAACGCGACAGAGGAAGTGTTAATACTCCCATTTTACAGGTGAGAAGGCTGCCTCTACCAGCCCTCAAGTTTCCGAGTGTTTGTCTTCATCATAGAAACGAGGTCAGAGGCCAGGTGGAACCCCCACTCCTGTCCATTAATCATCATAGCCCGCGTCAGTGTGTCAGTGTCATTTTGGTAAAATGCTACAAGGTTTCTGGAATTTGCCTAGCTTTTCCCCACCTGAGGTGGTGCCCTTCCTTCACAGCCAAAAAAAAAAAAAAGAAAAAGAAAAAGAAAGAAAGAAAAGAGAAAAAAATCACGAATTGTCTGTTTTTTCACCACCCCCCCCCCCCCCCAGCCAATTCTGCCTCTCGGCCACCGAGAACTATTTTAAAGTACTCTGCAGACAGACCCTCTGGCCCCTCCGGAAGTGTTTTATGGACCTGTGAGTCCAGTTAATCCCAAGAGGCGAGGAAGGATTAGTCCGGGGTGTGGGTGTGGGAATCCTGTGTTTAGGTTTATCCCTATAGGAGTGGAGGAGGGGTTTGATGGCTTTGGCAATATGTGCCTCCTCCCCATGAAACTCGACATTTGAGCCAACAAAGATGGAGACAGAGGCCCTCAAGCCCCAGCGAGGAGGTGTGGGCTGGGATGGAAAAGGGGGGCACACTCTAGGCCAACACTGAACTTGGTGAGGAAACTCCAGAGCGCAGTGGTGTGAGCCGTCGTCCTCGTGTCCATGTCCCCCACCCCCCTCCCCACCCCCGCCCCGGTGTTATCCTTCTAGCCCTGTGGAAAGCAAGAGAGCTGCCACCCTGAAGGGGCCTGAAAGAAACAATCACCAGCGTCATGTGAAGATGGCAGCGGATCCCCTGGGTTTCAAGGCTCCAGGAAAGGTGTTCTGCCTTGAGGCGCAAGGGCTGCTGCACTCTCCCTTGCCCGAACGATCTCCCCTAGGCTCCCTAAACCGCTAAGCCCCCAAGTCCTCCTAGGCCACTCAGCTACACTGGGCACGTAGGAATGTCACACTGTGGTCAACATAAAGTGCAGGACAGACCTACTACCTTCGTGGGAGGTGGGATTTACTCCCCCATCCCCCTAATTCAGGCACAGGTCTATTTTTACTCCAGGGTCACTCCGTAACACGGATAGAATAGATCTTCGCCAGCAACTGCCACTTCTGGGGGGGGCGGGGACAAGGGGATCCACAGGCCTGGCAGTGCGCCCCAGGCTTGAGCGGCGTATGCACATATGCGGGCTGGGGGAAGGGCAGCACAGCCTCCCCACCTGGACTCTGCGAAGCAAACAATCGCTGCGAGCTTTCGAAGCACCAGAGCAAGCCAGGAAGAGGAAGGGAAAGTGGAGGTCCGGAGCTTGGAAAGCGTGTTTGTGTGCGCGCGCGGGAGTGGGGGGTAGGGTAGGGGTGGGTCCTAGGGAACTAGTGGTAAACCCGACTGGGTTAAATGCTAACGACCAGAACCAGCTGTCCAGACCTCGAATGATGGTCTGGGCTCTCTAGCCCCAGGCAATGGAGTTTAGCCCAGGGCTGGCGCCTCCAGTGGAGAGAAACAGGGAGCTTCGGGAGGCACCACTATGCATCTAGCCAGATCCACGGAAGGATCCTAGGGGCACGCCTGGAGCCAGGGGACCTGCACAAACCAGCCACCACCGCGGGCAGCCGTTTAGCTCAGCCGCCCAGGACCACTGACGATGAGTGATAAGAAGTTCCTAGGCAATCTGCTCCTCTCAGGCCCTAGTCACCTCCGGCGGACGTGACCGCCGGATGCTGTGTAGCCGGCTAGGTGGGCTAGGGGCCTTTGCCCTGCCTTCCTTGGCCCTTTCTGTGCTGCAGAGTCACGGTAAATTCTGTTCCCCGTATCTGGAGTTGTAAAATAGCCCAAACTGTGGGGCTTCTCAAGCCACATTTTCTTTTGAAAGTGTCCAGCCAGTCCCCTTGAAACACCCCCTTAAATAAATCACATAGACTACGCTGTGGGCGAAGCAACACAGCCCTCTTTCTGGTCAGTCCACTCCAAACGTTGGGGCTTTGGGCAAGCTATTTAACAATTCTGGACCTCAGTATCTTCAACCTGTGGGGCAAGGGAAGCACTCTTAGTGTCACCTCATAATAGAGTTGTTTCGAAGAGAATCTGCATTTACAAATAAATGCTTAGGCCACTGCAAAGCCTGCCACACAGCCAGCCATTAGGATTTGGTAGTCCCTTACTGGGAGGGGGCACCTCTTCGTTAGAGTCCCCCAGGTCTATTCAGAGGCATCATCAGGCAAAGTGGAGGGAGAGCATTGTTACTGTCACCAGAAAAGTTTTTGCTTTTGTTTTGTTATGTATCCCTGGCTGTCCTCCTGGAATTCGCTCTGGCCTCAAACTCAGAGATCCGCCTGCATCTGCCTCCTGAGCGCTGGGAGTGCTGGGATGAAAGGCGGGCGCCACCACTGCCAAGCAGTTCCCAGAAAAGTTAATGCAAAAAGTCCTCACACTCTCTCTTAACCCTTTGTCCTTAAAGGCCTGTTTTGGCAGTGCGCAAGAGAGCCCCCCCTCTACTCCCCTCAGGGTCTCTGCGTCCCAGGTAGGTGGGCCTGAAGTTCAAGACAATTCTCTGCCTCAACATTCTAAGTGCTAGGATTGCAAGGAGGAGCCTCCATGCCCTGTGAGAGTGCGCTTTAATGGTGTTCATTTAGTTTGGATTAATGTCATGGATCAGACATCATAGCCACACTCTCCCAGCAATCTTACAGATTTTCCAAAATACTCTTCTGCAGCCACCTTTTTTGAAGATTCCAGGCTACCTTGTTCCTGGAGAGTTGGGTTAAGTTCAATTATCCTGCCATTGCTGGATCACATTTTACTGACACCCAAATGTAAATACTGCTTATGTGAACAGGATTGGCCAGAATCCTGTTTAAGAATCTCCTTACTATCTATGCCTGGCACGATATGGAGATGTGTGCCAGTGGCAAAGAAGGGCCTGACGGGTCAACTATAACTCATAACATAGGTTGCTTTTTCTCTTTTAGAAGACAAGGCATTTCTCATACGTGGCTACTCACTTAAAAGTGCCGGCGATGGGCTGGACTCCTAGCAGATTCTATCCGAGCTTTCTCTGAGCGGCCAGCCCAGAGAAAGACAAAGAACACAGACACCTCTAAAGTTTGCTCCTGAGAGCTTGGGTCACCTCTGGTGCTTGCCCCTGTACTCTCTCCAATCCCCTACAAACCCTGGCCGACCTGCCTCTCTGAAACAGTTTCTCAGACCCAAATCAGAATCCCAGTTCTCGAGCGCCACCCGGAGAGTTCATATTTCCCCTCCTCCGAGGCCGCGTGGTGAGCGTTGAGTGAGAGTCCGAGGGCGGCAGCGGCGGCAGTAGCAGCACAGCTCGGTGGCCTCCTGCCCGCACCCTGCAGCACGTCAGCAGGAAAAGAAAGGCAAGAGTAAACCCACAAGAGTGGGGTGGAAAAGCGAAGTACAAACAACCCGAGGCAGTCGTACGCAAGGAAGAGTAAGCAGCCTCAAGTAGAAACTATACCTAAAATATTCCCTTTGAGTTCTATTAATTAAAGGTTCTCGAAGGTGGAGCGCAACGGGGACTCCTCTGTCTTGACCATACCAAGACAATGGGGTTCATCTCAGACCCTCCAGAAGACACGATTCATAAGTGGACAGTAGGACAGTAAGGTTCGCCTCTACAGATTAACCTGTTCTCATCCTAATTTTACCGACTCAGTGTGTTTGATTGTGGGGGAGGGGATGGCGCTTGAAATATACACTGTGAATCCGTATTTAACTGGGATACGTTTCCGTGGCTGTCTGACTACATTTGTTTGGTTCCTTTGAGAATCCACGTTTTCTGGCCTCAAGAGGGGCAGGCAGCCCTCATGGCTCCTCCCTTGGCGGTTTCCTGGCGAGGCGCCCATCCTCCTCTAGCACCGGGAACAGAGGCAGCCACATTAATACTCCCAGGCAGCCAGTTCTGACCTATACTGTCATTTTTTCCATCGGTCAGGATCAGGCTGGGGTGGGGGTAGCGCTCCTCCGAGGGGCTTTGCACGGATCGTTGGGTTTTCCCCGGCGAACTTAACACGGAGGCAAAAGGGGCAGATGGAAACCAGGCCTCGGCTGGCCGGGCGCGCATAAGCGCCTCACTCGGCAGCTCGACGCAAAGCCAGGGCTGGATTTTCGAGGCCCGGGCCCGGCGGCTCCTCTGGGCCGGCGATATCCCCCCCCCCCCCCCCAGGCTGAGCTAACACACTCTCCTAATTCCGCCCTCGGGGACAGCAGCTGTGCGGCGAAAGGGGCGGGTGGGGGAACCCACAACTTTCCCACCAGAAAAGTCTGTGGCGAACAGGAGTGATGAAGGCCCACCCCGATTTCGTGCACGTAGCGGCACAGCATCTAATCAGTGTCACTGCCAGAAATACGCTTCTGCGGAGGGCGACACCCCCGCCCCCTCCAACCTGCGGGGGAGGGGGGCTGCAAATGGCGTCTCCTGTCGGCCTGGACTCTGCTTGGCACCCGCTGCCGCGACCATGAGCAGACGCTGCAGCTAACTGAAGTGCAGCGTCTGGAATGCGAACTCGCCGGGGCCCGGGTGTCCCTGCAGGGTCACAGTTAAAGGAACTAGCACGCCAGTCCCAGCTTCGAGGCTATTCTCTCCTCCTTCACCTCCGGAAGAGCCACCCTTCCTCAACTGGGGTGTGTGGGGAGGAGTACAGGAAACTTTGCAAGACAACTGTTCTGTGCCTTCGCTAGAGGACCGGGGGTGGCTTTCTCTTCCCATGCCAGCCCACACCACTACACTCTTCCCAGGTCTCAGTCCTGAGCCTCGTGGACTCCTCTAGAAAGAGGAATGTATTCCAGGTCATTGGCAAATGATGACCACATCAAAGTGGAGAGTTCCCAAGGGTTCTGGCAGGTGACCAAGTTTGTGTCCTTAACCCTCCCACGCAAGAGTCTTTCGCGCCACTTTGAGCAAATGTGAGGCCCACTCCACCGGAGTGGTGCAGGTGGTTTCTCTCCAGCACCCCCCTCCTCGACCTCGAAATACTCCTGAGGAGGCCCATGGTGGCTCTTCTCTCTCCAGGGCGGGCGTGTGTGTGTGTGTGTGTGTGTGTGTGTGTGTGTGTGTGAATTCGTGCGCGACACGGGCTCACATCTTGCTAAGCCATTTCTGTTGCCCTCCCCCGGGATAGCACTGCAGGATGCACTCTCCCCCAAGCGTAGTGGGGTGCCCCTGCGACTCAAGCAAGGATGGCGGTTCCGGTCGTTCCGGGATTTGCCAGAGAGAAGAAAACAAGGCCGGTGACTGCAAGAGAAGCGCCTCCCTGTTCGGGTCTCAGACATTCGCGTAATCTCCGCGTGGGTCTGGCTCTTGCCAGGAGGGAGCCCCGCTGGCGTCCCTCTGCCCTCACACTGCCCTCGGCCATCGTTCTCCCGCCCGGCGCCGCAGCACGCGGAGCTCGGAGCGCCCCGGATCCCACAGCACCCCTCCTTTAAGGCGCACGCCTCCCGAGCTCGAGCTCCGGGCTCCCCCAGCTCCTGGAGCCCCGACTACTCGGCTTCCACCTTAGGCTGCAAAAGCCGCCGCCCCGCACCACCCACGCCCGGCCGGGCCCTTGTCTTAGCCGGGCTCCCCGGCCAGCTGCACGGCCACCGCCGCACGTGACCCGCCCCCGTCGCGGCTTCCGCTGAGCTGCCTGTTCCGGAGCACAAACAATTTCTGCTCTGACGCGGGGTCTCTGGGGCCCTGGCGTTCTCTCCTCCCTGGCCCCTTTCCGGGTACGAGAACTTAAAACAACTCGCTGACCTTCGGGTGGACTAGCGCCGACTTCCACCGACTCCGGCATTCCGTTCGAACCCAGCAGCCTCGGCTTCTAAGATTTCACTCCACGCCTGGCTGGGGGGAGGGGGTGATGTCTCCGGGAGGGGGTGTCTCAGATCGAAAGAGCCACTTCACTCTCTTTCCCTTCCTCCGAAGTGAGTTTTTAGACTATCCGGAGGCTCTAGGGAAACTCGAGTGACCGCGCGCATAGGACCCCTCCCTCCCTCTGCGTCCTGCAGACCCCGCCTTGTCTTACTCTGACCCGATTTCCAGGGTTAGCGGCAGAAGGCCTGGCTAGCTGCGACGGAAATACCAAGTGGACCGGGGAGTTCTGGGGTGAGGTGACTGTGGTAATACTGATGACCTCACTCTCACGCTCTGTGCTAGGTAGGGCCTTCCTTTGCAGAGCTGGAAACTGAGGCACAAAGAATATGTAGTTATGCTGCTGGTTCTGTTACCTCCAAGTTAATGTGAGAATGTGAATCAAGCCAGTCCAGGTTGGTTAAGCAGCCTGTAGCAGCAGTCACCTTGTTATCCAAAGTCCAGACTCATCTAGAAACTTAGTGTTCACTCGATGCCTATTATATTTGCATGGAGCATTGTTCTTAGCATTTTGTAGGTGCACACTAAGTATTGAGAGAATGGGTGTCTGAACAAACGATTGACAAGCTCATTGGTGGCAAGTGATTTTACAGAAAGTACTAACCATTGTTCTTCCTAACAGGATTGTCCTGGTTGAATAAAACCTGCAAATCCCCCCCCCCCCGCCCCATCTTTCTTTTCCTTCCTTTCTTCCTTTCTTTTTTCCTTCTTTAACATTTTTTGTTGTTGTTGAATGTTTCCAGGTAACAGGAAATCTTATTCAAAAATATATTAACTTCTCATCCCTACCTTTGACCCCACCTCTACCCAGGTCAATCATCCTGGCAAGCAACTGAAGGCACATTCTCAAAGTTACTGCTGCTTGGTCTCAGCCTACTTCTGCGAGCGCGCGCGCGCACACACACACACACACACACACACACACACACACACTTTGCTGTATAGACTTTCCATGCTGAGATACAGGAAAAGCTACAGCTGATGATATTTCTGGGCCTAGTAAGAAAGCTGGAGGATACACCCAGCAATCAAGGTTCACTGACTTCCCTTCTCATAAGTGGAGCTGGGAAATCTACTTAAATATTGCAGTCTCATGGCTATTTTATGTATTAGTTTTATGAGGCCGTCTCCCTCGGTAGCCCCGGGCTGGTCTGGAACTCATGACAACACTCTTGCCTCACTGTTCTGGGTGCTAGAATTACCAGTGGATATAAATTGCCACTCTCTCTGCAATGTGTTTCTTTTGTTTTTAAGATTTATTTTATTATCTTAAATTATGAGTATGTGTGTGTGTGTGTTTATGTGCACACAAGTGCTGGTACCCTCAGTGCTGAAGTGATATGTCTGTGAGCCTTCTAGTGTGGGCGCTGGGAACCACACTCTGGTCCTCATACTGATGAGCTGGTACTTGCTGAGCCATCTCTCTAGCCTATGGTTATTTTATTTTAGTAGATTAAGGAGCACACTACCCAGCTTGGTCATGTGGCAGTCCGCACCAGCTGCGAGGTCACATCTTCAGAAAGACAACCATCCGGTTTTAACGGACAGTGCAGCAGTGGGATGACATCTGGGATCTGGAGAGCTGCCATGGGTACTCAATGCTTTCCTGTTCCTTCCAGTGGCCCAAGACAGGATGCAGTTCCAAAACATTCTCATATTTAAACAGTGCAGTAGAAGGCAATTTTATAACATATCACACCCCTAAATCTAAGCAATTAACCCTTCCGTTCCACAGTCTGGAAGCTATGAAATAAGAGGAGATTTCACTTCTGGTTACCTGAAAGAAAACCTTCTCCTTTCTTTAGTAGTATCCTGCAGCATGTATGAATCAGAGCAGGGAATGGGAAAGATGCCTGCTCTGTTTCTGATTATTACTGTAATCCTCCCTCCTCCTCCGCATCTCACCCTCCCTTCCCACCCCTCCCTCTCTTTCTGACAGTTGTCTATTTTGGCTCATGTTCCTATGATTATTGACCAAGAAATGAAAATGTGTATTTTCTTTCTAAGTTACAACCCAATCTGGATTCCAAAGGCTGGGACTCTGGCTGCCTCTTTTACAGTCTGGTCTGGAATGGCCACAGAACCCTATAACCTCAGTCTGAGGCCTATCCAGCCTTGGAAGGGTCTGAAATTGTCCAAGGACTTCACCAGCTGATGGTAGTTGAAAGCGGCTGTCGGAAAGACACTCATCCCTTGAGCGGAAAGTACACTAGCGAGCACTGAACCGGAGGTTCGAGATGCTAATTTGATTTATTATCTGTGTACAGCCTGAGGAGGAGAAAGGCTCATAAAAGTGTTCTAGGCTGGTCATTCTGTATGTGAGCGTTTATTTATCTGCAAAGCTGCCGAATGTCCCTGCAGGAAGTCGCGGGCTCAGCAACCCCTGACTGCACAGACAAAAGTCTGCCCTGCACACAGGGCTGCTTTGATTGTTTCCAACAGCTTTGTGCTTTCCCTGGGGGAAGAAGAGAGTCACAGAGGCAGTTTTCTTCCTCTTTTCTCACGTTGCAGAGGAAGTGATGTTGTGGAAACAGTGGCATTGACTTGGCCAGCAAACCAAGTCAGGCAGGAGTTGGGAAAAGCTCCAGGCAAGGTGGCGGCACTCCTATGGCTCTACTGCTCCAGGACCTAGGAAACCTCTGCTGGCTTTGAGCATGGGACTATGGGATCTATACAGCTGGCACTGGCATGGACCAAGGAAAGTCAGCAGTACTTGGAAATCATTTCCCAGGGACCAGGATCCCAGAGGTCCTATGGGTGATTCTAGAGCTGTTGAGTTCGGTTCTGATTAGGAAGGAGAACAAAGCAGACAGCAAATTTATGGGCATATCTCATTCAGTCTTTTATAATCTTTTGCTGTTCTTGTGGGGGAGGAGGGCGCGAAATGGTTGAAAAGATGATTCAGGAGAGTACTTGCTTCCCAATCATGAGGACTGAATTTCAGATCCCAGCAGCCATATTGCAAAACAGGGATTGCCACAAATTTAGGAGGATAGCTAGGGCTTTGTTGCCTTCCAGCCTAGCAAAGATGAAAGCCCCAGGTTCAGAAAGAGACCTTACGTTAGAGGAATTGGCAGAGTGCTGGAAAGAACACCGATGTCCCATTATGTCTTCCACATTCCCACACGTGTTTAAACACTCCTCCACACACATGTGTTTGAATACCCTTAACAGACAAGCAGTAAGACACATAGACACATGAAAAAATTAAAATTTAATTTTTTAAAAAAAATTTATTTGAATCTGGGAAGTTGTGACAAACACCTTTAGCCCCAGACTTGGGAGTCAGAGACAGGCAGAGCTTGAACTACAGAACTGTTCTTGGTCTGCAGAGCTAGTTTTAGGATAGCCTAGGCTACACAAAGAAACCCTGTGTCAAAAAACCAAAAAAAAAATTAAAAATTATTTGAGCTGGGTGTGGTAGTGCACACCTTTAATCCCAGCAATCGGGAGGCAGAGACAGGTGGATCTCTGTGAGTTTGAGGCCAGCCTGGTCTACAAATCAAGTTTCAGGACAGCCAGAGATGTTACACAAAGAAACACTGTTTCAAAAAAAAATGCTTTATTTGTATTTTATGCATATGGGTGTTTTGCCTGCATGTAGGTCTATACACCACATGCATGTCTGGTGTCCTAAGAGACCAGAAGAGAGTGGTCAATCCCCTGGAACCAAAGTTACAGCAATTGTAAGCCATCACGTGGGTACCGGGAATCAATCTCGGGTCCTCAGCAAGAGCAAGCAGCCAGTGCTCTTAACTGCTGAGCCATCTTTCCAGCACTAAATCTATTTTTAAAATCTATTCTAATTTCAGTGCTGAGGATGGACCCCAAGTCCCCATCAACGTTAGGGGAGCTCTCTATTAACATGCAACATGCCCACCCCAGTTCTTCATTTATTCTTCCTTCATTTAGTGTGCATTTATTAGTTGATAACTGTGCCAGGCCTGAGTGTACAATGGTGAGCCAAGAGGCACAGTCCCTGTTTGCAGGAACTGCAGGCTATGGTCCTGCCCACCATATCCTTCCAGCTCTCCTGCCTTGACATCTGACTCTCAAGAACACAAACAGTTCGACCTTTTTCCAAATTCATCTCTCTCTCTCTCTCTTTTTTAAATTCACTGATAGGGATAAGAGCACTGTAATAAATTCCTCCCTTCTTTATTTCATTTTGGTCCTGGGGACAAAAGTCATGTATTTACAATATTTACTGTGTATGCACTCTAACACTGAGCTATATCCTCGACTCCACTACCAATTCCCCCAGTCTCTTAATTTTTTTTTACATTCCAGTGTGTGTGTGAGTGTGTGAGTGTGTGAGTGTGTGTGTGTATGTGTGTGTGTGTGTGTGTAGCAGAACACTCACATGCAGTCAGAACATAACTAATGAGAGTCAGTCGATTCTCTCCTGTCATGTGGGTTTCAGGCATCAAACTCAGGTTGGTTGTCAGGATTGGCGACAAGCTCCTTTACCAGCTGAGCCACCCTCCCCCTCCTCCACCTTTTTTTAGCACCCCCCCCCAAGGTTTCTCTGTGTAACAAACCTAGCTATTCTGAACTAGCTCTGTAGACCAGGCTGGCCTTGAACTCACAGAGATCTGCAGGCCTCTCACCTCCCACATGCTGGGATTAAAGGTTTGTGCCACCACCACCCAGCTCAGCTGAGCTGTCTTGCTGGCTTCCAGTCCCTTAATAACATCCTTTCCTCCTCTTCCTCTGTCCTTTACTTTCTCTTCTGAAACAAGATCTTATGGTGCATAGTGGCACATGCCTTTAACTCCCAAACTCGGGAAGCAGAGGACAGTGCATCTCTGAGTTTGAGGACAGCCTGATCTATGTAGTGACTTCCCAGTCAACCAAGGTTCATAGGAAGATCCTGTAGTGCTGGCTGGTCTTGTTATTATGTAGCCCAGACTGGTCTTGAACTTGAAGCAACTCTACTTCAGCTCTCAGGTACTGAGGGTGTAGGCAAGAACCACCACACTTAGCCTTTACTGTCGTTGTTTGGATTTTTTGTTTGTTTGTTTGTTTTTGTTTTTTTGTTTTGTTTTAAACAGGGTCTCTCTAGGTAGTTCCAGCCATTGTGGAGCTCAATATGTAGACCAGGCTGGCCCTAGAACTCACAGAGATCCTCCTGCCTCTTCCTTTAAAATGCTGGGATCAAAGGTGTGCATACCATGCTCGGCACACCTAGCTCCTCTTAATTAAAAGAATCTACATCTAGTTATAGCACCTACTACATTGTTACTGTCCTCCAACTTGGCTGTATATCACAAGAGGTGTATATCCCAGGATTGTCTGCAATTTGTGGATCTCCATCTTAATTTTCAACTCATTCTTTTTATTTGTTTATCTTGATTGCTTTAATTTATTTTAAGTCAGAGTCTCTCAAGCCCTTGAACTTGATACTTAGCTGTGAATGACATTGAATTCCTGATCCTCCCAAGTGTTGGGATTACAGGCCAACTCTACCACACCCAAACTGTGTTTTAATGTCCCTGTCAGATGGGCAGTGCTGGTGAATGCCTTTAATCCCAGCACTTGGGAGGCAGAGGCAGGTGGATCTCTGTGAGTTCAAGACCAGCCTGGTCTACAGAGTGAGTTCAAGGGCAGGCACTAAAGCTACACAGAATAACCCTGTCTCAAAAACAAAATAAAACAAAAAAATCTCTGTCTATGGTATTCACTGCTTTCAGTGATATTTTTCTGTCGACTTAGCAGCTATACATGAATCTACTGGTATTTTAATTATTTTCTGCTACCTCATGCCCCCCCCCTCAGTCAGAGCCCCTCAGGCAACTCAGGCCTTGACCTAGCAGAGCTTCTGGTCCCTCAACCCTGGCTCTTCGACAGCCTAGATATGTAGATTTAAAGTCTCTACCATCCTATTTATCAGTAAGACTCAGTAGTCAAAGGCTGCAGTGAAAAACCTATTAGCTCAGAGAGGCTGAGTAACAACTAGCTTATGTTGCTTTTTGGGCAGAGACACCACAAGAGACACATCTTTCCCTTCATCCCAGAACCAAGAGGAAGCTCAAACTCTCATCCCCACCCTTTCCTTCCTGGACATCTTCTCTATCAAAACGGTTGGCTTCTCTATGACCAATTCTGTTGAGCTGGTCACTGGCTCCGCCCCTTGATTCAAGGTATAACTTTATTGAGCAGTCTCAGGAGCGTCAAGAGTGCAATCGAAATACCCCACATTTAAAGCATAAGCATTGGAAACAGCAAGAAATGGAAGAAAGGGGAACTGGGGGTGCCACTCCGTTGGTGGAGTATTAGCTTAGCATGCACAACACCCTAAATTTGATTCCCCAGAACTCCTTAAAAAGGAAGGCAGGGCGGGGGGGGGGGGGAGAAGGGAGACCACCTCTCAGCAGATCCAGATCCTGAGAAGGTTTCTCAGAAGCCCCAACTGGAGCTTTCTCTTGCCTTATTGGCTTTTAGGAAGTGGCTGAGTATCTCAGTCATCAAGAGTTGCTAACAAGTTACTGTAGGTTGGGAGGGCTTCAGTTAAAACCATCATCTATCCATACCTCACAATTCTTCAAGCTGAGAAGACCATGGTCAAGGCCTTGGCAGGTCTTCTGTCTTGTGAGGGCCGGTTTCCTGGCTGTCTTCTCAATACATACTCCCGTGGGGGAGAGCAGAGAAGCAATGCAAGCTGTCTCCCAGCTTTTTAGAAAGTCATGACTCCTATCCACGAAGGTTCCACCCTTGTGATCAATTCATCCCCAATGCCATGACTTTAGGGGTTAGGATTTCGACATGAATTTTGAAGGGCTACCGGTAATCAGTCCTTGGCATTGAGAAAGGATGTCTTTTTGTCTTGGGCAATTGGCTGCCTTTGATTAGGAGGAAGGAGGTATGGATACTGGTTTGGTTGCCTGGCCACCTCTACTTTTAACACTCAAACAGTATATAACAGAGTGTTAGTTTTCTAACCATGTAACAACAAATACCTTAAAAAACAACTTCATTTTATTTTGTTGTTACCGCGTGTGTGTGTGTGTGTGTGTGTGTGTGTGCGTGTGTGTGTGTTGGCTCAGGATTTCACAAAATAGGGAGTCCAAGATCAAGGTGGGAGCATTGGTGAGGTGAGCAGGAGGCCTCATCCTCCAGAGGCGTCCCTGCCAGAAGCAGGACTTGATCTTCTAGATTTTCCTACTGCTGTGACCTTTTAATACAGTTCCTTATGTTGACCCCCAGCCATAAAATTAATTTTGTTGCTACTTCATATGTGTAATTTTGTTACTGTTATGAATAGTAATTTAAATATTGATATGCAGGATATCTGATTTACATCCCCTGTAAAGGGTCCCTTGAACTCTAAAGGGGTTGCAATACACCTGTTGAGAACCAGTATTCTAGGGCAATGCCCTCCATAGAAGCCATATGACGTCTTGATCTGGATGTCATTCAGAGACTTACAAACACACTCAGATTCAAAAGCAGAGCTGCATAAGACCGGCAGATATCAATCACGCGAGCATTTTGGAAACCAGCTTTCATAGTGAGCTACTCATGTGTGCTTGTGTCTTTAGTGCTGGGGAGGTGGAAGAGATATGATTACATGAAGGGGAATGCCCATTCCTGATCATCATTGCAAGAAAAAATGTAGAAAGCCCTGAGGAGACAGCAAGATAGAGAAAAGTCCTGGAAACTTCAGCATCTGCAGCACAGCTGAGAGCTAAATCCTTAAGCTTTGCTTGTCAAATCCTACTACTTGCCAGGTACGGTGGTACATGCTTATAATCCCAATGCAGGGAGGCAGAAGAAGGAGGGTGGTCATGAGTTCAAGGCTCATCTGGGCTACATAGCTAGACCTTGTTTAAAAAAAAACAAAAACAAATAAACAAACTAAAACAACCCTCTAGTCATGGTTCAAATTCAATCTCTTGAATTTAGGAAAAGTTTCCTTTCCTACATGGGAGTTACTATAATTCCCACACCGCAGCTCACAACCATCTGTAGTTCCAGTTCCAGAGGATCTAACACCCTCTTTTGGCCTCTGGAGGCACCAGACATGCATGTGATACACAGATATATATGCAGACAAAACACTCATATACATAATATGAAATTTTTTTAAATCTTAAAAAATTACTTCTTCTATCTTATTTATGTAGAAATTTTGGGGTTTGGTTTGTTTGTTTGTTTGTTTGTTTGTATGAGACAGGGTTTCTCTGTGTTACCACTCTGGCCTGGCTGTCCTGGAACTCACGTTTTAGACCAGGCCGGCCTCAAACTCACAGTGATCCGTCTACCTCTGCCTCCTGAGTGCTGTGATCAAAGGCGTGTGCCACTACCTGCCTGGCTCTTTATGTGGAAATTTAACTAAGTTACCTGGAATGGTACTGCCGGAGGCTGAAATTATATCTTTAAGGCCAAATTGTGAGTCATTTTAAAGTTTACAGTTAAAGTAACTTTCCCAAGATCATACAGATATAACATTAAAAAACAAATCACCTCCTATTCATGGTGGAAATGCTTAGCAGACTTAAAAGGGAATGGAAATTCCTTCATTGATAAATCATTAAATTGATAAAGTATGTCTAAAAAAACCTTACAACAAACGGTAAAATATTAAACACTTTCTCCCTGAGATCAAGAACTAGATTTAAATGCCTGTAATCATTTCTATTCATGATGATAGTAGTAGTCATAGCCACCGCAATCAAGCAAGAAAAAGAAACAAAACCCATCTGAATTAGAAAAGAAGTAGGGGCTGGAGAGATGGCTCAGTGGTTAAGAGCACTGACTGTTCCTCCAGAGGATCTGGGTTCAATTCCCAGCAACCACATGTGAGCTCAGAACTGTCTATAATTCCAGTCCCAGGGGACCCGACACTCATAGCAAAACACAAATGCACATAAAATAAATAGTTTTTAAAAAAAAGGAAAAGAAAAGAAGTGACACTTATTAATTGCAGATGACATGCTTACATTAGTTACATAAATCCCAGCCAGGCAGTAGTGGCGCACGCCTTTAATCCCAGCTCTCGGGAGGCAGAACTCTGTGAGTTCGAGGATGGCTTGGTCTACAGAGTAAGTTCTAGGACAGCCAGGGCTACACAGAGAAACCCTGTCTCAAAACAAACAAAGATAAGAAAATCCCGAAGAAACTCTAATCCAACTATTGTTCAAAGCAGTTACAGGTGATTTGAGCAAGATCACTGAATTTAATGTAGTGCTGTTGTAAGGCTTCTTCCTTTTTTCCTCCTCCTACTTCTAGACAGGGTCTCGCATAGCCCAGGCTAGCCTGGAACTCATTATGTTGCATAGGCTGTCCTTGCATTTCTGATCTCCCCAGTGCTGGGATAATAGGGATATGCTACCATGCTCAGTTTATGTTGTGCTGAGAAGTGGAGCCCAGGGCTTCCTGCATGCATGCTGCAGAAACACTCGAGGAGGTGGACCACATTATCTGCAGCCTCTGTTGTTGAGGGCCCAATGAGAAGTCTGTATCAGGCCTGATCTGTTTCATCATCGCAGCCACCTCTTTGTCCTGTCATCTTGGTGACACTATCTCAACATGCCTTTTCCCCTCTTTCTTGAACGCAGTCTTCCTTAGCAGCCTGTCTTCTTCCTCTTCCTTTGGACATTTCCCCCCAGTCCTCTACACGTTCCTGTGAGGTCACAGGGTTCAAGTCCACAAGCAGTGCTGCACTGAGTCCTCCAGCATGTGTGTGTGTGTTGGTGCATGTGTGTGTACATGTACTCCTGTGAACAGCGCATGTGTGGAGGTCAGAGGATTGTCATGGGTGGCAGGCCTCAGGTACCTTTCATCTTTTGAGATAGAGTCTCTCATTGCCTGGAACCTTCAGCACATAAGCCAGGCTAAATGGCCCATAGCCTTGCAGAATCTGTCTCTACCATCCTTTCTCACAGCACAGGGATTGTCGCTTCCAGCCCCCGTGCCAGTCTTTTTACATGAGTTTTAGGCATCTAAAGTCAGGTCCTCCTGTTTCTCAGGCAAATGTTTTCCCAGCTGAGCAATCTCCACAGCTTCCCGATGGCTTTTGTTAATCCCTTGTCACCCTCGTCTTTCCTCTTGGATGAACAAGTTTTATTGGCAACTTGATTGCATTAAGAAGTACCTCGGAGATCAGAAAGGCACCCTTTGGAGTGAGTCTGGGAGGGTCTTTCCAGAGAGGGCTAACTGAAAAAGGAAGACCCATCATACTGAACATGAGTGACATCATCTCAGACTAGGGCCACAGGGCCAAAAAGGCGACAACTTGAGAAGCAGACTCTTCCTCTTGTTCTTTTCTGGCTGTTATGGTATGAACTGTTCTGCCCCACCAGGTCCTCTGTGCCTCGCAAGGAAACCTCCAAAGTCCTGAGCCAAAGTCAACAATTCCTCCCTTTAAGGTACTTCTCACAGCAAACAAATAAACAAACCAACAAACCAACAAAAACCTGATACCTTCCTGGCTCCTAACAGGGACCGTTCCCCCTCCTGCTTCCAGTCCTCTTCTTTTCTTAACTATCTGTCTCAGTTTCCAGTGTGAGCTTCCTAAAAGGCAGACTTGGTCTTGCCAATCTTCTTGTGCGGCTTTTAAAAAATTAATTTATTCATATATTTCATATTTTTAAATATAAATTTCAATTTTTTTCATGTGTATGGTCATAAGTGGGTGCTGGAACTGGAATTAGATTCCTAGAACTGGGGTTACAGAAGTTTAGGAGCTGCCATGTAGGTGCTGGGAATTGGATCTGAGTCCTCTGCAAGAGTAGCCAGTGCTCTTAACCACTGAAGCATATTGTTAATCCCGATTGCTTTATTTAGACAGGGTTTCGTGTGGCCTAGGCTGGCCTCAAACTTAACTGTATAGCCAAGGATAACCTTGAATTATTATTACTTTTTAAAAAAAATTTTTGTTGTTGTTTTGAGACAAGATTTCTCTGTAGCCTGTCCTGGAACTCGCTCTATAGACCAGGCTGGCCTCAAATTCACAGAGATCCACCTGCCTCTGCCTCACGTGTGCTGGGATTAAAGGCATGTGCCACCACCGCCCAGCCTTTGAAATCTTGGTCCTCTGGAGTGATGAAATTACAGGTCTGTACTCCTGTGCCCTGTTTGTGAGGTGCTGGGACTGCTAGGCAAACTGTATCCACTGAGTTACACCCACAGTCCTTAAATTCTCTTGAGACCTTGAAACAGTAACAATTTTTCTTTTTGTGTTTGGTGCTATGGATCAAGGCCGGGTCTTGTAACATTAAATAAGTGTTATAAGTGTTACACCACTGAGTTACAATCCCAGGCTTTTTTTTTCCTTTTTGAGACTCGGTCTTGCAATGAGCTGGCTAAGGAGCTCACTCACTCTATAGACCAAGCAAAGCCTTGAACTCAAAATTCTAAGTAGCTGAGATTATGTCTTCAAGGAAGCCACCGGGCCCATTTCTGTGATTACTCTGAACATCCTGTCATGGTCCTCTACCTTAAGACAGGGTGCCTGTCCCCTCCCACATGCCAGTCTTATTGCTAGTACCTTTAGAAGCTGATGGGGGGAGGGGGTGGCACGCACCTCCAATCCCCGTACTTTGGAGGCCGAAGCAGGCTGATCTCTATAAATTTGAGGCTGGCCTCCATAGCAATTTTCAAGACAGCCAAGGCAACATAGTGAGACCCTGTCTCCAAAACTGTAAATAAATAAGAGCCAAAAGTTGACACAGAACAAAGGATTTGGGAACTTAAGAGGGGTTGATTCCAGGAACAGGAGTGACACTAAGACCAGGCAGGAGGGTGGACACCAGAGCAGATGGGCCCCTGGGGGTCAGTCCTGCTAGTGACCTTCGGGTACCCTTGTAGCACGCTCCTCAGAGCAGTCCCAGTGAGGGGCAAGGAGGCAGCACACAGCACTCGTTCAGCAGAAAGTTGGGAAGTAGATACCACCGACAACAGAGCCCGTTTTGTAGCGCTGGCCCATTTCTTTATTGGAAATATTCCCACCACTTTCCAGAGTGAGTCCCTGCTGCCACTACAGGCCACTGTTCTCCGTCCATGTGGGTATTTCTAAAAGTCAAACTCTTAGGACCTGGCTCTGTCCGTGACAGTCAGCTGACCATGCTTCTGAGCCAAGAGTACAACCCCACAAGTTGCCCCAAGTCCTCACCATGTTTAGGAAGTCTCAGGTGCTTTTGAGGGTGTAAGGATATGAGTTGGGCCAACAAAGCTTCCTCCAATGTCTTTTTTTTTTTTTGTACCCCAAGCTGGCCTTGAACTCCCTAGGTAGTAAAGGGTAGCATTGAACTCATGAGTCTTCTGTTTCTACCTCCCAAGTGCTGAAGCTATAAGCAGGTTTCACCATGCCCACTTTAGGTAGTGCTAGGAATTGAACCCAGGGCTTCTTCGTCCATGCTAAGCCAATACTCTACCAACTGAGCCTCGCCCCCAACCCTTCCTCCAAGATTTGTGCAGCCATATTCCTTCTTCTCAGAATGCCTGCACTTCTTAGTACCTTAGTATCCTTTTATTCTTGTTGGTTAAGCACCAGGACCTGGGTGACACCCTCCCTGCCTCCCACAAGCTGCCCTTGTTCTCACTACAGCACAAAAGCAGGCTGCTGCCTGGGTTACCTATCTGTTCCCTACCAGACTGCAAACTACCAAGGCCAGGAACGTTGTCCTTTCTGAAACTACCCCACCCCCCACCCCACAACAGGGACCCTCAGAGTTTAATTCAGTTCCTGGCATAAATGTTGGTTCTTTATAAGTAGATAACTCACCCAACCACCCCTGCATATGGCTTCACTTTTCTCTAACTAGTTCTCCATCAATCAATGGTTTCTCCAGCTTTATTGCCTATTTCCAGCCATTCCTGAGGACTCTAGGCAGTGAGCAGGTGTTTCCTTTCCTGTAAAGGTGTGAGTGACCATACTTCTGAAGCAATGGTCAGGACACGTGATCCGACACATGTTTCCACACATGGGCCAGAATATTTTAAATATCCACCATCTCGGCAGATTTGGGCAGTGTGGTTTCATTGTAGGGGGTAGTGGCAAAGCGGCGGGGGGGGGGGTGCGGGTGTGTGTCAAGAACCAAAGTCTCATTATGTACCCCCAGAGTGTGCAGAACATTGCCTTAAGAACCTCTGCCCTGGGCTGGAGAGATGGCTCAGCGGTTAAGAGTACTGACTGTTCTTCCAGAGGTCCTGAGTTCAATTCCCAGCAACCACATGGTGGCTCACAACCATCTGTACTGAGATCTGGCGCCCTCTGGCCTGCAGGCATACATGGAGGCAGACTTTCTATACATAATAAATAAATTAAAAAAAAAAGAACCTCTGCCCTGCAGAGAGTGGTCCCAGAGCCAGCCCAAGATACAAGTTGATGTTGGCGGCACTAGCTGGAGTGATCAGAAGGAACAGGGAAAAATTTGTGGCAGAAACAAGCATTCATTAAGACCATATGCTCTATTTCCAATCGATGGCTGTTAGAAGTAATTCCCCAACATTTCATTCCCTTTTACTGCCTCCCCTTCAGGGGCAAGAAGAACAGCGTTGTTAGGCTGCGTTTATGGATGAGGGGACTTCGAAGCAGAGAGGTTAAATGGCTCAGCCCCAGTCCCCAAGTGAATCAGACACACAGCCAGCCTCGGATCCAGAATTCCGACTTGCGCTTCTATGCCAAGATCCCTCGGGGCACATTTCCTCTCTCATTTGCATAAATCATCAACATTTTTTTTTCCAAGCTTGTGCTGAGAAAGCCCCTTTTCAAACAGCAGAAACTCCCTTTGCCTTCTGTCGCCTTAGTTTTATTTCATAAACCAAATTCTTTTACTTCAACACGGAGACTTGCTATTTTCCCTTCCGTTGAGCCCTTTTCTAAAGAAGTCGTGACCTTTGCTTCTAGATGCAATGGAAACGGGTGAGCCCGACTGAATGAAAGATGATCTGGAGCCCATATCAAGTGTAATTTCAACTAATGTTCAAAAATACCATGCGGTTGATTATAAATCTTGCCTCCTGGCAGGTTATCAGAAAACTAAGGATGGCTAAATACTGCTACTAGGTTTGAACTCTGTGGGGCGGAAGGCATGCTTCCAACACGAGGATCGAATTCCCGGGGTTAGAAATCAGAAACTGGACATGCCAGGGCCACACAAGCTCTAAGCCATTTCAGTTGGGAAATCTGTAGAAACTCATACCTGACATGGCTGCTGTGTGGACCAGAGCTTCTAATTGCCCACATAATCGCATAATTGCTCTCAATCCTTTCAGGTCCTGAAGAAATTCTTAGCTTGTGACCTCATGTGCTTCGTGGTCCTTAGGTGACTCTATGGAAGATTCTGGGCAGGAGCCTTGCTTCCTGGGGTTCCAGTAGCATTTAACACATTGCTAACTCCCAGGGAACCGTAATGACCCTCCAGGGAGAAAAATCTTTGCAATGCGTTTGGTGAAAGCTTCCCCTCGCTGTGGTGGTCCTTACATTAGATAACCAAAAGAATTTATGCCTGCTCTGGTTTTGTCATCACGGGGAGGGGAAAAAGCAAGCAAGACATCGCTCCTCAATCTTTAGAAGACACAGTTGAGTGTAGATTGGTCTACATGGTAGTCTCTTTAGTGCTTAGCAGACTAGTCAGCTATTGTGGCAATGACACTGTGAATCAGTTCTCAGCACAGCCAGACTCAGCCTTAGACTTCCTGTCACCGGGTGTGGAAGTACCTGGGGGCTGCTGGACTCAGCTGGTTCTCTTTCTTCACCTTGGGCCAGCAGATTCTTTTTTTTTTTTATCTATTTATTTAAAAAGTTCTTTTTTTTTTTCATTTTACATACCAATCACAGTTCCCCCTCCCTCCCTTCCTCCCACTCCACCAGTCTTCCCCACACACAACCCCCCACCCACTCCTCAGAAAGGGTAAGGCCTCCCATTAGGAGTCAACAAAGTCTGGCATTAAGTTGAGGCAGGACCAAGTCCCTCCCCGGCTTTGCTGAGGCTGAGCAAGGTATTCCACTATGGGGAACCGGCTTCAAAAAACCAGTTCATGTACTAGTGATAAATTCTGGTCCCACTGCCGGTGGGCACACAGACTGCACAAGCATAGGCTGTCACCCACATTCAGAGGACCTAGTTTGGTCCTATGCAGGTTCCCTAGGTATCAATCCGGAGTCAGTGAGCTCCCACTAGCTCGGGTCAGCTGTCTCTGTGGGTTTCCCCATCGTGATCTTGACCTCTTTGCTCTTATAGTCTCTCCTCCCCCTCTTTTACTGGACTCTGGGAACTCAGCCCAGTGCTTAGGTCAGCAGCTCTCTCTCTCCCTCTCTGTCTCTTTGTCTCTGCCCCCCTCTCAAGGTTTTGCTATGCAATTCAGAATGGTCTCCTATTTATCATGTTGCTCAGGCTAACCTTAAACTCCTGATACTTGTGCCTCGGTTTCTTGTGCCAGAATTAGAAGCTTTTGCCTCCTCGGTGGCTCATTCTCTTCTTAGGGTAGATCCCTAGAGAGCGAAAACAGGCCAGATGGGGCAAGCATGGATAAAGCCCTTTTCTGCTAACACACCTGCTCACAGTCTATTGATTAAAGCATGCCACACAGTCAAGGCCAAAGTCCAGGGCCAGAGAAGCACACACCTCAAGCGAGAGATGAGAGGAGTGATTATTAATGGCCTGGACTCCATCCCTAGCGGTGCTCGCCTCTAATAGTCTCTCTGTGTGTGTTCACTCTCACCTCTTGCAACACTAACCTCAGAATGTGACCATAATTGGATGGAGAGACCATAAAAAGGTGATGAGTGATGGGCAGATGGCTCCGTAGAAAAAGTGCTTGTCTAGCAAGATGAGGGCTCGAGTTCAGATCCCTAGAATACATGTAAAAGCCAGGAAAGCATGTGGCTGCCTGGAATCCCAGCACTCAAAAGACAGATACGTTTCCCAGAACAAGCTGGTTGGCTAGTCTAGCCAGAATTGGTGAACTCAGGGTTCAGTGAGACCCTACCTTAAAATATAAAGCAGCTAGGTGTGGTGGGGTTCTCTGTGTAACAATCATGGCTATCCTGAAACTGGGTATGTGAACCAGGCTGGCCTTGAACTCATAGATAACTGCCTGCCTCTGCCTCCTGAGTGCTGGGATTAAAGACTTGTACTACCACCACCCCACCATCATTTTTGTAAAGATTTATTCATTTTTATTGTATGTGCATGTATGTCTTTGCCTGCATGCATGTTTGTGCACCACTTGTGGGCATTGTCCCCCAGGAGGCCAGAGAAGGCATTCGAGTTCCTGGAACTGGGGTTACAGACTCCATATGGGAGCTGGGAGTTGAACTCATGTCCTCTGAAAGAGTCACAAGTGCTCTTAACCACTGAGACATCTCTGCAGCCCCTCCCTGTGCTTTAGATGCAGTCCTCAAGAGGAGAGGTGGTATTGATCTGTTACCAGTGGAAGGGCGAGACAGCACAGCACTTACGAGCCTCAGACATAAAAGGTGGAGGAGGGTTCTGCTTTCTTGGCAGGAACAGCATCTGCCTGTGGAGTCTGAGGCTACCCTCCTGTGACGACCCTCGGTCTGTAGGGTGGGGCCACAGGACTCTCTGTTCTGTTCCAGAGCTCCTGCTGAGGTCCCCTCTCCATGATTTCGTGGGAGCCCTCCTGGCTACCCACTCCTCTCTGCTGTCAACTAGAAATGGAGGCACAGAGACAGGTAGTCAGGACTCCTGGTCCACACCACCTGGGAGCCTCGTGAAACACTTGCTTCCTACATGGGTGCTCTGACATGATTTGTTTCAAGGCAACAGAAAGTAGAATAAGAAAACACAGGATGAGATCTGCATAACTAAACCTCTACTTCTTCTGTGGAACATTCTGGAAAAGGTAGGTAGTTCTTCCAATACTGCCATACCTGATATATACCCTTGTAGTGGACTCAGTAAACTTACCATTTTTTCCTCAAAAAGAAAAAATAATGGGGGCTGGAGAGATGGCTCAGAGGTTAAGAGCACTGACTGTTCTTCCAGAGGTCCTGAGTTCAATTCCCAGCAACCACATGGTGGCTCACAACCATCTGTAATGAGGTCTGGTGCCCTCTTCATGTCCAGCAAGCATACAAACAGACAGAACACTGTATACATAATAAATAAATAAATTTTAAAAAAAGAAAAATAATTTCTCTTCTTTTTTGAGGCAAGGTCTCACGATGCAGGCCCTGATGGACTGGAATTTAGTGTGTAGACTAGGCCTGCCTCTGTTTCCCAAATGCTGGGATTAAAGGTGCATGCAATCATTCCTGACCTAGAAGTCTTTTGAAAACGTTTTTTTTAAGATTTATTTTTTTTTAAGATAATGTGTATGTGTCTGTTTGAATGCATGCTGTGTATTTTTGGGTGTGCACAGAGGCCAGAGGCATCCAGTCCCTGGAGCTGGAATTATAAGCAGTTGTGAACTCCTTGACATCGGTGCTAGGAGTTGAATTTAGGTCTTTAGATAAGCAATGTGAGCTCTTAATCACGGAGCCATTTCTCTAGCCCCTCTTTCTTTATTTTGTTTGAGGCATGTGCAAAGGCAGTTGTGTCTCTGTGAGTTTTGTGTGAGGCATGTGCAGAGGCAGTTGTGTCTCTGTGAGTTTTGTTTGAGGCATGTGCAAAGGCAGTTGTGTCTCTGTGAGTTTTGTGTGAGGCATGTGCAGAGGCAGTTGTGTCTCTGTGAGTTTTGTGTGAGGCATGTGCAGAGGCAGTTGTGTCTCTGTGAGTTTGAGGACAACTTGGTCTACAGAGTGAGTTCCTGGACAGCCAGGGCTACACAGAGAAACTCTGCATCGAGAAACCAAAATTAATGAATTAAAAGCAATCATCACAGTATGTTTCCATTTCTTCCTGCCCTTCTAAAAAGAAATGTAAGTGGTAGTATTGTGGTCCAGATTTAATCATTGCTTGACAGATACGAAAGGTTAAGCCAAGCAATTGCTTTTGTGTTGTGTAGTTCTATTTACTATTTTGGGGGGAAAAGAAATAGTTCAATAAAGAAAATGTGGATTTATATCAAACCCCAAACCCCATGAGCCTGAATGACTGCCATGTGTTCTTCCTGAGAATATTCACCTATTTTGTTAGAGGGGAAGAAAATACAGTATCACTTAGCACATGGAGCAAGCCAGAAGGTTCCAAAGGTATCTGGGGATGGATAACTGTTTCAGGTATATCAAAGGAAAGGATTCCTCTTGTAAACAACATTAGCTACAGACTGTAATAGGAACGGTTGGGGCGAGAACACTTTCCCAGGGCTGGAGAGATGGCTCTCCAGTTAAAACAGCTCTAGCTCTTGCGCTGGAGACATGGCTCAATGGCTAAAAGCCCCTACTGCCCCTGCAGAGAGAAGACTTAGGCTCAGTTCTCAATACCCAGGCTGGGCAGCTCACAACTGCCTATAACTCCAGTTTCAGGAGGATCTAACCCCTTTGGCCTCCGAGGACACCTGCTCTCACGTGCACTTAGCCACACACAGACATTTACCCTAGACTTAATTAAAAATAAATAAATGGATGAATGAAAATATTATAAAGAACGCTTACTTGTTCCTCAATCATGAAGACCATGCTGAGACAGTTAAAGGCTATGGAGACTTTCAAAGTGAGACTGAATACATTCTGCATTATGACGTGACCATGAGCCTATGGAGGTCAGGAAGTAGAACATAATGGTTTGTATGAAAAATGTCACCGATAAGTTCAGGAATATGAACACTTGGTTCCCAGTTGGTGGCATTGTTTGGGGAGGATTAGGAGGTGTGGCGAGGCTGAAGGAAGTAAGTCACTGAGGGAGGACATTGGAATTATATAGCTTTACCCGTGGCTGTCCCTCCTTCCCTCCTTCCCTCCTTCCTTCCCTCCTTCCCTCCCTCCCTCCCTCCCTTTCTTTGTGCAGCTGGGATCTCTCAGAGGCGCCAGCAGCCGGGCCTACCTGCAGTGAGATTTTGTTTGTGCTGTAACAAATAAAGCTTGCCTGAATATCAGAGTGCAGAGCTAAGCCTCTAGTTAGTCATAGAGGCCAGGCAGTGGTGGCTCACACCTTTAATCCTAACACTCGGGAGACAGAGGTAGAAGGATCTCTGCAAATTCAAGGCCACCCTGGGCTACACAAGATCGAAACTGACTAAAAGAGAAACAGTTCACACAAAGGTGATCCCAGCACTTGGGATGACAGACCTTTAATCTCAGCACTAGAGAGGTGGAGACAGGAAGGGATAGGGCTGAGCAGAAAGGAATATAAGGCTGTAGGGGACAGGGGATCACTGGAGTCTGAGGCAGCAGCCTGAGGTTTCCTAGAGAGTATTCAGTCTAAGGATTCGTGGAGACAGCATCGCCCTTTCGCCCTTCGGTGAGAGCTAGTGGCTAGCTGTTCTGTTTCTCTGATCTTCAGCACATACACACACATGCACATACATACAAAGCTTTAAAGAAAATCACCTCCCTCAAACTATGGAGTCATTGAATGTGTCTCAGAGTTGGGAATGTGGAAATGACTCGTCTGGCTCACCTTGTCAGGCTTTTTGTTTCTTTGTTTGTTTTGTTGTTGTTTATTTATTTATTATTTTATTTATTGGTTTTTCCAGACAGGGTTTCTCTGGCTGTCCTGGAACTAGCTCTGTAGACCAGGCTGGTCTTGAACTCACGGCAATCCACCTGCCTCTGCCTCCTGAGTGCTAGGATTAAAGGTGTGCGCCACCACCGCCCGGCCTGTTGTTTATATTTTGAGACGGGGTTTTGGCGTGTAGTCCTGGCTGTCCTGAAACTACCTCTGTAGACCAGGCTGGCTTGGAACTCACAGAGATCCGCCTGCCTCTGCCTTCTGAGTGCTGGGACTAAAGGCATTCGCCAACACTATCTGGCCTCATCTTGTTTTACTTAGATTGTTTGTAAGGCACTTGACCAACACGTGACTCTCTGAGCAGCTTCCAGGAAGAGACCCTAGAAACAAGTGGCACTGCTATGGCAAGACTGTGCCCTTTTACAATCTCTGGCTGCTGCGGTCAAAGCAGGCCTCCTGCAGTATACCCCCTGCTGTGAATGGCCTGGGCGGGGATGAGGCTGGGTGTGAAGATCAGGCTTTGACTCAGCACCAGTCCTTCCCCTTCTACTGCCAGAAGTATCAGACGGCCTAGGGCCACTAGATGTACGAAGTTAAGGAGTCCTTGGTTGCAGGGTCCGGGGTTTTCAACTGCTAAATCTTGTTTTCCTGTTGACTGTGCCCACAGACACTGGTACAGCCCAGTGTGTCCATTTAGTGCTACCTGGGCGACTGGAGTCTGAGTTGAGATGGGAAACGCTCTAGCCCCAAATTATACAGTAGTTAAGAATTTCTTCTTGGTCACAATCTGGCTTGCAAAGACCAGTGAGTGCTCTTTCTTTTCCTGAGGCTAGAATATTCTTGGCTCTTAAACTCTATTTCAAGCAGGTGAGTCAACACCAGACAGCCTGGGCATTGCCAACATTTGGTCGTCCCTTTCAGGATAACTCCCCTTCCTCCCTACTCCTCTGTCCTTTCTCCGAGGGTAATTAAGATTGTTCTCTAGTCCCAACCTGAGGACAATTCCCGCATCGCCATGCTGGTCCTCAGTGACTTAGCCCATCCAGCCTGTCTCCAGTTAGCAAACCAAAAGGAGCATTTCTTTTTCTCCCCATAAAGTCTGTGATTTGAGTAGCCCTTATCAGGGGGCAGCTTATCTCTGTTCCCTTAATGTCAGCTAGGGGGGCTAGAAGGACAGGGCCTAGGATCGTCTATGGGGTGTTTATGACAGTGGCTAATGCTGTCACCAGTAACTTTATCTGGAGCTGTCAGTTGGAGCGCATGGCCTCTGCTTGTGGCCTAGACTTCTTTGTAGACTTCTTTGGTTCACTGGTAAGTGGGGAATAGCAGGGGAAGTCGCTTTGCCGTTCATGGCCCTTGTCTTCAGAAATCAAATAGTGTGACTTCCATCCTACCCTGTGTGCCAAGGTACTCGCAAAGACCTGCTTCATTTGCTGTTGGGGTTGGGGGGAGGCAGGGTCTCATTTCTCTTTGGTTCTTTGATTTGATCAGCTCCTTTCCTCCTTTGGTTAATTTTATTTTTTCTTATTATACATATGGATATTGTTTATGTTTCCTGCTCTGTAGCCTAGGGTGGCCTCAGATCACTGTAGCTCTCTTACCCAGCCTCCCAAACACCAAGATTAGGGGCATGAGGCACCCTGCCCTGCTGCTATGCCCAGTTTTAAGAGAAGAGTGAAACAGACTTGATGAAGGAAGGTTCTGGAACTGTAGGTGACCTTCTAAACAGTGCCAAGGCCACTTGTAGACCAGTCTACTACACTCTCTCTTTTTGATTGCCCTCTCAGCTCTGCCTTGGTCTCCAGTCTGTTGGCTGTGCTCTGGTTCCCAGTCTTTTGACTTGCCACCTCACAGCCCCTTATGTGCATCTCAAGGCAAGGAAGGGGGAGTGTGCAGGGCTCCACTTCTCTGTGGTTGAGAATGCCAGGAAGCTGCCTACCCCCAGGGCATCCTTGGCTGTAGTTGTGCTGTGGTTCTGGCTTCATTGTGGGTGTGAAATCTCTCTCTGTGGTGTGCAACCGCCCCTGTTCCCCTTTGCAATGTAACTTCAGCTTCCAGCGCAGGTTTCAGCCATTCGGGAATATCAGTGAAGGGCAGACAGCTCTCTCAAGGAACTCAGGGCAGGTTCAGCTCCACCCCCACTCCCTTTTGTGCTAGGATGGAACCCTGGTCTCCCTGCATGCTAAACACATGCTCTCCCACTGAGCTGCATTCTCAGACAATTTCATAACTTATTTGCCTAAACCTCTGCCATTTGGCTACATCTTACTGTGAAATGAGGACTTTATTCTGGCAAACCACGTGTTCAGTGAAAAGTGGGAAGTTATCAGGGAAAAAGAAGCTGGTATGATGGCATATGCCTGGAATCCTAGCACTCCGGAGGCTGAGGTAGGTGAATCACCACAAGTTTCAGGCCAGCCTGGGCTATGCAGCAAGTTTCAGGCCAGCCTGGGCTACAGAATGAGATCCTGTCTCAATCACAAACACACTCTTATATTTGCCATTTCCCTGTTCTCCTTTCTCTTCTCATAGAATTCCTGAGGCCTTCCCCAGGCAAGATGGTGGAGGCCCTTGCGGTTATGGCCTGCACTGCAGGCGATGAGCAAGAGTAGAGCTCAGCCGCAGCTTGCATCAGCCTCCTCAGGCTTCCAGTGTGAGGGCCACAGGCAAGAGCGAAGGTGAGTCTCAGCTCTGAGATGTACTGCACTCAGGCACTTTCCAGCCTCCGTTCCCCCCCTTTCCTCAAGAGAGCAAGCTCTGAAAGGAGCAGACAAGACTCCATTGCCACCCGGAGGACCATCCTCTGGCTCCCTTACACTGGCGTGTCTTCCTCACCCCATCCTATTCTGTCTTAGAGTGCAGGCCCACGGTAATGACCGAGTGTAGGACAGGCCTGCACGCGAGACAAATGTTCTCCCACCGACTGTCTTCTTCTCAGCCCTCAGTGCCTTAAGACATTTTTAATTTTCATAACGTTTTTTTTCATTCCTAATTTTTATTTATTTATTTTTGTCACATATAGCTTTATTATTTTGAGGAATGTTGTTCTACAGGAGATATATATTTTTGCATATATATAAATTATATAGTTTCTTGAAATTATTCCTTTCCTCCTTCCAACCCTTCCCAAGTATCCACCTTGCTCTCTCAAATCCATGATTTTTTTTTTCAAGACAGGGTTTCTCTGTGTAACAGACCTTGGCTGTCTGAGAACTCGTTTTGTGGACTAGGCTAGCCTCAAACTCACTGTGATCTGCCTGCCTCTGCTTCTGCTTCCCGAGTATGTTGGCAGAGGCCGTTAGTTTATTTCCCAAATGCCCTGACTCAAAATAATCAGACAGAAACTGTATTAATAGCAATACTGTTTGGCCAATAGCTTAAGCATATTTTTAGCTAGCTCTTATATCCTGAACTAACCCATCTCCATTAATCTGTGTATTGTCACATCACTGTGGCTAATTGGATAAAGTTCTGTCCAGCATCCCGTGTCTGTCTCCAGTGGGGCAACATGGTTTCTTTCTGACTCTGCCTATTCTCTCTCTATAAATCTCTTCCAGCCTGGCTATATTCTGCCAAAAGCAGCTTCTTTATTAACCAATGGCAATAAAACATATTCACGGTATACATCACCTCCCACTTCACAAGTGCTGGGATTAAAGGCATGTGCCGCCACCACCCAGAGCCTCCTGTTCTTTTGGACACAGAATCTCACTGTGTTGCCCAGGCTGGCCTGGCCTTGAACTCAATAGTTCAAGCAGACCTTTAATTCCAATCTCCCTGTTTCAGCTTCCTAAGCAGTTGGGATTACCAGCCTAAGCCATGAGGCCTGGCTCCTTGTGTACATCTGTTAATAGGTACTTCTATCTCTGACCTGGGGTAGTTGATCCCTGGGACACCAAGGAAATGGAAGACCTGTTGTCTTTTGGCGCAAGTCCATCTGATAAGGTTCAGGCAGCCACCTAAGAGAGCTTATATGCTCAGAGAGGAAAGTAACAGTTGAGAGTCCTTTTCTGAATTTCAGTATTCACTGGAACTTTCTCCCAGTACTATCCTACGTTTCTGTTTTAGTATTTTCACTCACATTTTTGTTCTTGCTATCTGTTTTTCTAATCCCCATGCCCCTCCCCTGGTAAGTGGTATTATTGTCGAAGCTGGTCTCTGACAAATGGCACCCATAATGTGGGGCAACAGGTGAACTCCGAAACACACGGACATGTGGCCAGCAGTACAAGGGAGAATTATGAGAAAGTTCTTTTCTGACACCCATCCGTGAGTCCTTACCTGTTAGGTTCAGAGGCACAGTGATAAACAAGACAGGTAAGGTGTCTCTCTCTTCTCCGAGCTCAGTGGGGTCACAGGAATTAAAGTCTATATATATATATATACATATATCAACCGCAATCCCATGGCTGAAGGAAGGGTCCGCTGAAGGACGGAGAGTTATTGTCAAAGCAGGTCATTTGGCCAGCGGTGGTGGAGCGAAGGGTGTGTGAGACAAACTGCATTCTCTCTTTGACCTCTTCCTCGAGTCAACGGTGGCTGGGAGAGATCTGGGGCTACTTGTACAGGGGCCAGGTGACCATCTCCTGCCAGCCACGAGCCCGGGAAGATCAGCAATTGAAAATTAATTTTTTGTTGGCATTTCCTCGGCCCCTTAAGCAATCTCTGGAGCTGTTCTCTTTGCCTGGAAGCCTGCCCTTAGGCAGTCAGTATTGTCCTGCTGTGTCCCAATCCAAGATTTGAAGGCAGGGAGATGACAAAGCTCTGCAGCTCAGAAGGGAAGGAAAACTGCCCCCAAAGAAAAGAAAGCCTGGCAGAGGCCTGGCCTTCTGGGCACCTTTCCCTGGAGCTAGGGGATGCTAAGGAAATAATTCTAAGGCTGGGCTCCAGGAGCCTGCAGCCTTTGCCTCAATTTAGACTGCTTTGCAGAACCTTTCTCCTCTAATAACAAGCAAGAGGTACGGTACGAAAGTAGGACCTTGGTGTATTGGGCTTGGGAACCAAGCTGAACTCAAAGAGAGGAAGCTGACTTTAGAAGTTAGGAGAAGTTGAGAGTTGTTTCCAATTAGATGTAGGTTTTCTGGTTTTGTTTGTTTATTTAGAGATAGGATCTGGCTATGTTGTCAAGGCTGGGACTACAGGGGTGAGCCCTCTAATCTCAGTTTGACTGTCCCCCTCTGACACCTGTGGCGTTTTAACTGAGATAAGATTCCCAGACATTTGAATACACTACCCCTAGTTCGTGGCTATTTGGCGAGGATTAGGAGGTGTGGCCTTGATAGAGGACAAAGCCACTGGTGCAGGCTTTGAGCCTTCAAAAGACTTGTTCCCTTTTAAGTCAGCTCTCTCTGCTTGATGTTTGTGGTTTGAGGTAAGAGCTCTCAGCTTCTGCTCCTGCCAAGTCCTACCCCCATTTCTGACATCATGGACTCACACCCTCTAGAACCAGAAGCCCAAAATAACTCTTTCCTCTCTAAGTTGCTTTGGTCATGGTGTTTTTATCACAAGAATAGAAAAGTAACTAACTCACCTCCTTTCCTCCCTTCTTCCCTCCTTCCTTCTGCTGGCTTTCATGAATGGAGCAGGCCTCCTCTGCTCCTAATTCCACCATGAGGTCTCCACAGACCCCAAAGCAATGCTTTCAGAGGACCATGGACTGAAGTCAGAAGTCAAACATACCTTTCTACTTTGTAAGTGGATTGCCTCATGCATTTTGTTATAGTGTTATCCTTTTACTCCCAGTTTAGTTTTGGCTACAGTTGCCTACATGCTTACCTTCACATTTCCAGTATAAGGTTCTGTTTTCAGTAATGGAATGTACACAATGCCCCTATTGGGAAGAAGCCTGTTTATTTTTCTATTTCTGAGCCCTAGGCATATACGAGGTCCTTTATGAATATTTGTTATTCATGATGGTATTATATAGAAAGAATTGCAAACATCATGGAGCAGTAGAGTGTGTAGAAATGATTTTTTTAAAAGTACTGTAAGGAAATGTAGGAAATGTAGTATAATTTGTGTATGTGTGTGTGCTCATGTGTGCAGGTGCATTGATAGCATACTTTTTTTTAAAGATTTTATTTATTAAATATACAATACAATGTTCTGCCTCCATGTATGCCTGCACCAGAATAGGGCACCAGATCTCATTTTAGATGGTTGTGAGTCACCATGTGGTTGTTGGGAATTGAATTCAGGACCTCTGGAAGAACAGTCAGTGTCCTTAACCTCTGAGCCATCTCTCCAGCCCCCGATAGCATACTTTTTGAAGCATTGCTTATACTATGACTCTTCATTGAGAAATAAGAGTTCAGTGGTAGAGTGTGCACTAGTCATAAGTCCCTGGGTTTAGTAACCAGTGCAGAAACAACAAAAACACACAAGAGAGAATAAAACCACACACAAGGTGGCACATACCTGTAATCCCAAAACTCAGGAGTTTGAGGCAGGAGAATTATAATGAGTTTGAGGTCAGTGTGACCTGTATAACAAAAAAAGGAGAGAGACAGAAAGAAAGAGAGAGAGAGAGAGAGAGAGAGAGAGAGAGAGAGAGAGGACCAAGCCTTTATGGTGGTGTAATTCCAGCACTTGGGAGGGAGAGGTGGCAGGAGAATTGCCAGGAGTTCAGTGGCAACCTGGTTTGCTTAGTAAGATCTTACCTTAAAGAGTCAAGAGAAAGAAAGAATAGATAAAGGAAAGGAGAATGATCAAGGAGTAGGTACTGCAGACAAAATTATGTGGTTGTTGGCCGCTAAGGTTCACCTTCACTGTTAACTATACTGTATTTAGAATCACCATGGAAACTGACCTCTGGAAGTGTCTGCAGGGAGGTTTCCAAGGAGGTTGAACTAAGGAAGGAGGAGCAACCTGAATGTGGGCTGGACCATCCCCCTGGGCTGGACCATCCCCCTGGGCTGGATCATCCCCCTAGGCTACACCATCCCCCTGGGCTGGACCATCCCCTGGGCTACACCATCCCCCTGGGCTGCACCATCCCCCTGGGCTGGACCTTCCCCTGGGGCTGACCATCCCCCTGGGCTGCACCATCCCCTTGGCTGCACCATCCCCGTGGGCTGGAGTTGAGGACTAAGAGGGGAAAGTGAGCTGAGCACCAGCCTTCACAGCTGTCTGCTTCCTGCTCTCAGATGTGATGGCACTAGCTGGCTTTGCTCCTGAATTCATGCCTTCTCCAATGTGATAGACTATATATCCTCCTAAACCATAAGCCAAAATAAACCTTGCCTTCCTTAATATTTTTTTGGGGGGCGGGGGGTCAGGTGTTTGGTCAGAACACCAAGAAAAGTAACAAACACATATGTGCTGAGCTGAGCGGGAAGCAGGAAAGAAGAGGCACCCATGAGTCATCTAAGGCATATTTACACACAGAGGGTTTGGTTTTTTTTTTTTTTTGTCTCTTGTCATATTTTCACTTCCTACTTTGCCAAAATCATTTGTATCAAGGAGCCCAGCCCTCACCCTATAGTGAAGCACTTTTTCTCTTTGCTTAATGTTGGTGCCCACTGGCTCCAAGTGTTAATCAATTTCTCTTTGCAGCCTTGTTCTTCCAACCCTTGATGAATTAAAAACTTAAACCACGGTGTCAAGCATTTGAAGCAAACGTCCATTTGAGCTTACATTCCCAGCAGCACTGATTCTCAAAAAAGCCTGTCTGGTGATTTCTTTCTTCTCCGTTTAACTCCAGAGTCCATGAAGGACTCCAGAAGTGGTTGGCATGAAGCCATCTAGCTGGGCATAGTCACAAGACTGTTCAAAGCTTACTTAGCGCATGTCCTCTCAAGGACCGAGTGGGTGCAATTCTGTGTCCTGCTGGAATTCTAAACCCTTCCTCAAGAGCAGATCCCCTAGAGTCACTGAAGCCTGCTTCATCCAGAGAAAAAGATTCCCAGAGGCAAACAAAGACTCTTGCCAGTTGATAGGCTAGTCATTAACCAACCCAGCGGAAGGGAAGAGGAAAATGCTCATGTCTGGTTTCTAACTCATCCTTAGTGTGTGGCATGAGTACAGAGGATGGACATCTCAGGCTAGACAGATAATTACTCCACCCCCAGGCTTCCGAAGGCTCTAAATTCAATTTACTAAGCTGTATAGAAAGCCCCTGATTTAGAAGAAAAGACAGGCACCAGCTATATATACATGGGCAGTGGGCTGGAGGTGTCTCCTGTTCTCCCAAAGCTGGAAGACTCCCACAGCAAGAGAGCACTAGTTTCTAGAGAGCTCCTCTAACCCCAGCTTTCTAAGTTATAGACTTTTAGCCAGGCATCTGGCTTCCTGGAGAAAAGAAGGGCTATATTTCCCAGGCTTCCTTTCAGCTGAATGTGGCTATGTCATGACATCCTGGCTAATGGAATGTAAGTGAAAGTCTAGGATGCAACTTCTTGGAAGTAGGAAGTGCTCTTTGTGGCACTGGGGATGGAACACCAGAGCCTCGCCCACAGCTGGCAAGTACTCTAGCACTGATCGCTAGAACATTCCTAGCCCTGGAAGTATTCTTAAAAGACTGGCCTTTGTCCAGTGAGATGGCTCAGTGCGTGCCCGCTTCTGAGTCTGACAGCCTGAGTTTGGCCCTAGGATGCACACAGTAGAAAGGAAGAATCAAATGTCACAAGTTGCCCTCTGCTCTCCACACACGCTGCCTGTCCCCACTCCCCAAATAAATAAATAAAATTTTTTAAGGGAATGATTTTAAAGTGGGCGTGCTGGTACACGCTGTAAATCCTAGTGCTTTTGGAGGTCAAGGAGGATAGATATATGTAAATTCAAGGTCAGCCTGCTCAACTAGAAAGTTTTAGGCCAGCCAGGGCCACGGGCCACATAGTGAATCCTTGTGTTGGCCACACTCTCTTCAAGGCCTTTCTTCTTTCTTCCAGCTTGGGGAAGTCCCGAGCCACTTGGCTTATGAATGTCTCTTCTCCCTTATCCTCTCCCCTCCCCGCTCTCCCCACCTCTTCTTCTCTCCTCTTTCTCCCCTTCGCTCCTTCTCTCCTCTTTTATCTCTCACTCCTTTCCTCTCTTCCTCTTTTCCTTTTTGCCTCCTTTCTCCTTACATCTCTCATTCTAAATTTATCTTATCAGGGGACACCGGTTACAACGGATCCAGGGCTTCCCCCTATGACATCATAATCCCTTCCTTTGTTGTTTTCTTTGTCTTTCTGCGACAGGGTCTCACTATGTAGCCAAGCTACATAGTGGAACTGGTTATGTAGACCAGGTTGGTCTTGAACTCACAGAGATCCTTCATGCCTCAGCCTTTGAGGGCTGGGACTAAAGGCAGGCCATATAACCCCATCTTAATTTAGCTAACCACAGCTGTCCCCACCTCATTTCCAGAGAAATTCATCTGCTGGGATTTGTGTCTTCCAGTGGGTCTCAACCTGTGGAACTGAGTGACCCTTTCACAGGGGTGGTATAGTAGATATCTTGCATATCAGATATTTTTTTTTTTTTTTTAGTTTTTTGAGACAGGGTTTCTCTGTAGCTTTGGAGCATATCAGATATTTATGTTATGGTTTGGAACAGTAGCCAAATTTCAGTTATGAAGTAACAACAAAAATAATGTCATGGTCGAGGTTACCACAACAAAGGGAATTGCATCAGAGAGTCATAGAATTAGGAAGGTTGAGAACCATTGGAATATACATTGAATAAATTGACTATACTGTACTTAATTCCATTGGATTTTGGAAATCCAATTCAAATTTATCATCAAGGACATTTGTTTGTTGAGACAGGGTCTCACTATGTAGATTAAACTGGCTCAAAGCTTATAGAGATTCGCTTGCCTTTACCTTTTGAGTGCCAGGAGCCACCACGATGGGTCACCAAGGACTTCTTACACAGTGGCTCAGGACTTGAAGAGCATGTGTTCCCCTAAACAAGGCAGAGTTTATATGGTCTTCTCTTCCTCACCTTCAGAGATGGAAGCTTATGGTTAACGCAGTTGGTAGTCCATCCCTCGGGGACAGGTGCCTTGAGTCGGTTAAGGTTATCACAGCACATACAATGGAGCTTGTACCCACAAACAGTGATTCACCTTGCAGTTCTGGAATCTGGAGGTCCAAGACCAAGGCACTGACAGGGTGGTTTCCAGAGGTCTCTGTTCCTGGTTTGTGTGCTGTGCCATCACATGGCCTTTCTGCAATGTGTGTGAAGAGGAAGCTAACCTGTCTCCCATTCTCTTTGAAGGACCCTGGCTTTCTTGAATTTGCACCCCATCCTTATGGCCTAATTTAACTTTAATGACCTTTCTAAAGACCCACTATTCCAATGAGGTCTTTAATGTATGCAAAGGAGGCTTAATTCAGCTCATGGTAGACATTGCATATATGCAAGTTTTAGTTGTTTTAATCTTCACTAGAAGAAGTGGGTTAACATTTTGAAATATCCCACTTGGGCTGGAGAGATGGCTCAGAGGTTAAGAACACTGCCTGCTCTCTCAGAGGACCCGAGTTCAATTCCCAGCAAGCACATGGTGGCTCACAACCATCTGTAATGAAATACCCCAATGAAGAATGCTTGGCATCTGCAAAGCAGCAAAGTATCAGAAGTCCGTGCTCCAGGGTTCAGTGCTTGGGAAGGTGTGAATGTAAGGCATCCCTCATGGGCTCATATGGTCACTGCTTGCCTCCAGCTAGTAGTGATATCTGGGACATGTAGCAGTTAGTGTTCACTGTTAACTTGACAGAATCTAGAGTCATCTAGAAATCCAGCATGATTGAGAAAGATCTTTTCTAACAAGCCCCTGGCCTCTACATGCATATGGATCCACCCACGCGTCTGCACCCTATGCACTCGAACACCCGTGCACATATGCACACATACCACACACACACATACACATGCCAAAAAAAGAAGTCTGCTTTCATTGATAGAACTCGTGGTGTTCAAGATATGGGGCTTAGCCAGGTGCATCTGCAGTCCCAAGTAATTGAGAAACTGAGAGAGGAGGATGGCTTGAGCCCAGGACTTGGAGTCATAGTGAAACTGTCCTCAGAAACAAACAAAGAAATGTAGGGCATGGGGATTATCAAGACACTTCCCACAGGTCTGGCAGGACAAATGCCCTGGTGTGTGCCGCCTCAGGCTACAGGTTTTGTTCATTCCAATTGCCCGCGACTCAACAGAGGACACTGTGTCTGTTCTAACTGGAGGGTTGGTTGAATCCTGACACTTAAATATTGTCACATCTATGCTTGGTGTACCTTTCACGCAAAGTCTTTGTTGGCATGCCTAAGGGCAGAGACTTGGCACCTTACTGAGTTAGAAGAGCACATTGCACAACACCTCCCATGCCCGCTTGTAATAAACGCTGCTCTGTGTGATTCCTGCTTCCAAAGGAGGATGGCTAGGATTTGAAAACTTACCATTATTTATGTGTGTGTGTGTGTGTGTGTGTGTGTGTGTGTGTGTGTGGTGCTGGAGAGTGAACCCGGAGCCTTTCTCAAAATCACATTCATAGACCCCTTAAATTTATTAACATTAGTTATTGCTATTTTTGTGTATGTGTTTTTGTGTGCATGAAAGCATGCACACGCGCATGTGGAGGCCAGAGGTCAGCCTCAGGTATTGTTCCTTAGGCACTATCTACGTTGTCTTTGTCTTTGTGTGTGTTCATGTACACGCATGTGTTTGCGTGTGTGTACATGTGTGTACATATGTGCGTGTGCAAACCAGGGAACAACTTCCGGTGTTGTTCTCCAGCTGCTTTCCATCTTGTCTTTTGTGTGGACACATGGAGAGCAGAGGATGATCTCAAGTGTTGTTCTACCTTAGGTACTGTGTACCTTGGGTTTGGGGACTAGGGTCACTCAGACTTGGGACTTGCTGGTTAGGCTACGCTGACTGGCTAGTGAGCCTCAGAGATCTGCCTGTGTCTGCTTTCCTAGTGCTGAGGTTGTAAATGCATCCCTATGCCTGGCTTTTTATATAGATTCTGGGATCAAACTCAGATTCCCATGCTTGTATGGCAAGCACTTTGCCAACTGAGCTATTTCCCTGGCTCTATGGTTATTAGTTTTAAAATTGCACTTGATTATTTTTAAGGGGCACAAAGTGCAGAGAATAGTTTGTGGGGATGGGTTCTCTCCTATTAAGAGGGTTTTGAGAATTGAACTCAGGTCGCCAGGCTTGGTGACTTTTAACAGCCAAACCAGCTCACTGACCCTGTTACTATTTTTGGGTCTAGGTCTCACTGTATAACCCAGTCAGGCCTCCAACTAGCAATTCTCCTGCCTCTGTCTCTCTAGTGCTGGGATTCCAGATGTGCACCATCAAGCTCACCATAAAATTTAGTTTTAACAGCACACCTATTAATGAGGTCATGGGGGACCTTGCTCTACACCAGAAACTCTTAACCTGATGTTCAAATAGAATTCAGAGTTGAATCCGGGCGGTGGTGGCGCACGCCTTTAATCCCAGCATCCCAGCACTCCAGGAGGCAGAGGCAGGCGGATCTCTGTGAGTTCAAGGCCAGCCTGGTCTACGGAGTGAGTTACAGGACAGACTCCAAAGCTACAGAGAAACCCTGTCTCGAAAAAACAAAACAAAACAAAAACCCAAAAAATCAGAGTTGGGGGATTTTATGGGGATAAAACCCAGCATCTTCATTCTCTTCTGCCTCTTCCAAACATTTAGCATTTCCTTCAAATATGAATGTAGCCAAAAAGCCACAGTAGCATCAGTATTACCTGAGACTGTCACCAGTCGACAACACATTTCCAAAGTTGTAGATAGCTAGCAAGACTATTCATGTTCATCAATGCTTTATTAGACCGGCCACACTATCTTGTTATGTGATGCGAGCATCGATTTCTACACCACGGATTTGTTTTAATATTTTGATAGGGGCTGGAGAGATGGATCAGTGGTTAAGAGCATTGGCTGCTCTTTCAGGGACCCAGGTTCAAGTCCCAGCACCCACATGGTGGCTCACAACTATCTGTAACTCCAGTTCTGGGGGATTTGACATCTTTACACCAATGCATATAAAATAAAAGTTAAATAATTTATAAAAAAAATAGTTTGATAATGATTTCAGTATCCTTGCCTTCCTTAGTGATCTGATGCTGTGTGGTTAAAGACTCTGTTCTGAAGGTTTCTGCCATTTCTAAGAACTTCCCATCAGACAGCAGACATTCAAGGCCAGGGTTGTCCTGGAAGTGGCAGTGACTGGGAGCTCGAGCTTCAAGTTACCTCTTGATTGTCTTCAGCTTGAGGGCCAGCTTCATCTCATATCTGTGGATTGTGGTTGGTTTTGCTTCATAAGGCCACTGACAAAGAGCCGTAACCTACAAAAGCGTCTATTCTCCCCGCATCTTGTTCAGAGCCTGCATCATTGATCTTATTTCTAGTGTGTGGTTTCTTTCTTTGCAGGACTCTTTTAAGTCCGATGGCTTATTGGGGACTTAAGTTACAAGTAGGTCATATGATGAGTGAATTCAGCTCAGTCGGCACCTGTCAGCTGTGGTGTGTCACAATACACAGGCGGGGGGAGGAGGGAGCAGGTCACCTTCTCTGAGGGAGTCGCAGAGGTGACTATGACTCACAGTCATTTGGGCCAGGTGAGACCTTTCCTGAGTGACAATCAGTGTGGCAGTGATCCATGGAGACAGGTCACACTGATGTCAAGGTACCAGTAAAAAAGTAAATCAATGTGACTCAACATTCGTGTTTGTATTCTAACCCCATATACTTATTTATCCTAAAGAATAAGCTGGAAAGTAAAGCTGGAAAGTTGTCCGTGCTGGGCAGTTAATATGCCTTTGGTATCGGCCTTTTGGGGAAGTCATGTGATACAAAAAAAATCATGAGGCATTTTAAAGCCATATTCATTCATGCATTCGTTGAAAGTATGTCTTATTCAGTCTGCAAGTATTTCTTTTTTATTATTTATTTTTAGTTTATGTGCATTGGTGTTTTGCCTGCAATATGTACGTCTTTGTGAGGGTGTAGGATCCCCTGGAACTGTAGTTACAGACAGATGTGAGCTGCCACGTGGTTGCTGGGAATTGAACCCTGGTCCTGCGGAAGAGCAGTCAGTGCTCTTAACCGCTGAGCTATCAATCTCTCAAGCACCAGAAAGCACTTCTTACATGCTGCCCCATGCTAGTCTCCATGCTTAAGCTTCCATTCAAAGACAGGCATGGTGGTGCATTGCAGTGATCTGGAGACTAGGAGGGAGGTGACTTTAGGGTTCAAGGTCACCCTAGGTGACATGTAGTAGTAAGATATCTTTTTTTTTTTTTAAGATGAGGTGGACAGCATTTGGGAGGCTGACACAGGAGGATCAGGAGTCTTTGGCTATATCGTGAGATTCTGTTTCAAAATGAGAAGGAGGAGGGAAAAAAAATCAATGTTCTTCATGTTACTTCAGCCATAGTCCAAGAAAGTATGAGTGGTGAAGTGTGGGAATTTGGGGAAATGGTGCCTGGCTTATGGGGGTAAGGGTTGGGAGGCTGCTAGCTGGGCACAGGCTTTGCCTGGTATGGATGGAGGAGACGCACCTGGGGTGCGGTGGAGAGGCTGCAGGAGGTCTTAGAGCTTGCTCAACCTGCTTTCTTATAGAACCCAGAACCACCCGCCCAGGGATGGCACCACCCACAATGGGCTAGGCCCTCCCACACCAATCACTACTTAAGAAAATACTAGCAGGGCAGTGGGGGTGCACTAATTAAGAAAATACCCCCAGCTAGATCTTAACGCAGGCATTTTCTCAGTGAAGCGTTCCTCCTCTACATGACTCGACTCTAGCTTGTGTCCAATTGACATAAACTAGTCAGCACAGGTGGTGTTCTGCAAAGTGGGGTCCCTAGGTCAGCAGCAGGACTATCTCCTGGGAGGATATACCTCAGATTTCTTGAATTAGAAACTTTAAGTGAGCCAGTGGTGGCAGTGCACGCCTTTAATCCCAGCAGTCGGGAGGCAGAGACAGGTGGATCTCTGTGAGTTCCAGGATAGCCTGGTCTACAGAGCAAGTTCCAGGACAGTTAAAGCTGTTGTTGCACAGAGAAACATTGTCTCAAAAAAAAAAAAGGAAAAGAAAAGAAAGAAAGAAACCTTGAGTGTCAGGCCAGCAAGATGGTACAGCAGGTAAAGGTGTTTACTGCCAGACTTGACAAGCTGAGTTCAATTCTTCGGTTTCACGTGATAAAAGGAAAGCAAAACTTCCCCAAATTGTCCTCTGATCTTCACATGCAAGTCGTGGCATGTGTGTATGTGTGTGTGCGCACACACAAATAAATAAATAAATAGAAACCCTGAATTTTAGCTTTCTCAGAGTCAGTTGAGCAGGTCGCCTTGGCCAGGGCACAAGTCTCCGCATGAGAACTTGGCCATAATCTTGTTTTCAGTGGGACATCCTACTCTCTCTCTCTCTCTCTATTTCTCCCTCTTTCTCTTTCTCTCTCTTTCTCTGTGTGTGTGTCTCTCTGTCCCTGTTTGTCTCTGTCTCTTTCCACTCTCCACTTCCTACTCCTCCCCCCCCCCGCCCTGTGTGAGACAAGGAAACATACTGTCAGGTGCCAGCACAAGGGGCAGCCTCTGGACATGTGACTGTTGCTTCAATAGGCTTTTGACCGATCCTCTTTGATTTCACCTTGACTTCCAGGAGCACCTTCTGTTGCTACTTCTGAGCCTTTGCTGGGAGGATGGAGGCTTGGTCCATGTAGCTCAGGATGCTGCCCTCTTTTCTCCAATGGCACAACACCAGAGTCAGCCTTTTCAGCCCCAGTAGTGGTTGGTCACAGAAGACCTTTGTGCCTGCTGCTTCCAAAGCCCCGCCTCACCTTCCTGCTCTGTGCACTCCCAAGCAGGAGCCTGGGAAGACAATTTGTTACTTTGTTTCCCAAGGAAGAAGAAGGACAGGCTGTGTGAACTCAATCCTGCCTTGGGAACCAGACACAGCAGTGTTCTCTGCAGGCCTTCCTTTTCCGAACTTGCTTCCTGCTGTGGCTGTTCTACCTGTTAGGTCTGGGGTGGGGTGGGGGGTGGGGTGGGGACACTCTGGATGAACTGTGGGCTGTCTGGGACCACTGGGTAAAGGCAAAAAGTTCTAGGGTATGCTGTTGTTTGGGCATGATAAATCTGTGAAGCTATAAGATGCCTTGACTTGGGGGTCAGCCATAGCTTCCTTCACCCCCCCCTCCAGTCTTTTTTGGTTTTTCTTTTTCCTTCCTTTCTTCCTTTCTTCTTTCTTTCTTTCTTTCTCTCTGTGTGTATCTTTCTGTGTGTATGTGGGGAGGTTTGAGACAGGGTTTCTTTGTGTAACTGCACTGTTCTGGAAGTTGCTTTGTAGACCAGGATGGCCTTGAACTCCCAGAGGTCTGCCTGAGTGCTGGAATTAAAGTGCCACCGTGCCCAGTCCACCAATCAGTTCCTTCAAGGCAGGACCTTCCCAGCTTCTTTCCCCTGCCCTGTGCGGATCCTCCCACCTTCTTCCCTTTGATGCTCATGCTCTTCATAGTCCAGGTGAAGAGGGAAAGCACATGGCCCTCTCACCAAGCCTCCCCGCTTCTCTTACTTCACAAGGTGTCGCCCTGAGTAAAGGACTACCCTTCACTGTCACTCTAGGCCTTTCCCAGGCTCCAATACCACACTGGGAACTGTAGATACCACACACACACACACACACACACACACACACACACTCCTTCCATCTCTCACTCTAGGTCTTTCCCAGGCTCCAATACCACACTGGGAACTGTAGATATCACACACACACACACACACACACACACACACATACACACACACACACACTCCTTCCATCTCTCACTCTAGGCCTTTCACACGCTCCAATACCACACTGGGAACTGTGGATACAACACACACACACACACACACACATACACACACACACACACACACTCCTTCCATCTCTCATTCTAGGTCTTTCCCATGCTCCAACCACACTGGGAACTGTGGATACAACACACACACACACACTCACACACTCCTTCCATCTCTCACTCTAGGCCTTTCCCGGGCTCCAATACCACACTGGGAACTGTGGATACCACATACACACACACACACACACACACACACACACACACTCACACACTCCTTCCATCTCTCACTCTAGGCCTTTCCCAGGCTCCAATACCACACTGGGAACTGTAGATACCACACACACACACACACACACACACACACACTCCTTCCATCTCTCACTCTAGGTCTTTCCCATGCTCCAACCACACTGGGAACTGTGGATACAACACACACACACACACACACTCACACACTCCTTCCATCTCTCACTCTAGGCCTTTCCCAGGCTCCAATACCACACTGGGAACTGTGGATACCACACACACACACACACACACACACACTCCTTCCATCTCTCACTCTAGGCCTTTCCCATGCTCCAATACCACACTGGGAACTGTAGATACCACATACACACACACACACACACACACACACACACACACACACACACACTCACACACTCCTTCCATCTCTCACTCTAGGCCTTTCCCATGCTCCAATACCACACTGGGAACTGTGGATACAACACACACACACACACACACACACACTCTCACACACTCCTTCCATCTCTCACTCTAGGCCTTTCCCAGGCTCCAATACCACACTGGGAACTGTGGATACAACACACACACACACACACACACACACACACACACACTCACACACTCCTTCCATCTCTCACTCTAGGCCTTTCCCATGCTCCAATACCACACTGGGAACTGTGGATACCACACACACACACACACACTCATACAACTCTCCACATCCATATTATTTATTTGCATTTTACTTATTGATTTATTCTTTGTTCATTGTTGTTTGTGCTTGTGAGGGGAGAAGGGGGAGCATTGGGAGCAGAGGACCACTTGCAGGAATTCCTTCTCTCATTCATCCTGTAAGCCCCAGCAATCAAATCCACCACTAGGCTTGGCAGCCAGCACCTTTGCGCACTTAGCCACTGTCGGCTACCAGTTTCCTCGGAGACTGAAATATTCCATCCTGCAGAAAAGCTCCTTAGGAAAGAAGGTAAAGGAAGTACCCAAAACTAACCAGATTCAATAGGCCCCTCCCTCCCAAAAGTAAACTATAAAGACTGCAGCGGTCACTCTCAGACACGCTGAGCACAGATAAGACTCAGACCAGACCAGCTCTCTGGAAGAAGCAGAAACCAGTCGAGCTCTCTGGAAGAGGTTAGGCCAATGAGGTCACGTGGAAAAGTCCCTCTGCAATCTGTTGAGCTGCCAGCTGGCTGTGAGGTGGGCTCCAACTTTTGTGGGCTACCATTCTTACTGGGGCAGGCTTTGATGCTGTAGCTGTCTTTGAGTCATTTCTGCTCCCGAAAGTAACCCCTCGCCCCTCCTCCTGTGAGTAACCGCCAGTTAAACTCATTGGTTTGCCAAGTTGGACTTTGGTGGTATACCTTGGTCAGCCATAGGTTCCTTACCTGTGGCGAATAGATGTGTGTTGCATCTCCCCAGAAAAAGGCTTGTTACACAACAGCTATCTTGCTGGCATCATTATTTATTTCCACCCCCACCCCCCTTTTGATGTTTTTTCGAAACAGGGTTTCTTTGTAGTTTTGGAGTCTGTCCTGGAACTAGCTGTTGTAGACCAGGCTGGCCTCAAATTCACAGAGATCAACCTGCCTCTGCCTCCCGAGTGCTGGGATTAAAAGCGTGCGCCACCACTGCCCGGCTTTATTTCCTTATTTTGACAAGGCCTCACTATGTAGCCCTGGCTGGCCTCACTAACTCACTATGTAGCTCATAGAGACCTCCCTGCTCCTAATTTCCTAGCATTGGGATTAAAGAAATATTCAGCCATGCCAGGACTTTAATTAATTAAATTTTTAACATTTTATTTTATGCATGGGAGTGTTCTGCCTGCATGCGTGTATGTGTGCCTCATGCATGCTTGGTGTCTGTGGAAGCCAGAAAAGGGCATCAGATTCCCTGGAACTGGAGTTACAGATGATCGTGAGCTACCATGTGTGATGGAGGAAGGTCATTGGCTAATAAAGGCACTGCCCTGGCCCATTTTATTGGTTAGAGGAAAAGGATAGAGAAAAATTTGCCTTCACAGTGCCTACTCCTCCCACCTATCCTCTAACCAATAAAATGGGCCAGGGCAGTGCCTTTATTAGCCAATGATCTTCCTCCATCACATGTGGGTGCTGGGGACTGAACCTGGGTCCTCTGGAGGAACAGCCAGTGCTCTTAATTGCTGAGCCACCTCTCCAATCCCACGCCTTTATTTATTTTTATTTTGGAGACTGAGTATCATGTATCCCAGGCAGGCTTTGAACTCAATATGTTACTGAGGATGGCCTTGAACTTCCGATGCTCCTTTATCTCTGGAGTGTTGAAATTACAGGCATGCTTCATCACACCCTGTTACTTATTATGATGACGATTTTTATATTTGTGTGTGCCCATAAACACGTCAGAGGACAACTTTCAGGAGCGATTTCTGTCCTTTCACCCCGTGCGTCCCAGGGATTGAAGTCAGGCCATCAGGCTTGGTGGCAGGTGCCTTTACCTGCTGAGCATCTCACTGGGTTTCTGTGGTGCCAGGAGTTGGGGCCACGGCTTTGTGCAGGCGAGGCAAGCACTCTAGCACCGAGCTACAGTCCAATCCCCTAAACGTGTAATTTCATTGCTCATTGAGTCCATCCTGTGATCATGTCTCATAACTTTGAGTATTAATGTGTGCTATTTATTATCAGCATATTAGCATCTGATACATAATATGGATTCAAAAGTGAGAAGCAATATCCTCTAATTTCTCTTTGTTTATTATTTTTCTCCTAGTACAGTTTCTATCTTTTTTAAATTAGCATACACTGTCCTGGTACGATTTTGTCTCACAAGTCCTAAGAAAAGGGCAAAAGTTTTACTCCAGCTTGTTAACAATCAGTTTTTTTTTGTGATAGCATTTCTATCAGACACATTTTCCCTAAACACATAAAAACATGGGTTGCATAAACTGTTGGAGCAATGTTCTGTTATATTGTTTTGTTTTCAGAAATCCAAATGGATTCATCTGCAGTCCCTTACTGTAATGCCTTAAAGAGCTTTTATATTTCCGTGTTCCCTTTCAAGCCACCCCCCTAATCCACTGTTTAAAAGCTGAGGCAGAATTAGCCATCTTCAAATAAACACATCAGTAGCATTAGTACGTTTACACTGCCATGCAAACACCACCTCTACCTAGTTCCAGAACATTCTCACCTCTATAAATAATGTCTGTTCCATTAAGCTGTTGTTCTTCAATCCCCTGCCTCACAGACAACCCACCCGATCCTCATCTCAAAAAATTAATTTTTATTGCAAAATATGTTGGTTATAAAATTTACCGGTTTAGTCTTTGTTTTTCTTTTTTGAGACTGGCTCTCCTCACATAGGTCCAGGCTGGCTTGGAACTTGCATTTGACCCTCTGACCTCTGTCTCCCTAGTGCTGGGATGACAGATGTGCACCAATGCACCAGGCCTATGCCCATCGTCATGTAATCATCACTCCATCCATCTACAGAATGTTTTCATTTTTTTTCTAGTTGAAACTCTGTCCTCACTTGCCATTCATTCCCCTTTGCCCTTCCCCCGGGCCCTGGCCACACCCACTCTACTTTCTAAATGTATGACTTTGCCTGCTCTAGGCCCTGATATGAGTGGGACCATGCAGTATTTGTCTTTTTGTCTGGCTCATTTCACTTAACACAATGTCCTCAAGGTTCAACAAGGTAGCATGTATTAGAACTCCCCTAACTCAGAAAAACAGTTGTTTACTGTGTGGACATACATGTGTGTGCCACAGCTTGATTTGTGAAGCTCAGAGGGCAACATGTAAGAGTTCGTTTTCTCCTGCACCATGTGGATCACAGGGATCCAGTTCAAGTCACTAGGCTTGGTGGCAAGTATGTTACCCCCTGTAGTGTCTCTCCAGCCCAGGATGTCCTTCTTTAATATGTTGACTAGTATTCCATTAGCCGTGGAGTATAAGTGCCATGGTTCCATGGTTGCACTACGGTTTGTTTAGCCATTCATCTGCTGCTAGATGCTTGGGTTGCTGCCACCTTTGGGTGACTGTGAATGATCTGGCACGGGTGCACTGTGTCGGTTTAAACCATCCATTTTTATTTTGTCTTTTTGTTTTCTTGACACGGTCTCACGCTATAGCTCAAGCTGGTCTGGAACTCGCTATATAGCCCAGCATGGCCTTGATTTCATGGCAACCCTCCTGCCTCAGCCTCCCAAACAGTGGTATTAGAGATTCAATGCCATGTCCAGATGATAGATTGTGCTTTTTCTTTTCTTTTTGACGGGGGTCTTGCTACATAGCTCTGGCTGGCCTTGAGCTCACAGAGATCTGTCTTCCTCTTCCTCTGAGTGCTAGAATCACAGGTGTGGGCCACGGTGCTATTCTAATCTACCCTTTTCACAGCTGGGCCATCGCCACTGGCAGTTTGGAAAGGTGATCTCCCATTTAAAGTCCCAGCATATCCTCCTAGTTCCCACTTGCCACGTGATCTCTACAAGCCTTCTTCTCAGTAGTTGTGCTAACAGTCCATCAGAGAGCGATGTAGAAGCCACATTCAGACAACCTGTTCCAGGTGTATGGGGCGAGGCTGGGGGTATCACTCTGAACCAACAGCACAGATACCCCTGGCCTTTCTTTCTCTGATTTTCTCCCCTCCCACTGACAACAAAACTTCCAGAAAGCCACAGGGCACAGCTGCGTCCTGAAACAAGTATGGGGAGCTGAAAGCCAGGAGAGTTGCTCAGAGGTAGAGGGCTAAAAAGGGGATGGGTGGGGTGGTACGCAAGAGAATGCACAGCAAAGTAGAAGTCAGTTCCGATGTTTGTCCTCAACTCCAGCTGACACCTGGGAGGGCAACATCCCTATGTCTGCCTTCACGTAAACATCACATGCTTGCGTGGGACCCAATTTACTTCTGCTCCTGGCAAGTGATAGAAGAAGTAATTTTTCTTTTCCAGACAACAGTGAGCAAAAGAGATGTAGTGGCTTAGTCCTGTGGTTCTCACTTGATGGGGGAGAGTCTTCTGTTTTGTGTTAATTTTATTGGTTAAATAAAGAGACTGCCTTGGCCCTTTGATAGGACAGAAAATTAGGTAGGCAGAGAAGACTGAACAGAACGCTGGGAGAAAGAAGCCGAGTCAGTCAATCGCCATGATTCTCCCACTCCAGACAGACGCAGGTTAAGATCTTCCCTGGTAAGCCACCTCGTGGGCTACACAGATTATTAGAAATGGGTTAGATCAATATGTAAGAGGTAGCCAATAAGAGACTGGAACTAATGGGCCAGGCAGTGTTTAAAAAAATACAGTTTCCGTGTAATTATTTCGGGTAAAGCTAGCTGGGCCGCAGCCCGCTGCCGCTCCTATTTCAACAGAATGGTGCCCAGTCGCTACTCAGAATAATGAGACAGGAGGATTATGTTTAGGCCTATCTGGGCTACAGAACAGAAGCAAGACTAGCCTAAGAAACCTAGCAAGATTGTCTCATAACAAAACATAAAAATAAAATAAAATAATAAAATAAAATGAAAGTGGGCAGCTGGGTGGTGGTACTACACACCTTTAACCCCAGTACTGTCAGTTCAAGGCCAGTCTGGTCTATAGAGCATGTTCTGGAACAGCCAGGGCTACACAAACAAATGCTGTGTTGGAAATTAAAAAAAGAAAGAAAGAAAAAGAATGAAGAAAGGAAAGAGGCCTAGAGATATAGTCAGTGGTAGAGCATTTGTCTAGTATATGTAAGGTCCTACATTCAATTTCCCAGTCCCAAAACCCAGATAAAACAAACAAAAATCTGCTTTTCCAGGCTAATCTCTCTCTTTCTCTCTCTCTTTCTCTCTCTCTCTCTCTCTCTCTCTCTCTCTCTCTCTCTCTCACACACACACACACACACACACACACACACACACACACACTGCATAAGCGTAAACAAAATGAAACCTTACAAAAATATCTCCTTTCGAGGCCGCAAGGACTCCCTGGGTGCCCAATCTGGAGGTAGAGCTTTGTTTGGCTCTGCTGTGTTTGTGGACTCTGTTCTCCCTTCTCTTCTCCTTCCCAGACTCATGTGAAGCAATAAAGTCGCTTGATTATGCTGCCTTTGAACTAGGCAGGTTCAGTATCTTGTGCAAAAATCCGTTTTCCTCCTTTCAGGGCTGAAAGAGCGTCCCTGTGTAGCCCGGTTTTAAAACCTTCATGCCAAGCATGGAAAATTCAATAAATACCAAATGCAAACGTGGAATTTACCCTTTAATTATTCTAGCCTCCAGCTCAACCTCTCCACTCCACCATTTTCTCTCTGCTTGCATACCCTCTGTAAGCTGCGGCTGAAGGCTGATCAATGTGAAGAAAGAAAGAAAGAAAGAGAGAGAGAGAGAGAGAGAGAGAGAGAGAGAAAGAGAAAAAGAAACCTTTTCAGGAAGATTTCCCGGCACCTAAAGAATAGAAATTGTCACTGTGGGTGTGACTATTGGAGAAATGCTAGTTCGGTGGCCTGTAGCCACGTCCTAGTATCCAGGTGTTACCCAATTTGCTGGTCTGAAACCAGGTAAAGCCTGCTTATCCTGACCTCTTTACTTCTCCCCAGGTGGTCTCCTGGATGCACTTGTTCTATGGACCTTTGCCCCATACTGCTACATAATAAACCAGTCTCCCAAGCAGTGGCTGAAAACACCACCAATTGTTTCCAGTCTGGGCAAAGCTTCAGTCCCTTCTATAAGGCATCTCTGGGGTACCTTTACAAAGAGGGGACTCGAGGGCCAGTGAAATGGCTCAGTGGGTAGGAGGGTGCCTGATACTAAGCCTGATTCGCCAGGTCCCACATGGTACGAGGAAAGAGAACCCTTTTCCACAGGGTGTCTTTTGACCCCCACATATTTTTATATCGAATGTGTGTGCACGTGCACCCACACACACGCTCGGATAGATAAATATAATCTAAAAAGATGGGGCTAGCTGTGTGTGGCAGCACACGCTTTTAATCCCAGCACTTGGGAGGCAGAACCAGGAGAATCTCTGTGAGTCTGAGGAATCCCAATCTACATAGGTAGCTTTAGGACAGCCAGGACTACATAGAGAGTCCCGGTCCCAATAATAATAATAATAATAATAATAATAATAACAACAACAACAACAAAAGTCTTTAAAAGTCACATAGCTTCACCTCTAGTATTGACTGGGACAGTCATGAAGGCTGGGCCAAGCTCAAGGGCAGTCAGTGGATGTAGCCCTCACCACTGGAAGTGTCATTGTCCTTGGCTTATCATCATGTTGTAAGACTCTGTGGGATGGAAGATGTGGTGATCCTCTTTGTTGACAATTCTGTGACAGGACTGGGCTGCTCAACTTCTATCCCATAGTTCTAGAGGCTGGAAGTCCAAGGTGAAGGTGCTGGCCGGGATGGTGTCTGTGAACTCTCTATTTTTGGTTTGCGGACAAGTGGTAGCCATCTTCCTGTGCCCTCTCTTGACCTCTTCCCTGTCGCGCCTGTGGTGTGCATTCCCTTTAGTTTTGTTTGTTTGTTTGGTTTGTTTTGAGATAGTCACCTGTAGTCCAGGCTGGTCTTGAGCTCCCTAAGTGGCCAAGGATAACCAACTCTCTATCTTCTTATTTCCACCTCTCAAGAGCTGGGGTCATAGAGATGCCCCACCACGGTCAGTCCTTTCCTTTTTAAATAAGATCAACAGCCCCGCTGCTTTAGGTCTCCAGCTCCATGTCCCAATTTCACTGCACTTACGCCCTGTTGTCTCCATCTTCAAATGCAGTCAGTCACACTGACAGTGCGGGCTCCAATCACCAACGGGAATTTTGGGGTGCGATGATTCAGTTCAATAACAGGAATTTCTTTGGAGAATGCAGTCTCGGGCTGGGGAGACGGCTTGGAGAGAAGGAGAACCTGCTGTACAAGTTGAGAGCCTTAGTTCAAATCCCCAGAACCTTGGTAATAGTCACGTGTGCCAGTAACCCCAGCATTGTGTGGTAGGGAAGGAGGAGAGATGGGACTTTCTGGCCACCAGTCTAGCTCCAGATTTAGGGAAAGACCCTATCCCAAAGGAATAATAAGGCAGGGCACTCAATGTCCTCCCTTGCGCTCTCTGTGCTTATATAGCACCTGTGGTGGGGAATACAAGCCCCTGTAACCCTCCAGTCTCCTCTGTCTGCGTCATTTAGGCTAAAATCACCCCATATGGAGGTTAATCAGGTTGCCAGGAGTCTCTTGAGTTGGTCTCGCAGTTAGAGGCAGTGTGCCCAGAAGATGCCAGCTTGCCCTGGCCCTCTTCCTCTCTGCATCACTTCTCACCGCAGCCCTGCCCAGCCACAGCAGGCTGGTGACTTAGATCTGCCAACTCCTCCTCTTGGATCCTCTGTGGGTGGGGAAGGAGTTACTTGGACACAAGTCCCTTCCATAATACTCATAAACAATGCTCAGTGTGTGAGCCCTGACTGGGCCAACCCTTCTCATTCTCTCTGCCCAGTTTCTCTGCAGCAGTTCCCAGGTAGAGAAGTGTTGTGGAATAGGAATAGTAGTTTAAGATGTGTTACATTCTTTTATGTTCTGGAATATTTGTTTAATGATGCCAAGATGCGTTGCATTCTTTTATGTTGCATTTGTTTAACTCTGTGAAGCTGTGTTATTTTGCCTGTCTAAAACACTTGATTGGTCTAATAAAGAGCTGAATGGTCGATGGTGAAGCAGGAGAAAGGATAGGTGGGGCTGCCAGGCAGAGAGAATAAGTGGGAGGAGAAATCTGGGAAGAGAAGATTGAGGAACAAGGAGAGGAGGACTCCAGGGGCCAGCCACCCAGCTACACAGCAAGTCATTGAGTAAGAGGTAAAGAAAGCTGTATAGAGAGGTAAAAGCCCAGAGGCAAAAGACAGATGGGATAATTCAAGTTAAAAGCTGTGTAGAGGGCTGGAGAGATGGCTCAGAGGTTAAGAGCACTGACTGCTCTACCGGAGGTCCTGAGTTCAATTCCCAGCAACCACATGGTGGCTCACAACCATCTATAATGAGACCTGGTGCCCTCTTCTGGCCTGCAGGCATGGAGGCTGAACACTGTGTACATAATAAATAAATCTTTAAAAAAAAAAAGCTGTGTAGAAACTTAGCCGGTCAAGCTAAGGCCGGGCATTCATAAAAGAATAAGCCTCTGTGTATTTATTTGGGTGCTGTGGCAGGCCCCTTACAAAGAATAAAAAATTACAACTACGTGGGAGGCTCCCCGTGAATGTGACAATTCTTAATAATGCCTATCAGGGTTGATCAGGGCTCTCCCTCCATCTTTGAATCACAGTTATCCAACAGCCCTGGAAAACCCTGGAGGAAAAAGGACCTGAGTCCCAGGACTGCAGCTGATTCCCCTTGCAGGTTCTGCCTCCCCTCTTTGAGTTGTGGCCCAAATCCTCAAGAGAGGACAATATATGGCAGACTTGGCTCTAGGGGAGACTATTCTTCCCAGAGTGCAAGTAGCGGGCAGGATTACTTGACACACTTATTAAACCGGAGGTGGGCATAGCCTGGCCACTCAGTGTCTGCTGTCCTGAGCAAGACTCTCCAACAGAAGCTAAGGAAGCATTGGGCAGAACAGAGCTTCAGGCTCAGACTGGGGTGTGGCCCGCGTGCTCCACGATGCTGCTGGGAAAGTGTGTCAGGAAAAGTTAATGAAATGCTGTTTTTAGAACTTTCTGAGGCCTCTGGACAATGAGCCACATTTGAGGGCCCCAGGGCGCCGCCCCTACCACCTGACTCTGGGTGGTACTTTTCAAACTTCCCACTAACATGTGTCCTTACTTTTTCTGTGACATCATTTTCTCCACTCAAGCTTTAGAAGCAGCCTGCAGACAAAAGGCACACCCAAGAGCCCGTGACTCCTCCCAGTGTGCTGCTAGGGGATGGGTTTCTTACATCAGTGACAGCTTTGTAGTATCTCCTCAAGACAACAGTTCACCCAGCAAGTTACTGCATCTGCTTGGCATGCTGACCTCACTTTCAAGTGTTCTCAACCCTAACCGCAAAAATATTTTTGATGCCCTCCTTGCTCCACATGTACCGTCAGTTCTTTGTGTGCATAGACTATGTATTTGTGGGTTCAGTCAGCCCCGGGTAAAATGTATTCAGTAAAAGATAGCACCCATACTCAACATACATAGACAATTTGTCTTGCTATCATCCCCTAAAGAATATAGTATAACAACCTCTTACATATTATTCACATTGTATTAGGTGTGATGAGTAACCTAGAGGAAGTTTAGGATAGATGGGAGGCTGTATAAAGGCTCTGTGCAAACCCTACATATTTTATACAAGGGATTTAAGCATTCAGAGATTTTGGTGTCTACACAGGGTCCTGGAGCACCGCTCCTCAGATATTGGGGAGGATCATATTTATTTATGCTATATATGAAAAGTCGTAGTCGGACTTTCTCATCAGACTTTCCTAGGATCTCCAGTCAAGGAATGATGGCTTCCTAATTATGAAAGCTTGGCCTTTAGATTAGGCTTGGTCCCCACTAGCTCTTAGAATTTAATTCACCTGCTTTAATTAATCTACATTTTTTAAAGGATTTATTTATTTATTTATTTATTTAATATGCATTGGGAATTTGCCTTCATATATATCTGTATGAGGGTAGAGGTGCCCTGGAACTGGAGTTACAGACAGTTGTGAGCCGCCATGTGGGTGCTGGGAATTGAACTCAGGACCTCTGGAAGAGCAGTCAGTGCTCTTAACCACTGAGCCATCTCTCCAGCCCCTGACATCTACATTTTGCCACGTGGCTTTTTACCTCTCTTCTATTCTGTATATCTGACTCCCTCCATGTCTCAATGACATCTCTCTGCTGCTCTTCTTCTTAGAGTTCCTCTCTCTCCCCGGAAATCCCACCTATTCTCTCCTGCCTAGCTATTGGCCATTCAACTCTTTATTAAACCAGTCAGAAGGTGCCTTAGGCAGAGACACATCCTTACAGAGTACAAACAGATTATTCCACAGCAATAAGTGTTTGGATTACAACGATAGATGCCTTCTGCTATATCATGCAGGAAACCACATGCACTCACTGTTTGTTTTGAGATAGGCTTTCTCGGTAGTTGGAACTGTCCTAGATAGAACTCACTATGTAGAACAGGCTGGCTTCTAACTCATAGAGATCTGCCTGCCTCTGCCTCCCAAGTGTAGCGATAGTTTGTGTGTTAACAAATAAAGCTTGCAGGTTGATCAGAATGCAGAGCTAAGCCACTAGAGGCCAGAGAGTGGTGGCACACACCCTTAACTTCACGTCTCAGGAGTCGAGGCAGACAGTCCTTGTTAGTTCAAGGTCACCCTGGGCTACATGAAATTGATCCAGTCTAAAAGAGAAAAAGAGCTCACACAAAGGTGATCACAGTACTTGGGATCCCACGCCTTTTATCCCAGTGCTAGGGAGGGGGGATGGGAGTGATATGGCTGGACAAAGAGAGGAATATAAGGTGGGAGGAGACAGGAGCTCAGTGCAGTCTAGGCAATCAGTTTCAGCAGTCGGTCTGAAGGAGTCCGTGAGGCACCTGAGTGCGGGGGGGGGGGGGGGGGGGGGAGGGGGCGGGGGGGGTGTTAAAGCTGTGTGCCCTGGGTTAACCATAGAGGTTGATCTTGTTAATTTGCAACAGGTGGCTCAACAATTAAGAGCACTGGCTGCTCTTCCCGAGGATCGAGGATGGGGGTTGGATTGCCAGCACCCACAGGGCGCCTCACAACTGTCTGTAACTCCATCTGTAACTCCAGTCCCAGGGGACCACACTCCATTTTGTGGCCCCACTGAGGACCAGGCAGGTGCGCGGAAATACACGTAAGACACCCATATACATAAAATGAATCAATTTTTTAATAAAAGAAGCTTAAAAATGTACATCTTGTCAAAGCTGATGACAGTCCCTCCTACTCAAGAGTGTGACTTTCCAGAGCTCTCACGTGACTGAGACTGTGGTTGCTGCCTGTGTTTCTCTTGCCTATTTTGGCACCCCTGTCTTCTGTCATGTTTCTTGGGAACTCTGTTAAACCCTTGCCTGCTTTGTGAGGATTAGTTTAGTTAGATGTTATCATCTACAAAGCCATTCAACATGGTACTGGTAGCAGGCATTTGCTGAATGTGGAAAAATCGCGAGAGGAGATCCTGTCAATGCCACAGCTTGGGGCTTAACAGGACCCTCATCTGCCACACCAGATGTTGAGTGCTGACATTCAGCTTGAAGAATGAACCAGAGGCATTCGCATGCTTTCTTTTGGTGACACAGTAGTTTGCAGTTGCTTTTTTTGTTTCTCTGGTTGGTTTTTGGTTTTGATTTTTTTCCAAAACAGAGTTTCTCTGTGTAGCACTGGCTGTCCCGGAACTCACTCTGTAGACCAGGTTGGTCTCGAACTCAGAGATCCACTTGCTTCTGCTCCCAAGTACTGGGATTAAAAGTGTGTGCCACCATCGCCCAGCTATTGCAGGTTTGCTAAGGCTTCAGAAGAAACACGCTGAAGTTCAATGGCTCACAGAAGCAGATGCCTTCTTCCCATGCTATAGTCCTGAAAGGCCGTGACTCAGCACATCTTGGCCAGGCTTGGCAAGACCTGGCTGGAGGGTGGCAGGCTCAGCTCCTGATGCCCAAGAAGATTTATCATGCCACAGAGTATGCTTAAAATGTCTGCTTATGTGACTTGAGTGCCAGCCCAGGGTTAAGAGCGCGACTATGGAAGAAAAACCCTGTTCAGTTCAGTTCCCAGCACCGTGTCTACAGTCTCACAACCACCTTTTAACACCAATTCCAGGGATCTGACAGCCTCTGCTTGCCTCCAAGGGTACCTGTGCTCATGTATACACACACACACACACACACACACACACAGAGAGAGAGAGAGAGAGAGAGAGAGAGAGAGAGAGAGAGAGAGAGACTAGTCTGCCAGTGTTCTGCAAGACATGCTATGAAGGCCAATTGCATGGAGGGGGTCGGGCGGTAATTCCACCCGGAGTGAGGTCTCTGCAGAGCCACAGGACAAAGGGTAGCATTCTCTCCCAGCTGAGTAAAACATCTGGCTCCATCAGTCAGCTGACCACAGTAATACAAATGGGAGTTCTGAACGGGGGCATTCTCTTCCCACCTGCATTAATTCAGGGGAGCTCCTGTGACAAAGTGCACAGCCATTGCCCTAGGCTTAAGGTCGGTTTCCTCCAGGGGCTCCAAGAGACTGTCTATCCTCAGCCTCTCCTTGGCTTGCGGATGGCTCTGTCCTCCTGTCTCTAACCACCTTCTCTTTTTTCTGGACACATCTATGTCCACATTTCCCCTTCTGCTAAGGACACCAGTCAGACTGGATGGGGACTCAGCCTATTGAAATGTTTGAGCTCCATCTCCTCTTTATGGTCTGATTCGCAGTGAGGTGAGTCCTAACCCACCAGAGTTAGGACTCAAGCATCTGACTTGTGGGGGGGGGGTTTCCACATTATCCCTCGAAGGGTTGTTTTGTGGGCCTGGAGATGCAGCTCACTTGATAAAATGCTTGCCTAGCATGCACAAAGCCCTGGGTTCAATCCCTAGCACTTGACAAACGGGTGGTGACACACACCTGGAACCTCAACACTTGGGATAAGGAGGCAGGAAGATCAGAAGTTCAAGGCCATTGTCTGTAACACAAGTCCAAGGCAGGCCTGGGCTGCAAGAGAAACTGCCACAAAATTTAAAGACATGTTTTGAATACTAGGGAGGTATACATCCCCTACTTCAGAGACTTTTTGGCATAAAGGCCAGGGAAGAATCTTCTCTTGTCCTCACTCTCTGAGCTATTGGCCATGACAGGTACCTGTCCCCTGTGGTGAACAGAGACCAGGCTCCCAAATTTGAAGAGCACTTCAATAATCATGAACAGCCCCAACGGGAGGACATAGCCATGCCACCCCAAGCCTTTGGTCACGAAGCAGGTTGGTTCACACATAGTCTGCTGGGATACAAAGTCTATCCTAGTGGCTTTACAATGTCATGGAGGTTGTCTATGCAGCCCACCCTTGTAGCTTCAGCACACGCCAGAGAATAGTCTGCCCCTCTTTAACAGGGGTCTGTGTTGGACAGTGTTCGCCAGCAGAACCTGGGAGAAAGGAGAGAAGAAATGCCACTGACAATTCCATGGCACACCCTGCTTTTCCTACATGCTTGCTCATGAGCAGGCCTGGAGAAATGCTTGCAGGTGCACAGGCTCATGTTCCAATAAACAGGGCTGAACAGGCCAGCACACAGTAAATATCTCTCCCACTTTCTAGGAGTCGGTGAGAAAGAAGGCAATTCTCTGAGCAGGCTACCTTGCAAAGCTACTCCCATTCTTTTGTGACTGATGTGGCCCATATGTGTTCCCTACCGCAGCAGAAACAAGTGGCCTTTGTGCCCCGTCGGCGTTTTCTGTCCTGGCGTAAATTAGGCGCACCGCAGCCATTTCATTAAGAAATACTCTCTGCTGTGACCTGTCAGGTTTCCAGAGGCAGACAGGAAAGCCTGCTTGACGCTGGGAACAGCTGGTTCCCCTGATTGCAATGACGGCTCCTGACCATGAAGAAGAGGAGGAAGAACAAGCCACTGCAGGCGACACACCACCCCTGCTGCCCCTGCTACCTCCCAGTTGGACTAGAATGTGACAGAATTCCCTGCAGCTTTGTTGTCTCCTTCCCCTACCCCACGCCTGGCGCTGGAATCTTACAGACATCTGGAATTATGATGGGGGTAAATGCAGTAAGACACAGATTTTTTTTTTTTTTTGTGAAAATATTCCGATCTCAGACCCAAAAGGGCAGGGATATTGAGTAATTGACATCCTCGCCCTAAACATATTCTGGACGTTTATAAATGTGGCCTATCTCTTGACTGCTTTAGGCTTCTGGTGTGCCTGGGAGAGCTTTGGTTTTTGAAAGGGCTTAGCTGATAGGCAAGCTCTCCCTCTCCTCCGATTAGCATGAAGTCCTGTTTCAGCCAGCCTGGGACAAACCAAGGGACACCCCTCCATTTTATTTTCTTGAAATAAATATCTAAAAAAGCATTTCTGTGCCCTCACTGGAACTAAAGAGAATGGGGAAATAGCACAAGATATTCTGCACACATACTATCCAATCTCCCTTCTATACAGAAGAAATTCAAATGAGTCTCTGCCATTAAAATTTTGATTATCAGAAACTTCATTTTAATCAGAGATTGCTGTAAACTCCTCATGCTCAGCTGACTTGTGTATTTAACATTCTTGATATTATATGCTGGTCCAATTATCCAAATTTTTCTTAAAACTCAATTTCCCGGGACCTTGTGGTTAATTAAGCAAGTTGTAACTTTTTCAAAAGTGCTATCGCCATACATCCCATGTATGCAGACACCCAGGCCCCAGAGCAGGGGTGGTCTTGGAGGTCTGTCTTTTTCTTACATTGGTTTATTTGTTCGCTTATTGTGTATGTGTCTCTGTGTGTGCAACCCATGTGCATGCCATGGCACATAGGTGGTGGTCAAATGACAGCTTGTGGAAGCAGGATTGCTGTTTCCAGCCTCTGGGTCCCGGGGCTGGGCTCGGGAAGTCAGACTCAGCAGCAGGTGCCTTGGCTAGGGTCCGTTGTCTGTTTTAGTTAGTAAGCTTGTTTGTTTTTAGGCCCATGTATGGGGTGGCACTTTGCTGGGGGCAGGGCAAACCAGAGACTGCCAGAAATTCTTCACTATTTACCCCACCTTCAGTGTCCAGCTCAAGGGCTTGATTTCATTTCCTACTGTCTGGTCACATCTCTCCCACACTGTCTTGTGCCATCTGGTCATGGCTAGCAGAGGCCAGTCTGGGGATTCACACCTTTGGGAAACAAAAATGAAATGTTAGAAAATCCATGAGGCAGTGAGATGGCTCAGCTGGTGAAGGTGCTTGCCACCAAGCCTGCCAGCCTGAGCTTAATCTCCGAGACCTACCTGGTTAAAAGGTGAGAGTTTATGCAAGTTGTTTTCTACTTTCCTTGCTGGGCTTGCATGTGCACTCCCCACTTCCCCCCACCCTGCCCCCCACAAGTGAATAAGAAAGGAAGAAAGTTTGCGATAGCTTCTGGCTGGTCCTGTCCACTAGGAAGACCGGAGCCCACGGTTATGCTCTTGTCAGGGGAAAGGCAGTGTGCTGGTGCTGGCCCTGCGCTGCTTAAGGATTCCCGCACACCCAACCATTCCAAGTCACGTGTCTATTCAGCCTCCTGTGTGCCTGCCTAGCACGACCCTCAGCCCTTCCAACCAAGCCCCTTTCTGCTATAGCAAGGCTCTTTCCCCCTTTTTCTTCCTACTGAATTCTTATCCTTTTTTCAAAGCCTCCTTCCAGCCCTATTTCCTCTAAAGAGGCCAGCTGGAAACGATCTCTATTTCAACTCTTTGAAGTCTACATTGTCTACAGCACTCATTAGATCTAAAGTAAACACTACCATGGTGCATTGGTTGCTCGCCCTCCCTCTGTCCCCCTCTCTCTCCTTCTCTCCCTCTCTCTCAGAGCAAGGACATTGTCTTACATTTCTGTGCCTCACGACGGATACTAAATATGATTTGCACATAATAGGCACTCTGTAAATGGCTTGTGGATGGTAATAGTATTTCTGATGGTTCCTGTTCATTAAACACCTACTGTGTGCTGGGAACTTTCAGAGATGAGTCTATTTGAAATCATTTCATTTTGTGTTAGAAAATTTTTATTTATGTCATAGTTTAAAATGCTCTCTTTATATAAACTTACAGTTGAGTGCACAGGGCTGGGAATGTGGCTTAGTTGGTATAGTGCTTACCTGACATGCATGAAGCCCTGGGTTCCATCCCTAGAACCAAGTAAAGCAAGTATAGTAGCTCACACCTGTAATCCAGCGTTGACGGGGTAGAGGCAGAAGAATTATAAGTTTAAAGTCATCCTTGACTATGTACCGGTTCCAGGCTAGCCTAGGCTACATAAAATGCTCTCTCAAAAAATAAATCGAGGGCAGAGCGGTGATGATGCAGGCAGGTGGATCTCTGTGAGTTTGAGGCCAGCCTGGTCTGCAGCGTGAGTTCCAGGACAGCCAGGGCTACACAGAGAAACCCTGTCTCAAGGGCAGGCAAGATTGCCTAGCAGATAAAAGGACTTCGCTGCCCAGCCTGATAACTCGAGTTTAGTCTCCAGAACTCGCAAGGTTGGAAGTTGAGAACCAAATCCCAAAAGTTGTCCCCTGATTCCCTCACTTTGGCCTTGTCATGTGCATACACTTGCACATATAGACATAGACAAATGTAATTTTTTTTGCTAAGTACATAATGAAAGTCTATTTTAGCCAGCCCTCTTCACTGTCCCCTTGCCTCTCGAGAGTTTTCCATCCTTAAGAACTTGCTTGGCACACACCTTTATCCCCAGAACTCTGGAGGCAGAGGCAGGAGGATCTCTGAGTTCTGAGTTTGAGGCTAGCTTGGTCTATAGGGCTACACAGGGAAGCCCTGTGTTGAAAAACAAACAAACAAACAAACAAAAAAAAACAAAGCAAAAAACAAGCAGAAAAAAAAAGAACTTGCTTGGCCTATCAGAATTTTGTCAAATGTTTATATATTCATAAGATACAGCTGTGTACAGGTGTGCCATTGTTTCCACTCCTATAAACCCATTGTAGGGTAGAAATATGGTAATTGGAAAACACATTCACTCCACCCTGCCCGCAGCCCATAACAGTGTTGCAGTGACAGCATGCTGCAGAATATTGCTTATCGCCTCTCAGTTGCCATCAGGGGCTGACTGTGGGGTGGCGGCTTCACTGCTATTATTTGGCAGCACAGGACCCCCTATCATTCGCCCAGGAAACATCTGAATTCAGCACTCCAGTAAAGCCAAAAAAATACTAAGTCAGGGCTGGAGAGATGGCTGAGTAGTTTAGCACTGGCTGCTCTTCCAGAGGACCTGGGTTCGATTCCCAGCACCCACATGGTGACTTACAACTGTCTGTAACTCAGCGATTTAAAGGCTTCTCAGAGATATATGGGAATATATATTCCATATGTATGGGAATACATGGTTTTGTAGAATATTTTTTTAAGATGTGTTACATCTGTTTATGCTGTGGAACATTTGTTTAATGATGCAAAGATGTGTTGCATTCTTTCATGTCGCATTTGTTTAACTCTGTGAAGCTGTGTTACTTTGCCTGTCTAAAACACCTGATTGGTCTAATAAAGAGCCAAATGGCCAATAGCAAGGTAGGAGAAAGGATAGGCAGAGAGAATAAATAGGAAAAGTCTAGAAAGAAGCAAGGGAGATCAAGGAGTGAGAAAAGAAAGGGCTACCCAGCCAGCCAGCCACTCAGTAAGAGTAAAATTAAGATTACAGAAGTAAGCAAAGGAAAAAGCCCAAAAGGTAAAAAGTAAATGGGATCGTTTAAGTTAAGGAAAACTGGCTAGAAACAAGCCAAGCTAAGGCCGGGCATTTATAAGAAAGAATAAGCCTTCATGTGTATTTATTTGGGAGCTGGGTGGCATGCCTCACAAAGAACCAAAGAGTAATAAAAACCAATTACAACATGGTATATACAGTGATTCATCATTAATTAATTAATTAATTTTTGGTTTTTCGAGACAGGGTTTCTCTGTGTAGCCCTGGCTATCCTGGAAATTGCTCTGTCTACCAGGCTGGCCTCAAACTCAAGTGAGTTCCGCCTGCCTCTCCCTTCTGAGTGCTGGGGTTAAAGGCATGTGCCACCACTGCCTGACTTATGAGTCATCATTTAAATTTGACATTTTTTTTGTTTGGTTTTGTTTTTGAATCACGGTTTCTCCACGTAGCCCTGGCTGTCCTAGAACTCGCTCAGTAGGTCAGGCTGACCTTGAACCTAGGGATTCCCCTGCCTCTGCCTCCAGAGTGCTGGGAGTAAAGGCGTGCGCCAACACTGATCCACCAACAATTTTTTTTAAAGTATTATTGTTGCTGTAGTGTATGTGCATGGGTACTTTGCTTGCATTTTCGTCTGTGCACCACATGTGTGTCTAGTGCCCACAGAAACCAGAAAAACTGGAGTTACAGATGCTTGTGAGCCGTCTTATGGGTGCTGGGAATCAAATTCACATGCGCTGCAAGAATACTTAGTGTTCCTAATCACTAAGCCATTCAGCCCCTACAGTAATATTTGTTACATTTATTTATTCATGTGTGTATATACTTGCCATGGCACATGTGGAGGCCAGAGGACAACTCACAGCTATCTCTAGCTGTGCAACATGAGCAAACGAATGAACTTTGCTGGGCCTCAGTCTCTCTGTCTATAAAATGGGGACACCTCACTTGAGGGTTGTTTTAAGGATTAAACGAGACGCTCAGCACTCTTCTGAGTAACCTCTTCCCCTGCTGCTGTTATTAAAGCTAACCTACTTCTGGAATGTTCCCAGGGAATCCCTGCGGTCTACTAGACCAGCATTTGGTGGTAGATCACCAGCTGTGGTTCCCTGTGATGCTCAGATTGGCTCATTTTGAAGGCATCCTGCTCAGGACTGCTTACCAAGACCCACCTGAGTGAAAGCCCTTCCCCCACTCGTCGTCCATGACAACAGGCAGTGGAAAGGGGCTCTCAGGCTCTCACCAGCAGATACTTCTTGTAGATTCTACCTGGCGCACTCCTATTCTGTTCACTTGTGTGTGTGTGTGTGTGTGTGTGTGTACATGCTTATGTGTATGTGTGAGTGTTTATGCACATATGTAGAAGGGTGTGTGTGTGGGTCAAATGTTGATGGATGTGTTCCTCCATCTCTCTTCACCGTATTATTTTAAAATATTTAAACTATTTATTTTTTTATTCCATATAAGTATGTAGCTTGAGTGTGCCTCAGTCTTCCTGTGATACTCAAAGAACAACTCGGTGTAGTAATAAGAGTGGCGGGGCTGCATCCCCCAGCACCTTGGCCGCCTGCTAGCTTATGCTCCGAAATAACAACACACAAACTGTATTCATTTAATCACTGCTTGGCCCATTTCTATCTAGCCTCTTCTAGGCTAATTCTCACATATTAATTTAGCCCATTTCTAATCATCTGTGTGGCGCCCCTAGGTGCGCTTACCGGGAAGATTCTAGCCTATGTCCATCCTGGGTCTGAGCTTCCTCACGTGCATTTGCCTGGGAACTGGGAGCATGGCGTCTCTCTGAGGCATCTGCTCCCGAGAGGAGAGCTGTGGAGTCTGAGCTCACTTCCTCTTCCTCCCAGCGTTCTGCTCTGTTTACTCCTCCCACCTATCTTCTAACCAATGAGGGCCAAGCAGTTTCTTTTTATTTAACCAATGACCTTCCTCCATCATTTCCCCTTTTTCGGTTTAAACAAAAAAAAAAAGGCTTTAACTTTAACATAGCAAAATTACATATAACGAAACGGTTATCAAGTAAAAGTTACAATAATCTTTATCATGACTAAGGAAAACTATAACTATAACTAACTATTCTTAACTCCATCAAAGACTCCAGAAAGATACAATACTACCTAAGCAAACAAGAAAAAAACAACTTTTAAAACTCTAGAAATGACAGAGACATCTCGCTGCCTGGACAGTCACCCAAAGTTCCTCTGTACCGTTGGGGCATCCATCTTCAGCCTTCAGGCCCATGGTATCCAGCAGACATTTCCATAAAGCAGGAAAATTCAAAGTCAGTTCAGTCACTATCTGTTGTGTCCTGCAGAATGTCTCGCAGACTCTTTCATGAATCAGGAACCCTGAAAGATCATCTCACCTTTAGGCAAGTTCAGTAGTCCTCTCTCTGCGGGTTCTGTGTGCAATAGTCCAGGCAAGAACAGTTTCTTGCCCAAATGGCTATCAAACTCCATAAGGATCCTCTTTGATGCCCATCTTCTTCTTGAAGTAGATTGGTGCTGCCAGGAGCAGAGTGTCTCATTGTCATGAAAAGTCCTAAGTTATTAAAACATTAAGTGTCCTATTCTTTAGTCTTTGAAAGATATGAAGAATACCTATCTAAAATATATCTATGTGCATCTAGAAAATCTTAACTAACATGACTACAAACTTGACTATTATGATTATCTATTAACAATCTATATTTCTTAATTATACATTACATTTTTTTTTCTTGGTTTTTCGAGACAGGGTTTCTCTGTGGTTTTGGAGCCTGTCCTGGAACTAGCTCTTGTAGACCAGGCTGGCCTCGAACTCACAGAGATCCGCCTGCCTCTGCCTCCCGAGTGCTGGGATTAAAGGCGTGCGCCACCACCGCCCGGCTTACATTACATTTTTTAATGAACTACACAATCACAGTACCTTAATCAATATCAGAAATACATATACATATAACAAAATTGACCGTAAATCTCTATCAATAAAGCAAAATCTATACTAATGCAAATTATTCATACCTATATCATATCCCCCTTTAAATGTAAAAGAACATTTATAAACATTTTTTGGGAACATGGGCGCAGTTTTTTCTCTCCAAACTGCTTCCTGCTGAATGGGGGTGTCATTAATTAGGTCTTTCATGGTATAACCTGTGTGCTAGTTTCATCTCAGTTGGCAGTCGAGCAAAGCAATTTTCTGAAGGTGTTCACACCAACCCTTCAGGAGGGCATGGTCCATCATACCAAATCGGAATAGAAGAAATGAACAGCGTCTCATCCTCTGTGAAAACAAAATAAGAAACTCCTTTCCAAAGCATCATGTCCTTAGATCCAAATTTCAAAGTCAAGGCATCAAAATATCTATGTTGGATTAGTTCAGCAGCATTTATAAATAAATATCTTTTAGCATCTGTTGCTCCTTCCTCAGCATTTAAATAATTTAAAGAGAGCATAATAGCATACAGTATCAAAATTCTCTGTGTATTTTCCATCTTTGTACAGCTTTGTTTTAACCTCTATTTCGTTTATTTTTACTTTTAACTTTTTGCTTTTTGAGACAGGTTCTCTGTATCTTTGACATAGAATAACTCTGTAGACCAGGCTGTCCTTGAACTCTCAGAGATTGGCCTGTCTCTGCCTTCCAGGCATTGGGATTAAAGGCGTGTGCTACCACACCTTGAAGTCACAGAGGTCAATCTCCCTCTGCCTTCCAAGTATTGGGATTAAAGGTGTGTAGTACCACACACAACAACTCTTTTCCTTTTTTTTTACTTTAAGAACTTCAACTTTTAGTCTGCATATATTTTTAATACACTGTAAACCATTTAAAAATTTTCTTTGTCTTTGAATCTCTCTTTACTGTATATCTCTCTTTTTCTGACCACATGAGTCTTTAATTTACCAAGCAATATCAGTAGGACTAAAGCCGTGGCTTTGCCAGCTAGATCCAGTCCATTCCTTAGCTTTCCAACCTCATGGCTGAGGTACTGGCTGTAGCCATGTTTACTGCCACAACTCTAAGGCATTTCAAGGTTCCTGCCAGCAAGTAAGTTGCAGCATTATGTCCACAGACAACACACAAGTCCTCTCTCTGTAGTTGGCCCTCCTGCCTCAAACAGTTAGAGTTTTCCATGGCAGGATGGCCCAGAAAGCCGGCATTTTTAAACGACACAGCTTTTTTCCTGCTACAGCTGAAAACCGAAAAGCATGCATTCAGCTTTTCGTCAACATTGTTTAAGTGTTTCGTGGCAGGACCTCTTAATGAGCTGCAGGCTTTGCAGCTAAAGCTGAGTCAGGAAGCCTCTCTTAGATGAGAGCGCTTGCTTGCTTCTAGCAAGCAGAGTAGATCCAAGAGAGTGCTGCTACCAAAAAACCATGCACAACACTGTCATTTTGTTCTAGAATTACTTCCCAAGCTGTCTCAGGCTTTCTGTGGACTCAGTTAGCCACATGTCTGGGCGCCATCTGTAGTAATACAAGCGGCGGGGCTGCGTCCCCAGCACCCCGCTGCCCACAAGGCTAGTTTTACCCGAAATAATTACACGAACACTGTATTCTTTTAATCACTGCTTGGCCCATTTCTATCTAGCCTCTTCTAGGCTAACTCTCACACCTGGACTAGCCCATTTCTAATATTCTATGTAGCACAGCTAGGTGCGCTTATCAGGAAGATTCTAGCCTACGTCCATCTGCTTGGCTGGCCCTCATAGGTTAGAACACAGGTGGGTGGAGAAAACAGAATAGAATGCTGGGAGGAAGAGGAAGTGAGCTCAGAGACTCGATAGCTCTCCTCTCGGGAGCAGACGCCTCAGCAGAGATGCGATGCTCCTGGCTCCTGGGCAGACACACGCGATGAAGCTCCGACCCAGGATGGACGTAGGCTAGAATCTTTCCGGTAAGAACACCTAGCTGTGCTACATAGAATATTAGAAATAGGCTAGTCCAGGTGTGAGAGTTAGCCTAGAAGAGGCTAGATAGAAATGGGCCAAGCAGTGATTAAAAGAATACAGTGTCCGTGTAATTATTTCGGATAAAGCTAGCCTTGCGGGCAGCGGGGTGCTGGGGACGCAGCCCCACCGCTCGTATTACTACAACTCGGGAATGGGTTCTCTCCTTCTATTACACGAGTCTATAGGATCCAGCTCAGGTCGTTGGTCCCAATGGCAAGCACCTTTACCCATGGAACCATCTTGTTGGCCTATTCACCTCATTTTTTTGAGGCAGGGTCTCTCTCCCTGACCTTGGAGCTCGTTAAATCTGATAAGCTCCCTAGCCAGCATGGCCTACGAGCCTACTGCTGTTGAGTCTCCAGTGCTGGGGCTGGAAGAGCACAGTTCATACATACCTTCTTAGGGGAGTGCTGGGGATCGGAAATTTGGGCCTCCTGCTTGTGTGGCCAACACTTTACTAACCAAGCCATCTCTAAGCCCTTTCCTTCCTTTTGTGATAGGTATGGGCCTTGGACCCCGACACAGACCTCAGAAATGCACTGCCACTCGGCTGCACCCTCAGTACCGTCTTCTGAGGTTGGGTCTCACTTTGAAGTGCAGGTTGCCTATGAACTTGAGATCCTCCTACCTCTTCTTACCAAGTGCTAGGATTGCAGGCATGCACCACCACCCCAGCCCAGCTGTTGTTTCTGAAGCTAGCCCTTCATGAATGCTGTTATTGTCCACCCGGGTACCCCGGAGCCGTGACCACTACTGCCTCATCTCCAGACAGTGACTCTTAGCTTAAGCTTTCTTTAAAAGATGACTCTGGGCCTAGGAGAACAACTCCATCCAGAAAGGATAACTTGGAGCTGATGTCCCTTGGTGCCCATGGGAGAAAATGGCTCAGTGACTGATCCATTCAGGGGTGTAAAGACCTGGATCTTTTGTGCCGAGCATAGGAACAGTGATGCTCATTCACACTGTACAGCAGCCCCAAGACACTTGCAGGTGAGACTAATGTCCTAAGACTACCTCCCCGTGAGTATCTTCCTCCTGCTGACTGGCTTTTACCCATGTTTATCCTTTTCTTCTGAGATCCCCACCCCCAAGTCACCCTAGAATCCCTGTCTGGGGCTCTGATCCCAGGGAACCTGACCCAAGACATTGCTGGTCACCTCAGCCTGCGGTAATAACCCTGGTGTTTCCAAGCAATTCCTTGGCCTGCCTCTCTGTCCCCACTTAAGTAATTAGTTCTCTCTCAGGGCTTATTTCCTAGCCCTCTAATCAGAAGCTGGCATCAGAGGGAAGGATGACAAATGAAATGTGGCGCTGTCACAGTGTGCCTCTGAGTGAAGCAGTCACCTGGGAGCCAGGAACAGCAGGAAGCACCCTCTTAAGCCCAGCAGTCGGGATCACCCCCCCCCACAAACCCACCCACATCCCAGCCCGCCCCACCCCCAGCTGGAGGCACTAAATTGCTGCATGCCTGCACCCTGAGGTCAAGAGCCTTGACAGCAACCAAATAACATTCTTCAGTATGGCTACTGCAGATGCTGGAAAAGCAATCTGGCAAAGGCCCACCATGCACCAGGGAAACAGACTTAAAGCTGTTGCTGCCATAGCGTCCTAGGTAGAGCTGGAGGAAGGAAGGCGCTGACGTGTGTCTGCGATAGATGCCTGTCCTGGTCTGCTCTGGAAACAAACCAGCCTCCAGAAATGGCTGTCGAATGCCCACTGCCTTTTGCTTGAGCTGTTTCTTGATAAATATCTCGTGGCAGCCAAGCTTTTGTGTTTCTCTCTGCAGTGTGGCTCCCTGAACACTCTCCACAAGCTGTTTTGCAGGCAGGCAGTGCTGCTGTCTGGTGCATATAGGATTTAACTCCTGTCTTTTCTTTCTCTCTCCCCCTACCTCCACCCTACAGGGTTTCTCTGTGTAGCTCTGGCTGTCCTGAAACTCACTCAGTAGGCCAGGGTGGCCTAGAACTCAGAGATCCACCTGCTTCTGCCTCCTGAATGCTGGGATTAGAGACCTGTGCCTCCATTGCCATGCTTAAATGTCTTTCATAATTCTTCAAGGAGGCCAAGCCATAGCTTGCCCAGTCAAGGACTGCCAGTATCTGGGAGCCCCAGAGCCATACTAACTATAGACAGGGTGATGGCAAAGTCTGGAAAGAGGATGGTAAATACAATGAAGGACACTTTGCTTCTCTATAAAAAATCTAAAATAGGTAAGTTTCAGGGTGGAGGCCTATAATCTCTGAGATCAAAAGGATGGGGCAGGAAGATTGCCCCAAGTTCAAACTCACTACTTAGTGAGTTTAAGGCCAGCCTAGACTATTTGAGTTCAAGGGCACCTTGGGCTACACAGCAAGACTGTTTCCAACAGTCAAAGGCCAGAGGTGCTGTTCAATGATACAGTGCTTGTCTAGCATACTCAAGGCCTTGGATTTGGTTTCGAGAACTGGGTGTTAAGAGGTGGGGGGACTGTAAAAAGCCAGCTGTGGTAGCACATATCTGTAATCCAAGCTCAGGATGTAGAGGCAGGAAGATCACAGTTCCAGACTAGCTTGGACTACATAAATGAGACTCTCTCAAACAAAACAAACGGGGGCTGGAGAGTCTTGGCCACTCTTCCAGTAGACTTGAGTTAGATTCCCAGCATTCACCCAATTACAGCACACATCTGTAATTCTAATTCCAGGGAATCCAACAGCCTTTTGGCACCAGGCATGCAAGTGCTTCACTTACATGCTTACAGGCAAAAACCACGCATATACATAAGAAAGTATTAACGGTAGAGTGGGCCAGCTCAGTGGGTGAAAGTGCTTACCAAGTCTAATGATCCGAGTTCCACTCCCAGAATCCACAGGATAAACAGAGAACCAACTCCCCTGGATTACCCTCTGATGCTTCAGTGAGTCTTGGGACTAAATCACATGGGTATCTAACCTGTATTCTTTTGACTAGTCGTCTCTGTGTCGCTCTTGGCAGTTTTTGGTGTTTTGTTTTTAGATTTTTGGGTGTGTGTGTGGGGGGGAATTGGAGACAGGATTTTTATGTGTTACAGCCCTGGCTGTCCTGGAACTCACTCTGTAGACCAGGCTAGTCTTGAACTCACAGAGATCCAACTGCTTCTGCCTCCCAAGTGTTGGGACTAAAGGTATGCACCACCACCACCTGGCTTTCTTGGCAATTTTAAATATATGTTTGGAACTCTTATTCTACCAACCATCTTCTGTTATCATCAATATCTTGCATTAAAATATTGATTCAAGAGGCTAGAGAGATGGCCCAGTGGTTAAGAGCACTGGTTGTTCTTCCAGAATAGCCGGGTTCAATTCCCAGCACTCACATGGCTGCTCACAACTGTCTGTTATTCCAGGGGACTCAATACCCATGGCAAAACACCAATGTGCATAAAATAAAAATAAATTAATATCTAATTACTTAAAAAATATTGATTCAAGCTGGGTATGTTTTTAAACCCAGCACTCACTCTCTGGGTTTAAGGCCAGCCTGGGCTGCATAGTGAAATCCTGCCTCAAACAAACAAGTTGGTTCAGGGGTGGGGCTGTAGCTTAGTTGGCTGAGTGCATGAAAGGCATGTAGCTCAGGTAGGCATGAAACCCTAAGTTTGGTCCTAAGCACCACATAGAACCCAGCATGCTGGTGTGCCCTATAATCCCAGTGCTTAGCAGGTGAGGTGAGAGGGTCAGAAATTAATTTAGGCATTTCCAGCTACATAGTGAGTCACAGGACAGTCTCAGCTACAGAAGACCATGTCTCAAAACCAAAACAGAAATCAACTGAAAAGAAAAATTATCTATCTATCTATCTATCTATCTATCTATCTATCTATCTATCTTTCTATCTATCTATATGTATGAAGCAGCAGCAGACCTGGCGAAAGGCTTGTGGATAATAGCCATTACCATACAGGGCTTTGTGGAAGTCTGTAGAGGAAGTGACCAGGAAGAGGAGAGACAGTAACTAGAAGTGTGGAGGAAGGTGCATGGGTTGCTGGGTATTGTCAGCTTTCAACCCTGGTTGTGGTAGAGGCCAGAGGAGGGCAAGTTTTCCTAGTGGCAGAACTGGTATCATTGGTATATTCCATCTTCAGAAAGCACTGATTCTTCCAAATCTCTGTGCCTGTTTGTCTGTCTCTGTTTCTGTCTTGTGTCTTTCTCATAATATTTCCTTTAGAAGACTTTTTCTAAAACAGAATCTCTCAATCTAAGCCAGGCTACAAGAAATTTGCCACCCTCCTGTCTCCATCTCCCAAAGCTGGAATAATAGGGAAGCATCCCTATTCCCAATTTTAAATGATATTAATTTTATGGCTGTGTGTGTGTGTGTGTGTGTGATACGTATCCATTTTGTCAAGGAGGCCGTTTTCAGTGACCATTTCTGTGCATTTATCCAGTGTCCCCTACTGCTGTGCAGCACCACTGTCCACCCCCAGAGCTTTTTGTTCAGGCCAAACTTAACTCTTCCCCTATGTTAAGCACCAACTCCAATTCCTCCCCAGCCCCTGGCACCCACCCTTCTACTCTGTTTCATAAGTTGGATAGATTGGGATGTCTCCTCCAAGGGAAATCACCACTCATTTTCCCTTTCTGCCTGGATCCCTGTGTTCCACAGACCCTCCACCATTTTATATTCCCAACAACTACACAGGCCAATTCCAATGTCTTTTCAGGCTTTCCAACCCTCACGCTTTTGGGCAGTTCCCACCTCCTGGGGGGAGGACCTGTTGTATGAAATCTGTATAAAATGTTAAAAATCCCTTTCCTACCTTTCTGGGAACTCTGCCCCTCTTTCTTCCAGGGCTGTGGAAAACACCATTCATATGCAAAAGCCCTGCTTAATAGTTAAATGCACACGTGTATTCACTATAATTGCGTCTTATCTTTTGTTTTATTTTGCAGTGGGAGAGATCTGGCCCAGCACTCAAGTGGTCTAGACGAGTAGTTCCAATCAAGCTGTATCTCCAGCCTGATCTGGACTTAATTCATTGCTACTCTCAATTTATTGGGCTGTTTTTAGTGGCAAGGATTGAATCCAGGGCTTTATACATGCTACTGTCCAAACTCTGAGCCATGTCACTGAGCCATATCACTGAGCCATACTTCAAACCCTATTAAATTCCTCCTTTTCGGGGCTGGAGAGATGGCTCAGAGGTTAAGAGCATTGCCTGCTCTTCCAAAGGTCCTGAGTTCAATTCCCAGCAACCACATGGTGGCTCACAACCATCTGTAATGGGGTCTGGTGTCCTCTGCTGGCCTGCAGGCATACACACAGACAGAATATTGTATATATAACAAATAAATAAATAAATAAAAAATAAATTCCTCCTTTTCCTCCTCCCCTTCCTCTTCTTCATTTTGGTGTGTATGTGGTATATTCATAGCTACATGTGTGTGTACCTGTACATGTGGGCAGATCTATGAGTCTGTTATCCATACAGATATATGCGTGGAAGCCAGAAGTTGATATTGAGTGTCTTCCTCTGTCTCTTCATTTTACTTTTCATAATTACTTTTTTTTTTGAAGCAAGATCTCCCTATGTAGTCCTGACTTGCTTGGAACAATCCTTATAGACCAGGCTGGCCCCAACCCTAGAGATCCTCCTGCCTCTGCCTCCCGAGTATTGGGAATAAAGACAAGTGCTGAACCAGGAAGTGGTGGCACGTGCCCTTAATCCCAGCACTCGGTTGGCAGAGGCAGGCAGATCTCTGAGTTTGAGGCCATCCTGGTCTACAAAGTGAGTTCTAGAATAGCCAGGACTACACAGAGAAACTCTGTCTCGAAATATAAACACACAAACACAAGAAGACCCGTGCCACTATGCCCATGTCCATCAGATTTATTTATTTCTATTTTGACGTCAGAGTCTCTCACTGAGCCTAAAGCTCACTGATTGGTTGCACTAGCTTGCCAGCAAGCGCCAGGGATCCTCCAGTCTCTGCCCCAGCATTGGGGTTACAGATGCCACACTCTGGTTTTCATAGTGGTGTTGGGAATCTGAACTTGCATCTTTGTGCTTCCAGAGCAAGCACTTACCAATTTGTTCATCTCCCTGTCCCCACTTCTTTCCCACTGTCTCTTTCTGTACACAATTGTCAGGAGCCATTTCCCATACATTTAATGTTTAATGCTAAGTCTTTCCGTGTGAGAATCTATGTGTGTATGTAAGAGGGAGGGGCATGCAAGTGCACCATGACAGGAGTATAGATGTCAGAAGACTATTTCTGGTGCTGGTCCTCACTTGCTACCTTGCAAGTAACAGATTCGACCTTTCTGTTGTTCACGACTACACAACTTAAGCTAGAGTGCCTGGGAGCACTCAGCGATTCTCTTTCCTCTACCTCCCATCTGGAGAGCCAGTATTACAGATGCTGGCGATAGATATTCAGCTTTTACTGAGTTCTAGGCTTTCAAACTCAAAGTCTTCCGCTTCCATGGCAAGTACTTTTGCCGACTAACCCATCTGCCTTTGTCCACTCTTGTTTATTTGTCTGAGACAGTGTCTCACTATTTTGCCTTGGCTGACCTGGTGTGATGGCTGAAGTTATGTTTTAAATTTAAATTACTGTGGTTAAGAGATTAGAAAACAAAAATGTCTCTAACTTGTAAGCCCCTCTTGCCAAGGACAGAGAACTTCCCGGAAGGCTGGGGGCTGTTGTTCACGGAAGAGAGAAAGCCACGTGATTTTGCTTCTGTCAACAAGCTTGGTTGCCCCAACTGCACAGGATCTGCTCAGTCACACATAAGCATAGGCAGGAAGTACGTCAAGATGTATGTTTGTCCCTGATTAGACGAAGGTGGGAGGCACATAGCCCTATGGGTTTGGCTTTTATAAGCGTCTGACTGATGTAAGTTGGTGCCGTACTCTGGGAATCCCCAGTATGGACCTGGCTAATGTCCATCATCCTGGTCTGTATTTAATAAACCTTGCTTAAAATTTGCCTCAAAAATCACGGCAGTGGTTTTATTCTCACCTGGTGGGATTCATACTGGAACTTACTATGTAGACCAAACAGGCCTTGAACTCATAGATACCTGCCTGCCTCTCTGCCTCAGTGTTTCTATTGCTGTGAAGAGACACCGTGACCAGTGCAACTCTTCTAAAGGAAACATTTGATTGGGGCTGGCTTGCGGTTTCAGAGGTTCAGTTCCTTATCATCATTGCGGGAAACGTGCAGGCAGACATGGTGCTGGAGAAGGAGCTGGGAGTTCTGCCTGCAGATTGGCAGGTAGCGGTAAGTGATTGCCACTCCGCTATGGGTTGATGGGGGCTATTTTATTCCAAACCACCACACCCTGCCTCCTGACTGCTGACACAGCTGTCTCTCTCTTCGTGGGAATGTGACAGCCTTGCTATGTAGCCCAGGTTGGCCAGGAACCCTATCCTTCTGCGTCATTCTACAGAACGATCTGTGTAAATGCGGAAGGGGAGGATTGACTCTACAAAGTGGCCTGCAGAACCCTCTGCATCATTTATATATAATAATAATTAATAATAATAGTGAGGAGGAGAAGGGAAAACTAATCTGATATGCAATAATCCATTCTTGCAGGAAATCTGACCCACCCTCAGTGATATTAATCCTGTGCCAAACCCAATCTCTCAAGAGAAATTTCAACCAATTCATCAGAACATATCTTCTGACTTAATCCCCTCCCACTAGGCCCCCCCTTCAAGGTTCCTTCACTTGTCCAGAGTCGTCCACTGAGGACCAGGCTTTGAGCACATGACTTTTGCTCCCTTTTTGCAGTGCTTCGGATTGAACCCAGGACCTTGTGCATGCTCTAGGCAAGCTCTCTACCACTGAGCCACATCCCCAGCTTTCCTACTTTTCCATTTGAAAGGCCTGAGTTGCCCGGAAATACCTTGAATCTGCATTCCTCCTTCCTTGGCGGCACATTAGACTTTGGAGGATGAGGCATTGTCAACTCATAGTAAGACAGAAAACCAGACGTGGAAGAACATGAGGCAAGCCTGGCCAAAGTGCTGGAGGTTGGGGTCGTGGAGTTACTAGGAGACATTCTTCATGTCCTCTTTCCTGTCACTTCCAGTTTTTCTTTTCTTTTCTTTTCTCTTCCCTCCCTCCCTCCCTCCCTCCCTCCCTCCTTCCTTCCGTCTCTTTGGGTTTTTTTTTTCCTGTCCTGGAACTCATTCTGCAGTTCAAGGCTGGCCTTCAACTCAAATGCTGGGAATAAAAGCCTGCACCATCGCCAGCTGGCTTCTTTCTTTCTTTTTGAGATAAAGTAGCCCAGTTTGTCACACTGTAGCCCAGGTTGTCCTTGAACTTGTAGTGAACCTCTCCTTTCAGCTTTCTGAGTGCTAAGATTACAACCTTAAATCAACTTGGTTAGATAAGGAAGGCCAATCTCTGGTTTAGACTGCTTCTTACTCACAGAATCAGTGAAAGGAGGATTAGTCCTGCATACCAGGGCTCGGATCCTCCCTCCCTATTGTACCAAAAGGCACTAAAACAAGGGCACAGGATGACTGACAGGAAGTGAAGGCTGACGGGCCTGGAGCCTCCTCAGAACCCAGGAGGTGGTGACTAAGGTCTCCTGACAGCCTCCTAGGGGAGATGGGGAGGTGTTAGGGACTGAGCCACGCCCTATCCTTCATATGTTGATGCCCAGAGCTTCCACACCTCCGAATGTAACCCAGCCAGGGACAGGGACTTTAATGAGGTTGTTAAAATGTGGCCTTGAGCATGGACCCTCCTACCCTACATGACTTATTTCCTGTGAGAGGAGACTAGGGTACAGACAGACAGAGATGAAAGACCACATGAAGACACACAGAGAAAATTGCAGTGTACAAGCCCAGGACACAGGCCTGGGATGGATCATGGCTGTCAGATGGAACTAGTCCTGCCAACCAGTGTGTGTGTGTGCGCGCGGGCGCGCGCTTCTGGAATGGGGGTGCACAGGTTTGTACTGGTGGGTGGTGTTCACATGTGTACAGGTGCTGTCCATGTGTGCACATGTATCAGTGCTTGCATGGAGTGTGGAGGACAGAGGACACCCTCAGGTGTTATTGCTCAGGTGCTGTCCAAGGCCTGGAACTTTCCAAGTAGTGTAGGTTGACTGGCCAGCAAGCCCTAGGAATCTACCTGTCTTTGCCTCCCCAGCACTGGAATTATAAGTGTTCATCACTGGGCCCAGTTTTTGTTTTGTTCTGTTTTGTTTAATTGTGTAGGAGTGTTTTAGCTGCATGCGTGTCTAAGAGACCATATGATCCTCTGAGCTGTTGTGAGCAGGCATGTGAGAGCCAGGAATAACGGAACCCAGGTCCTTTGGAAGAGCAATCAGTGCTCTTAACTGCTGAGCCGCCTCTCCAGGCCTCTGCCCAGCTTTCTTATGTGGGTTCTGGAGATCAAACCCGGGTCCTTGACCTCGAGTTCACATGCTTGCTATGGCACTGAACTATCTATCTAGTGCCCACTTCTGACTTCTTGATAGTGGCTTGCAGCCTCCAGAATGGAGTCTTAGTCACCGTTCTGTTGCTGTGAAGAGACAGCATGACCAAGGCAAGTCTTATAAGAGAAAGCATGTCATTGAGGCTGGCTTATGGTTTCAGAGGCTTAGTCCATTTGCTAATGGCCAGGAGCATGGCAGTATGCAGACCGGCATGGTGCTGGAGAACTAGTTGAGAGCTATATCTTGTTCTGGGGTGGGGTGGGGTGCGTGCAGGGGTGGGCTAGCATGGATTTTTTTTGTTTTTGTTTTTTTGAGACAGGGTTTCTCTGTGGCTTTGGAGCCTGTCCTGGAACTAGCTCTGTAGACCAGGCTGGTCTCGAACTCACAGAGATCTGCCTGCCTCTGCCTCTGGAGTGCTGGGATTAAAGGCATGCACCACCACCGCCCGGCTAGCATGGATTTTTGAATCCTTGATGCCCACCCCCAGTGCCACAGTTCCTCCAACAAGACCAGACCTACTCCAAAAAGGACACCCCTCTTAATTCTTCTCAAATAGTGCCACTGCATGGCAATGAAACATTAAACTATGTGAGCCTCCGGGGGCCATTCTTCTTCAAACCATCACAAATGATAGTAAGTAAAGGGCCATATCATACCTGTCATTGAAGTTCCTGCTCTGTGACACTTTTTCATGATAACCTGAGTGGTTCCTCCTACTTTGTTGACTCTGAAAACTCCACCAAGCCTTTGTTTACTCAGCCAGATAGACATGTGCAAGGTGCGTAGAGCAAAAGAACAGAGCCGTTCCGCCACTACGTGTGTTACCAGCTTTGTACACAGTGAGAGACGCTGTGCTAAGTACGCATAGCTTCCCAAGATCTAATATGCATACACTATTCACCAGGGGAAACACCATTGTCGTAATTGTTTTTACATTTATGGTGTGTGTGTGTGTGTGTGTGTGTGTGTGTGTGTGTGTGTGTGAGAGAGAGAGAGAGAGAGAGAGAGAGAGAGAGAGAGAGAGAGATCAGAAAAGAACTTGCAGGAGTTGATTTTCTCTTTCAATCAGGTGGGTCCCAGGAATCGAACTAAGGCTGTTAGGCTTGGCAGCAAGTGCCTTTACCTGCTGAGCCATCTGTCTGGGGGTGGGGGTGGGGCAGAGAAGGTGGCTGTTGTAATGTTTTGAAACTTTTTTTTGAAACATATTGCAACCACCTTCAAAACCAGCACTAGGGAAGCAGACACAGATTTCTGTGAGTACAATCCATGCTAGACCCTGTTTCAAAAAAAGGAATGGTTATTGACCCAGTGTAAACCTAACACTGTGGAGTGGAGGCAAAAAGGGGTCAAGGGCAGCTTGATCTGCATAGTGAGCTCCTGTCTCTAAATAAATGAATGAGCAAATAACTTTGGAGTCGGGGGAGATCCGAGGAGATGGTTTAGCAGGCAAAGGTGCCCGAAGACCTAAATTCAATGCCCGGGCCCCACGTCATGAACAGAGAAAACCAACTCCTCCAGCTTGTCCTCTGACCTCCACAGGCATGCCATGATGCACAAATACATGAAGGGTTTTTTTTTTTAAGTTACTCTAAAATAAATAAATGACTTGGGAAGTGGAGACAGGAAGAACAGAAGTTTACAGACATCCTAGGCTACTTAGTGAGATTGAAGTTAGCCTGGTCCACAGAACACTCTGTCTCAAAAACACCAATAAATACATAACTACATAAACAAGCAAGCAAACAAAAATAGTGACAGGAACCGCTAGACTGGCCTCTAGGGAGGGTACAGGAGCAGGTCCTGTCCTTATCAGCAGCACTCACGAGCTCCAGCATCCTTACCAACCAGCACCCACAAGCTTCCCAAGTCCTTACCAAGAGCCAGTGTCAGAGAGCTTTTGGAAGCTGCTGTGCCATTTGACAGCCTGGGCGGGGGAAAGTATCTTCTCATTTTCATTTGCTTTTTCCTGCTTGCCAGGAAGTTGAGTCTTTCCTGTTCTTAGCTATTGAAGTTCTTTGGCTATGATGTACCTGTTTCCACTCCTCCCCCACACGTCCATTGAACTGTTGCTTTTCTGTTTACATAGACTGGATACAATCTTTCTGCTGGATGTACTGTAAACAGTCTCCTGGAGTATCTCTCGTCTCTCCCTTTTGTTTATGGCAAACCTCTGTGCCTGCTGAGGCTAGGCAAGCAACTCAGGCAAGTGGAGCTGGCTTTCTGAGATTGGCAGCCCCTGCTGGCCACCAGCCAATTGCCACCGCATGCCAAGACGGAGCAAGTGTGCTACATCTTCTGACTTCTTTCTGGAGGTGCTGGTGCTGGAAAGTTGAATTTTTATGGAGAAAGTTCTGAGCTTTTTGTTTGTTTTCTCTCCTTTCTTTTCTGTTTTGAGGCAGGGTCTCAGGCAGCCCAGACTGACTTTGAACTCACTGTGTAGCTGAGAGTAACCTTGATTTTTTTGAACTTTCTGTTTTTACCTCCTCAGTGATGGGATTATAGGCATTCACGTCTACAGCTGGTCTATGCACTGCTGGGGAATGAACCCTGAACGTTGTGCATGGTAGACAAATGTTCTACTAACTTTAGCTACAGCTCCAGTACTTGTGGGAAAAATGTTAAGCCTTGTAAAAGACCTATTTGGGCCAGGTTAGATGTCTCTGCCTGGTGCTGTGTTCTACTGCAAAGGGCTTTAGGTTTTCACATTAGTCCATCTTTTCCATCCGCATTCTGGAATTCCGGCCTTTTTTCTTCTTTGTTTCTTTCTTTCTTTCTTTCTTCCTGCTAGCTTGGCACATTTTAATTCTACAAATCCTTCTATTTTAGGATGCACAGAGAAAATTTATATGCTGTTTATTTGTCTTTATTTTTGTTTGTTTTTGTTCTCTTATTCTTTTCTGTTGTTCATTTAAGGCCAACGACCTCACACTTGCTAGAACTCCTGGAAAAGAAGATCAAACCTTTTATCGCACAGAAAAGAAGCCCAAGGAACACTTACATTCATACTTATCCTTGTGATAAGTGTGAGTCAGGGTAGACAGAGTTATTGGATGAGGTGAGTTTGAAGGATGGAAGGGGAGAACCTCTGGGCTGCAGCCTCATTGCCTTGCCTGAGGAAACTCTGTCATACCCAACTGTGCAGGGCCCTCTCCGCACACTTGGCTCCTATTCTGGCTGGCAGAGCTCCAAGGAGAGTCGATAGGACAAAACAAACACCCTCAACCATCTGGGGCCATTTAATGGCCTTTGGTGCAGCATCTGGACATCCCTAACCAGTGCTAACAAGAGGCTTGCTTTGGCCAAAGTGGCACGTCCTAGAAACTCTTCCAGGGATGGAAAAAATGTGTCTGTCTGTGAAGACTACCGATCTAACAGAAAAGCAAACAGGCTGGCTGGCTGGCTGAGGGCAAGGCACAGCCAGGCCCTTGTCTGGCTTGGAATGAGAGAAGTGCTAAGTTCCCCTGAAGAAGTTGGTGCTGGTGAGAGGCATTCATCAGAACTGCCTGGGAGGTAGGGGCCATTCCTGTAAATGTCGGGCCCCAGTGTGAGTCAGGATGCTTTCAAAAGCCTGGCTTCCCACTTTCCCTCGCAATCCTGTAACCCCAGAGCTGGGGAGGCAGACACAGAAGGATCTCAGGAGCTCCCTGACCAGTCAGTCCAACCATTGGTGAGCTCCAGGTTCAGTGAGGGACAGTTTCCAAAAAATGGAGGGGGAGCCAGTATGGTGACACCCACCCTTTTCCCCAGCACTTGAGAGGCTAAGGCAGGTAGATCCTGGGATTCTAGGCCAGCTTGGTATTCTTAGGGAGTTCCAGCCTAGCCAGAGCTACATAGTGAGACCCTGTATAAAAATGAATGGATGAATGAATGAATGAATTAATTAATTTAAAAGGTGGTGGGTAGTAGAGAAAGACAAGGGCACCCGCTGTTGCTCTCTGGCCTCTCCACGTGTGTATACATATAACCCAGGTAGCCATAGACTTTCTGAGCATGAAAGCGATTCATGGAGAAAGAAAGAGGGGCTGAACTGACAGGTAGTTCAGTGGGTAGAGTGCTTGCCTCACATGCCTGATGCCCTGTATCCCATCCTCCCACACCACATCAACCAGACGTGGTGCAAACTTGTAATCCCAGCACTCAGGAGACCTGGGCAAGAGGATCTCTGTGAGTTCGAGACCAGCCTGTTCTACATAATGGACTGTAGGATGCCAAGCCTACATAGTGAAAATCTGTCTCGGAGGCAGTGACTGGGAGAGGGTGACTTAGTTGCCTGGGGACAAAGGTTTGCTGGAGTCTGGGGAAGGAGTAGTGGGCTTGTTGTTCAGCTGCTGTCTTCTGCCCACCACCTGAGCCACCGCCTGGGGTGGAAAAGGATTCTGCCAGCTTGGCCTGAGGGCAGATCTCTCTGGTACTTCTCTCAGTATTGATCGCTGGTTTGTGGGGCTAAGGAAAGTCTCCAATAGCACCTGCCTATGTGGCAGGAGCTCTATTCATGCCTCATCCCTCAACTCCCTCTCCAAGTCAGGTCGCATGGGTACCCTTTTCCCTCGTGTGTGTGTGTGTGTGTGTGTGTGTGTGTGTGTGTGCACGAACACAGGGGACAGCCTCCTAGCTTCTGCTTCCCTGAGATTCTTCGGCAGACGTTATTCCCGTCCTGAGTAACCAGCTGGCTTTGGCTTTGGCCAGGCACTGCAAACCCTTATTAGCTGTTTCCAGAAGTGAAAATGGATTCGCTTCAAGTTCTGTCATCTCTTGTGACACCAGGGCATGTGGGAACAGGGCTAAAAGCAAAGAACTGGCCACCAAACAGAGCCATACTTACTCCCTCAAAGGGACATGATTGGCCTCAAGCACGGGCCTCCCTCTGTCAACCCCTGGATGAAGAGCAAGCTGCAGAAGTTCCCTGTCCTTAGTTTCCCCTGGAGCCCAGCCACTCATTCACATCAGTGGGAGAGGCCCTGCATGGCCATAGTAGGTAGGCCCTGGAGACCTGAGCAGTTCCAGCTTGAGCCCAGGATGGACCACTTTGGGTAGTTGTGATGGCTAACCTTGATTGTCACCTTAATTGGGAGAGACCTGAGATTAGTAAAGCACACCTCTGGATGTGTCTGGGAGGGGATGCAGGGGGCTGTGACCTAATCAAAAGATCAACCCATTTGATGATGATTCCTAGTATGGTGGCGCATTGAGAGGTGGTGGGGCTTCGTCAGAGGAGGGAGGCGCCTGGGGTCGGGATAGCCTTAAAAGCTCTATCCTGTGATGGTGTCTTCCTGTTACAGCTCTGTTCTGCTTCCTGTCAACCATGAGGGAACAACTCAGATCAGCCATGTGCTCCTACTCCCATGGGCTCAGGATCGGTGACGCCAAGGACTGGAGACTGAAACTGAGCTGAAATAAATCCTTCCTTCTTCTAGGTTGTTCTCCCAAGTATTTTGATTATAGTGAGAGGCTCACACAGCTTAAACCCACATGCTACCCAATCAGTCCCTCTGCAGACTGCTTTAAATGACATGCAGACTTCAGACATTTCCCACCATGCCTGAAACACAGCATGTGCCCAGAAAATGATCGCTGTTGCTATGGATTAAATTTACTCACGTGGATGTGGATGCATGTTGGTGTTGCGTGTGTAAATGCAGGGCTGTGTGCAGGTGCATATGTAAGTGTATGGTGCTTTGAATGAGAATAGCTCCCATAGGCTTTATATTTGAATGTTTAGCCATCAGGGAGTGGCGCTACTTGGAAGGATTAGGAGGAGGTGTGGACTTAATAGAGGAAGTGTGTTACTAAAAGCCCAATCCCAAACCCCAAATCTGTCTTTTCTTGCTGCCTGAAGATCCAGATGTAGAACTCTCAGCTCCTTCTCCAGCACCATGTTTGCCATGCTTGCTGCCATGATAATAATGGACTAAACCTCTAAGCTGTAAAGCAGCCCCAGCTAAATGTTTTCTTCACTAAGACTTCCCATGGCCATGGTGTCTCTTCACAGCCATAGACTACTGACTAAAACAGTGTGTATTCCCATGCATGTGGCAATCAGAGATCAACTTCACGTGTCATTCCTCAAGTGCTAGCTATTTTGTTTTTCTTTTAATTTTTAAAAGCACATATATTTAATGGGGGAGAGGGCATGCCACAGGACACATGTAGCAGTCAGAGGACAATTTCTGGGAGCTGGTTCTCTCTGGCCTACAGAGCTAGTTCCAGGACAGGCTCCAAAGTTACACAGAGAAACCCTGTCTCAAAACAACAATAACAACAAAAATCCAAACAAGCTTGGTAGTGGTGTCGCACGCCTTTAATCCGAGCATTTAGAAGATAGAGAATCTTAGAAGCATGAGAATCTCTGAGCTTGAAGCCAGCCTGGTCTAAAAGAGCTAATTCTAGGACAGCTAGGGACAGAGAAATCCTGTCTCAAAAAACAAACAAACAAACAAACAACAACAACAAATTATTAATCTTGTTATTATCAGCGTGTGTGTGGTGTATATGGGTATGTGTGCCATGGTGTGCTTGTGGAGAGGTCAGAGGCTATCTTTGTAGAATTGGTTCTCTCCTTTCACCTGAGTTCCAAGAATTGATGTCCCATTATTAGGCTTTGGCAGCAAGCCCTTTCACCCACTGAGCCATTTTGCTGACTCCTCTGGATCTTTTGATGTAGCCAGACTCAGTTTCCCGGAGTATGGCAGCTGGGGTCCAGGAGGGATGATTCTAAGTTTCATTACATAAATATTCTCTCTTTCTTTACTTCTCATCATGCTAATGACATATTATTGGCCAAAGAAAGTCACATGGACAAACTTAGAGACAAAAGGATACAAATCCTGAGAAGCGTGGCTTCTTGGGCATCACCTTTGTAACTACCTAGCCTAAAAGGCTTGCCCAGGATCCCATAGGTGTTGACTGGCATAGCTGGGATTCAAACCCTGCCTGGTCTAACTCTAAAGTCCATCTTCTTTTCTCAAGCATGATGGCTGACATTTGGGGCTTCCCCACCTGGGTTTATTGGAAGTCCAGTCATGTCTCCTCTAGAGGAGAAGGTAGCAGTTTTCTTTTGTGGGGTCCACTTATTTTTCTCTCATAAAACCTGGGCTCTAGAAAACTGCCCCTGTTATCTCCGGAGTCCCAGCCAGGATGCTGGTGTCTCCATCACTTCTGGCCTCTTAGGATCACACCAGGTCTGGTGACTTTTTTGATTCTGCTGGCTTTAAGGCATGCACTCCTCTTCGGGTCTGGGCTCACTTTTTTTTTTCTTGTGTGTCTTTGTGTGCCTGTACGTAGGCACGTGTGCTCCCATGTGGTCATGGAAGCCGGATGTCAACCGTGAGTGTTGCTCCTTTGGTGTCCTTCACCTTTTCTTCTCCTCCCTGTTCACCTCAGGGCTTTTGTCATTGTTGTCTTTTCTGTTTGTTTTGAAACAGAATCCATCTCTCATTTGGCCTGGGCTTCCCCATTCCATGTTTGGTGTCCATAAGGAACACTGCTCAGCAGACCATAGCTGTTATCCTCACCTCTCTTAAGGCTTTGAGACAGCCATTTATTCAACACCCTACTAAAAACTGACGTCAGTGCTGAGCCTTGAACCGGATGTCCTTCTTGAATGACGGGATCATAAGTGTGTACCACTGTATGTAGTTTATACAGTACTGGAGATTGAACCCAGAGCTTTGAGTGTGCTAGGCAGGCATCCTGCCTACTGAGTTATGTATTCGCTCCCTTCTTGGTGGTTTATGCATTTATTTATTATTTTGAGGGAGGGTCTCTTAGGCTGGCTTTGAACTTGCAAAGTAGCTGAGACTGACCTTGAACTTCTGATCCTTTCTCGCTGCCTCCAGAGTACTAGGATTATAGACGTGCCCCAACACGCCCTGCCAGCACTATTGACGTCCGATCAACAGGCAAAGGTCCAGAAACTTGGAGCCTTTCGGTAGTAGAAGGGGATGCCTGAGGTATCTAGGAATTAGTGGTGTTCTGTGTGGTCTCACTGAGAGAAGTCAGGCGAAATCGGGCGACTCAGCTCTAACAGTCAGGGTTCCTGACTTTAAGCAACTGGAAGCAATTCTGGCTTATTTAAGCTTATTTAAGACTTTATCAAGATGTTCTTAGAGAAGTCAAAAAATAACCAGGAAGGCTGGAGAGTGGTTTGGAAAGCAGGCTGAACAAAAGGGAAGCTGTCCAGCAGTCTGGAGCAGAGTCAAAGTCAGGCCAATCTGACAAGTCCAGAAAACCCTGAGTACATTGTCCTGTCTGGACATGGAGATGGTCCCCGTTGCCCCAGTGCCATTTGCTGTCATAGTGGATCTCTGTGTTCCTCATGCTTCAATGTCACCAGCCCCTCATTCCCAGGTCTTAGATGAGGACATCTGATTGGTCAATCCTGAGACAGAGCCCAAGACAATTAGGAGAGTACCCTTCTGGTAGTTTTAACTTGGCTGATGGGAGGCAAATAAGAAAGAGGGTTCCCTGGATGTTCCAGGAGGGGTTGGATGGAAGGGCTGTCCAGCTGCTTCTCCTGGAGCAATGAATAGCTGTCTTCTATGAGTGTTAGAGACCTGTGTGTCTCCAGGGACAGCCTGAACCTCTTCCTCCCAATGGTGATCTTTCTCTCTATGTACACATGTGAACAGACTTAGAAATGGGAATTAGAAACCTTGGCTTTTCAATGCTCTGCCTAGCAACCTTAGATAAGCTGTTTTGGCCTTTGGCTCAGTTGTATTTCATTGTCTACCATCCAGGCTTTGAGCTGGTGGAAGGGTTTGTGGGTGGCATCTGCTCTGCTCTGGGCTGTTTGGTAAAAAGATGCTCCAAGATTGCCAGAGCTCCAAATACAGTGAAGCTGCTGGTTTTTTGTGATGGTTGAACGTGGGTCTGTAGTCATAAAGACCCTGTTCACCAACAATTTGACCCTGGTATGTCCACCCTCTTTTTTGAGACCGGAGTTCTCTGTGTAGTCTTGGCTGTCCTGGAACTCACTGTGTAGACCAGACTGGCCTTGAACTCACAGATTCGCCTGCCTTTGCACCACCTTGCTTCTGTCTGGCATGTTCCTTAACTCTTTGGAACCTCAGCTTCCTTATCTGTAAAACGGAGGTGTGATGCCAGGCGCTCCACCCCCATTCTAACACTATCCTATGGAGCCTGCTTACTCCAAAGGATGGAAAGCTAAAAACTACATCTCCCAGACACCTTTGCAGCTGGGGCCGTGGATGAGAATCTTGGTAATTAGATATATCTGTAGGAGGCTGGGAATGAAGGCATGAGGCTGTCTTCTGCTCTGACTGTAGTGGCTGGACACACTGTGTGGGGGTAATCATGACAATATTTTGACATTCCTCGGTCACTGGCTCTTGTGGGTATAGAGAGAGGCTGCGGTGGCAGTGGCATCCTAATCCTCGGATCTCAGCTATGATCTGGAAAGGAACACCCCCAGAAGCAGGCAGCCCCCTCCCCCTTGCTTCTCACCTTCCTGCTAGTGGCAGAGAGGGCAGTAATTTAGGGACCAATTCAGAGGCAGTGTTTGTGAGTTCAGAGATTGCTCCTCCTGGACCTTCCAGGGCTTTTGTGAGCACCCAATTTCCTGTAGTCATTTCCTATTCTTGCTTTAAATAGCTGCAAACATTCTCTGTTCCCTGCAATTGAACTCTAGCTGCGGAGTGGTGGCGACACCTCTGTGCTTGCCGCCCGGGTGTTGATGGAATGCCATGAGATGGCAGGTGGCACCAAGCTTTGGATGTTGTTTATAGTGCCCCTTGTAGACAGACAGTTGTCATTTTCCGAGGAAGGATATATCCTTTTGCACCCCAGACTAGATGTGAGGAAGAGTTGTTCTGAGTCACTCCACATTTAACAGCTCCTCGTCACTTCTACATAGAGTCACTGGGGGCGAAAGCAACCTGAAAGCATTCAGATCATTCCTCTGGCTCACCGGCTTCCTAAGGCTTTAGAGGCATTTGCTGGTTTGGGAGTGAGGATCCCCCCTCTCTGCAGACAGAACAATGCCTGGCACCACTGAGGTACACAGACACCTGAGAAAGGTGACAGGCTCCCCTGTGAGAAAGAAAGTCAGCTGCCAAAAGACTCTTCCAGCCTGTACCTGTGTTCCCACCACTGTCACTAGTGTTACTAGCCCTCCATTAAATGTTTGTATTTATCACACACACACTCCCGTCCTCTGCCATGAGGTTTAAAGACTGGCCTGCAGAAAGGTCTCTTTCTGTGGAGAATAGCAAACATGCTCACGGCTGTGGCATTGGGCCTGTGAGCTGTTTGCAAAGATGCTGACCTGTGGTGGGTGCCTGTGATCTGATTAGAACTAGAAACTCAGGGTAATTGCACCTAGTCTGAGGCCACCCTGGGCAACATGAAGCTGTTTCAAGCAAACTAAATGTCTTTGTTAGGATTTCTATTGCTGTGAAGAGACACCACGACCATAGCATCTCATAAAGAAAAGCATGTAATTGGGTCTGGCTTTCAGTTCAGAGGTTTAGTCCAGTATCATCATAGCAGGAAGTATGGAGGCCTGCAGGCAGACACTGAGCTAGAGAGGTAGCAGGAGTTCTATATATGGGCAGCAGGTAGTAGGAACAGGGAAGAGAGAGAGACTGGGGGGCCTGGCTTGAGTTGCTTGAGCCCATCTCCAGAGACACACTCCTCTCACAAAGCTACACCTACTTCAACAAGGCCACACCTCCTACTAGTGCCACTCACTATGGGTCTGTGGGGGCCATTTTCATTCAAACCACCACACTAAATAAACCTAAGTTTCTGGAGAAAATCCTGGAGAGAAAGGCAATTTTTGCCCTCGAATTTCCTGGAGTTTCAAAACCCAATGCTGGGCTGTGGGACCCGCAGTCTTAGCATGCTGGATCTGCAGGTTTCTCTGAATGAGAAGAGGAAATTCCTTGGGGGTGGAGAAAAAGCACGGAGTTCTGTCGGATCTTGGAACCTACCCTACTCTGGGTAGATCACTCTCAATTCTCCCCTTCACTCCTCCCAGGGACCCAAACCTTTCACCTGTTCCCCTCACTGCTGGCTTCCCTGCATCCAGCTTCCTGCCACATAATGGGGACTCAGATCCCCGAGCTGGGTGGAAGCCGGATTGGGTTTAGCTTCCAGAACAATCCAGGATCTTCAGGGGGCTCGAGAACGAGTGGGAAGGATAAAGTGACCCAGTGATTTTCAACACCTCAGTCAACTGCAAGGCAGGGAAGGCCAGAGGGGACAGATAAAGGCTGCTCTCCCCGGGCGTGCCCAGTTGGAGCTGGTGTGGTTTGAAGTTTTGTGTGGTTTGGCAAAGTTCCCCATTCTTTGCTGTCTCGAAACTGCAGCAGTACACAGTGGCAAAGGTCACCGGACACCACAAGCCACCCCTGAAATGCAGGAGGTGGCTGATCTTGTCCGGTGCATGGTCCCAGGATATCCAGGCAAGTCCGGCCACACGTCGAGCTCCCGGGTCGTTCCCGTAGCGCGGGGTGTGGATTTTTGCAAAAATGCAACCTCCCGGAAGGCAGGCGACAACGCTAAGGCTCCGGCAAGCCGGAGGCCGCAGGCTGGATGGCTCAACCCGGCTGGCTACCTAACTGGAAGAACGATCGCAGTCGGATACTATCTTCGGTCGCACGGAGAAAGAGCGACGCTGGGGACACCGCCTGGAGCCTACGCGCATAGCACGGCGCGGTCCTCCCTCCTGCCCTACGCTTTCCATTTAACCTCTAAAATGCCAGAAAATCTGTAGCCCTGGAGGTCTAGCCTTCCACCCGCCAGGGGAGAACCAGGCTCTCCGGATCTGGGCGGGGCGAGATGGAGGGCACAGCAATACAAAACCTGGAACCTGTGTTGCTTGGTAGGGAAGGCAAGGATGGACGTCTGGCAGGTCCCAGTAAGCTCACTCCTCAGGGGACCTTCCTGCCAATACAGAAGGTGGGGACAAGAAGGGAGGCAAGCATGGAGAAGGGGACATGGACTCTGGTCACGGAGCGGGCTATTTTTAGAATCTGCTACAGCTGCGTGCCTTTCTCTGACCGACTAGTCAGGGACAATTGGACTGGCTGGAAACAGTCTAAACTTTTCCAAGGGTTGTGTGGAGGTGACAGGGGAGAGAAGGAGTCCATGGTGCAGGAAAGGGACAGACAGGGAGAAATCCCTGAAATTCCTCGCAGACTTAAGAGTAACAGCAGAATCCCTCTTTGGTAGAACAAGGCCCTCTGTCCCAACCCAATCTGTGTCTCCTCCGCCCCCCCCCTACACACCCAGATATAGCTCAGCCTTCACTATAGGTCTTTGAGAAGGGTATCCTCTCGCTTTTGCATAATTTCTTGGCTACCACACAGGCGAGATTGGGGACTTGTTCATCAATGCCTTCTGGCTGGGGACAACGGTTCCTGGGTGGCACATCAATCACAACTTAGTGGTTGAACCAATAAAGGTCTCAAACAGGAAAACAGAACGGGGGTGGGGTAAAGGATCTAGAGCTAGAATCCTTGAAGATTCTGTTTATCTAGGTCAGCAGGTTCCTTCCTGTGATTCTGGGATTCCTCTGTAGCCCAGAGCCCTGCTAGCCAAGACTTCTGAGAAGGCATGTAGGAGTGCAGACCTAGGGGAGGCTGTGTTCTCATTAACCAAGGCTGCATGTCAGAATCTCAACTTAGTGGATGCCCCAAGCAGCTGTCTAAGAATAAATCAATAAATAAATAAAAGGAAAAATAGAAGGAAAGGCACAAATTCTTGCTACTGCCAAGCCCGAGGACCTGAGTGTGTTCCATCCACAGAATTCACATGGAGGAGTATCTTCCACAGACCATCATGGCACGTAAGCACAAACACATACACAAGTATTTATATTATGTACATGGGTGTTTTGCTCACGTCTATGTCTGTACCATGTGTACTTGGCGCACACGGAGGTTGCCAGACGGTGTCCCATCCCCTGGGAGTGGAGTTATAGATAGTTGTGAGCTGCCACGTGGATACTGGGAATCGAACCCTAGGTCAGCAGCCAGTCCTCTTTACTGCTGAGCCATCTCTCCAGCTCCCATAAATGTAATTTTTTAAATCAAGAAAGAAAACATCTAGGAGCCAGAATCTAGCTTGGTGCCAGAGTGCTTGCCTTGTAAGCACGAAGCATGGGTTCACCCTCAGTACAGCAATAAGGGAGAGCAGGGTCCCAGACACCAAAAGCTTTATGGAATGTAAACCTATGCCACTTTCCTCTCCAAATTTTTTAGTTTGGGGAAATGAAGTGGTTTTGATTTTTTTTTTTTGGTTTATTTAGTTTTGGTTTTTCTGAGACAGGGTCTCATTCTGTAGCCCAAGTTCTCCTGGAACTCACTAGTCTGGTCTTGAACTCACAGCAGTTTCCACCTCCCAAGTGCTGGCTGAGATTATAGGAGTCACTATTTTAGTTCTTCCCCTCCCCCTTGCCCACCTCTTGCCCACGCGCGCACACACACACATACTGTAAATTTTTCTTGAAACTTAAAATTATATGGGGGGCAGAACACGGCACGTGTGGAGGGCAGAGGACAGAGGACAGCCTTACCAGCGTAGCTTTTCTCCTTTTACCACGTGGGTCCTAGGGTTGGAATTCAGACTGCATGTGTTCGTGTGTGGGTGTGAGTACGGGTGTCTGTAGGGTTGAGAAGGGAGTCCCTGGAGCTGGAGTTACAGTTTGTGAGTGGCCCAGTCTGGGTGCTGGGAAACAACTGGTGTCCTCTAGAAGAGCAACAAGCTCTTTTAACCTTAACCACTGAGTCATCTCTTCAACCCTATTTACGTGTTTAAAAATCAAAGTGTGCTGTTGATGTTACTATGTACCTTAATTATCTATTGTTATGCAACAAATTATACCAATCATTTAGTGGGTCCCAGAACCAGGAGCAGCCTGGGTGGCGGGAGCTCTGGATGTCTCCCAGGAGACTGCAGCGAAAGTGTGGTCCAGGAGGCATCCTGCAGCCCTCCCTCTAGTTCAGCTCCAGAGAAAGGGGGTGGCTGCAGCTCGCAGCCACTGAGTGCACAGTGGAAGGTGGGATTATGGGTAATCTTAACGGCTGCCGGTTGCAAATGTACTCAAGTTAGCATTGTCATTTTTATGCCTTTACCCGCTGAGCCATGTTACTGATCCTAAATATTTATTTTTAATTTTTAATTATATGCATGTTTTTGTGTGGGTGTATACATGTGAGTTCTGGTGCCTACAGACTTCAGAAGATATATATATATATATATATATATATATATATATATAAAAAATATTAAAACTGTTTCCATCTTATTTTCTTTTAAAGTTTTTGTTGTTGTTTCCTTTTTGTTTGGTTTTGATACTTTGAGACAGGGTTTCTCTGCGCAACTGTCCTGGCTGTCCCGGAGCTCACTCTGTAGACCCGGCTGTGTGAATCTGCCTCCTGAGTGCTGGGGTCAAAGGCATGCACCCCCAGCAGCTTTATTTTTTTAAGTTTGTTTTATGTGTATCTTTATAAGTATTTTGCCTATATGCGTTTTGGTGTACTACGTGTGTGCCTGCTGCCTATGGAGGTCAGAAAAGGGTGTTGGATCCAGGGTATAACTCCTGGAACTGGAGTTACAGAGGGATGATTGGGAACCCTTGCGTGGGTTCTAAGAACTGAATTGAACCCAGGTCTTCTGGAAGAGCAACAAGTGCTTTTAACCACAGAGCCATCTCTCCAGCCCCTCCGTTTTCACATTTAATGTAAAAACTACTAAGGGATATGACCAATGTTGCTAAGAGCTTTGGGCATCCTTAATAATAAAAGAAGAAACAAACAGGGCCTAAGGCCTAGAAATTTAAGAACTGTTGGTCTCAGTGGCTAGGTATTCACAGGAGAAGTACCTTAGCACAGTGGACAACCAGCGCATTGATCCATCCTTCTGACGTGTCTGTCAGTCTGTCCATTGATCCTCCACCCACCTACTCACTCACACATTTGTCTTTTATTTATCTTCTCGTGTTAGGTATATATCTTAAGACAAGCCTCTAGGAAGGAAGTAGCCAGACTTGAGCCGATGCCCCTTATCCAAAAAGAGCCTAAAATGTTGGTTCTAAGCATCACCTCAGCTCCCTGTCACCCCTTATACAAAGAGTCTGGAATGTAATAATCGGCATCCATCTTTGGAAGCTCCCTCCCCCCTGGGAGTTGCCTTGGTCCGGACTCCAGGAAAGCCTGCCAAACAGTGACCCCTCCCCAAGGGAGGGCCGAAAAAGCCAGCCAAGTGGTGGAACACTCCCACAGGCCATTTAGAAAAGGAACCCGTGGTCTGCAGGTTTCCCGCGGTCTTCCCTCCTTTCTCGCCTTGCTTTTCCTGCCGCCTGGGAGCGCTGCATTAAACGTGGGCATCTTTTATTAGGTCTAACTTGGTCGGATTGGAATTATTTGCATCAGCAGGGAGGCTCCTCGGGAGAAATATACCTAACACTAGCTATCCATACACCTCTCCACTTGCATGCCCTGGCTGGCCTGGAACTTACTATATAGACCAGGCTGTCCTTGAACTCACAGAGATCTACCCACCTCAGTCTTTGTGCTGGCCAGGATAAAAGGTGTGTGCCACCAAGCTTGGCCATTTCCAACATTTTCACAAATGACAATTTACAAGTATATAAGATGAAAATTTACCTCAAGAAAACAAAACAAAATGTCCCAACCAAGTAGTTTCAGGTCATGATCATCTTGGATCTCAAAGCCTAGAGCCTAGGGAAGCAGATAATCTAATGGGCACCATATGGAGGAGGTGGTCTTAAAGGTAATTGAGACAGGGAGTGCCATGAGCGGACCTAGCCTACCAGCTCTGGTCAAAAGGAAACATATCCCAGCTGTGGTGAACTAGGAGCAAGGCCCTGTCAAAGCAGAATGATCTGGCATGTTCCAGTTTCATCAGACATTCTTCAAGATTTTCAGAGAAACACGACTTCGAAGCGTCTAGGGCAGCCTCTCCTGGGTGGCTGTAGTGCTCAGGGTAGGAGAGGAGATAGCGGATGAAACCATACTGGCCGTGCTCCTTTCCCTTCGTTCAGTTTCTCTTCTCTCAGCCAAGAGTCTGCTGGATCTAAGCCCACAGTCGTTGGCCCTTGCCTTGTACTAGAGATGCTTCTACGTAGACCACGCCACTGGAAAGTCCCCGGAGAAATGCTGGGCTTCATAAAAGTACTCAAGCCCTTACCTAGCTCCAAATACAAGATAACTGGCTCTTTATCACCTTCTCACTGAGAACTTTGAAAGTTTGGGCCGGCCCCTGCTAGGAGGAGGAGGAGGTTTGGGTGGAGAGAAAGCAGACTTTTGCAGGAGACAAAGAAGAGCCTGGGCCCTGTGGGGGTGCCAGGCCTGAGGCAGGTGGCAGGAACAGAGGAAAGAAAGAGTAAGTGACCAGGGTGGTCATTCCTGCTTCAAACAGCAGCTTTGATTGGTCACACCCAAGAGAGACTAGGAGTTGGACAGACCCCCTGGTAAGCAAACAGATAAGAAGAGAGGCCTTGATTAAGTAATAAGGATGGCCTACTTCTTCCTCCTCCTCCTGACTGGAGACAAAAGCCTGGCAACTTAAGACAAAGGCCAGGTAGGCTGTTGTCTTCTCCCAGCAGGCCCCCTGCTGATTGACTGCTCAGCAAGTTCAAGGCCCCCACCCAGGACACTTCACACAACGGTTGTAGGCTAATCTACCATCCTGTCTTCAAACCAAGCAACCATAAATTAGGGGAGGAAGATTCTTTAAAGACCTTAAAACTCTGAGCCCTGGAGAAGAGGCTGGAGTGTTTTGCTTTCTGGGTCCACCTGCCTTCCAGATTTTCTCTGTGTTTCCTCACTCCCAGTAAACACCTTCCTTCCACTGCTGAGTCTGCCTGCCGGCCTCGAGATTTCTCTGCTGCACTTCAGATCTTCCCTGCCTTTTAATTCGTTAATGGGCAGAGAAAACAAAACGGATCAAGACCCTGACAACAGGCCTCTTTGGGATGCAGGACAGGCATGCGTTCCTCTCTCTCTCTCTCTCTCTCTCTCTCTCCCTCTCTCTCATGTGTGTGTGTGTGTGTGTGTGTGTGTGTGTGTGTTGTGCGTGTTACACCTTCTGGTGCAAATGAGAGGATGGCTTTAAGTGCCTTCCTTCCTTCCTTCCTTATTCTTCACCTTGGTTTTTGAGGCAGAGTCTCTCACTGAACTCAATACTATGACTAAATCTGTTCCAGGACCCAGCCTGCCTCTGTGTGACACCCCTCCCCCCTCCCGGGGTTACAGCACATGCTCATACCTGGCTTTTATGTGGGTTTTAGGTATCAGAACTCAAGTCCTCATTCTTCTGTGGCTGGCACTTTAACCACTACGCCATCTTTTCAGTCACCCCCCACCCCCTTTTTTTCTTTCTTTTAAAAACATGTATTTATTGTGTGTGTGTGTGTGTGTGTGTGTGTGTGAATGCAGACACACAAACACAGGTATGAAAACTAAAGACAACTTTCAGGAATCAACTGTTTCCTGCCACCATGTATATGGCCCTAGGGACTGAACTTAGGCTTGGTGGCAGGCACCTTTACCCACTGAGTCATCTCGATGACCCCATTTTAAGTTTCTGAAGGGCTGAGGTATAACTCAGCAGTAAAGCCTTGGTGCCAGGCACTGTCAGGAGCCACCCACCAAAAAAGGTCAATTTCCTCACTCTCTTACTCTAGACATACTGTGTCCGAATCTTTACAGTCAGACTAGGGCTTGGAAATTTTTTACTTATTAGGATGCCATTGTAAGCCTAGTAACCCAGTGACTTCTCCCTAGCAACCCTGATCGGCCTGGAACAGCATACACACAGAGATCCCCCTGCCTCTGCTGCCTCCCTAGGAATCAGTTTTACCAAGCATTTGGAAAGACTCTGATATTGTCTCCATTTAGCAGATTTAAAACCAACCAACCAAGTTGAGATGGGATCAGCAACCCTAGCTGGACCTCGGGGCCAGCAAGCTGGATGCTGAGCAGAGCCGGAACAACTGTTTTCTCTTCTGGCTTTATCAACCCACCCTCCACTTTCTTTCAGTTCTGAAAGGGTTCACAACTGAGAGGTGTTTTTACTTTTCATTTATTTTTATTCCTCTGTGTGTGTGTGTGTGTGTGTTTGTGTAAGAGAGACAGAGACAGATAGACAGACAGACAGTGACAGGGTCTCTGTATTACAGGTTGGCTCAAACCTGTCTCAATCCTTTTATCTTAACTTCTGGGGGTGCTGGGATTTTAAGTGCGAGCCACCAAGTCTGGCTGTAGCTTGAGTAGATCATCTAGCGAGCTTCGAAAATCCTACTGATGCTAGAGCTCCACCCTAAAACTCCAGAATTGGGGGTGGGGACCCTCCGGTATCTGCAGTTTTTATTCCCAACTAACAGGCGGTTTCATCCAGCTGTCTCTGCCCTAGCAAGCATTTGCCAGGAAGGAGCTTAGTGTGGAGGTGTGAGAGGCGGCTGTGGCACCTTTCTCTAGGCATCTGCATTTGAAAACAGAACGGGAAGGCTTGAGAGAAGGAGCAGATAAGCACCTCTGTAAGCGGGGGGGGGGGGGGGGGGGGGGGGGGGGGGGGGGGGGGACGACAACGACAATGGAGAGTTTGGTCTGGGGGCTCTGGCTCACTCCACGTCTGGAAGTCCACTAGCTCCTACCAACCCCTGGCTGAGATCTGGGGTCTTTTCAAGGTGAATGGGTGCTAGAACTTGAAAGGTTCTTTCTTGAATCTTCTAAAGCCTTGCTTCCGTCTTGCCCGCAGAGGGCTGGGTCTCCAGGGCCAGTAGCAGTACATGGTAACCATGCTCAGCAGCTAGCAAACTCCAAGGCATTACAATGAAACAGACCGTAACTGGGCAGTCAAGGCCAGCGCTAAACAGCTCCGGCTTTGCCGACCTCTCCCACTGCTGGGAGAGAAACCCTCAGCCTCAGGAATGAAGGTGCTGCCTATGCTACAAGTTAGGAATAACTTATCAGATTCCCCCAGTTCAGCCAAATTGTGGGGCTCTCCTTAGAAGATAAAAAGATTTATATGGTAGCCTAGGTTACAGGCCCCGATTTCCTCATTTTTTATTTTAAATTGTGCAAACCTCTGGGGTTTTCTTTGTTTTTGTTTTGTTTTTAGGTTTTTCGAGACAGGGTTTCTCTGTGTAACAGCCCTAGCTGTCCTGGAATTTGTTTTGTAGACTAGGCTGGCCTCAAAACTTGAGACAATCTTTCTGTCTCAGCAGCTGGGATTACAGGTGTGAGCAGCCATGTCTGCCTAATTTATTTATGATATTGGGAACTGAATACGCCATTCACTAGGTAAGTGCTATATGGCATTTCCAGTCAACATTCCCAACTTTCTCTTTGGTTTTCCGAAGGCAGTTAAAGTTCCACGCCCTGTTAGCGCTCCCGGCTTTGGGCTTTGGAGCACCTGGCAGGGGACCCAGAGCTCCCCTTCAGGAAATAGCTCAGTTGTCAGCTGCTAGGCTACCAGGGACAAAGGCTCAGTTCATTACCGCAGTATAGACCCTGACACGGTCCGCCCTGGCCAACTCCCCTGTAATTGGACCCGAACACGTTTGAAGTCCTTCAGCAGATTGCTAGCTGTTTGATTTGTTTGGTGAGGACCTGGGTGGAAATGGCAGGTTTCTTCCCCTCGGACCAAAAGTTTTTAAGGACAGAATTATTTGAAATGACATGTCCCCAACCAGAAAGTTACTAGAGAAGAAAATTTAAAATTTCTGCAGCTGGGGGTGGTGGCACATGCTTGGAATCCCAGCAGTCAGGATGCAGAGGCAGAAGGATCTCTGAGAGATCAATGCCAGCCTGGTCACAGGGCATGTTCCAGGTTAGTTACAGCTCCACACAGGTAGTCCCTGGGAATAGGGCACTAGGGCACTAGGGACCTTGGTACTCCCAAGCTTCTTCCCAACCTGGGGAGTGACAAGAATCCAGGAGACTTGCTAAGCGGGTCCTGAAAGCCACAATGAGTTCTGAAAACAAAAATTGGTGATGCAGGATGCAAAAGCTAGGGCTCAAGGTGGCATGGGGACTGGGGATCACTTGAGTTTTTTTTTTTCTTTTTTACAGCTGCTCAGCCTGCAGAGTCATGCACAGTCCTGGTTTCTTCCAGGGAAGTCATCCTCCAAAGCAAATGGCTCCCTCTCCCCAGGAGAGCCCTGCTGCCTGGGGGAACATCCCATGACTGTGCTAACTGGGGTTAGCCACAGCAGCAGATAGGGTACTTTCCATGTGGCTGATGTAACCAAAGAACCCAGTTTTATCTCGGCTTAATTAATTTAAATAACCACATGTAGCTACTTGCTGCTGAATAAACAAATAAAATCCAAAATGAGAAGCCTTGGTTTGAGGCAATAGTGCTGTCTATCAACTGTCAAAAACAAAACAAAACAACACACACATACACACACAAAAGAAAAGTAAAAAATAAACCATCAGAGAAACTTCTCAGTGATGCAGAACTAAGTTTATCAGTACCAGAACCACTAGAGTCAGGAACAGTACCTCCCACCCCACAAGGAAACACTAAGTTCTTAGAGTAAGAAAACGCATTTGTAAGAGTGGAGAACACAGACTGGGTGATTCCCCTACCCTCCGTGGTGCTGAGGCTGGAATCTGGACCCAGCAGAGTCCCACAAGCACTAACTCTATCAATGAACTCCATCTCCAGGCCCCATATTGGGGGATTTCTAAGACAGGTCTTTCAAGATGGAGACATTGGCTAGGCCTAAAGAATTTACAGGAAGCCAGGCAGTGGTGGCGGACACCTTTAATCCCAGTACTCAGGAGACAGAGGCAGGCGGTTTTCTGTGAGTTTGAGGCCAGCCTGGTCTACAAGAGCTAGTTCCAGGATAGGCTCCAATGCTACAGAGAAACCTTGTCTTGAAAAAAACACAACAAAACAAAACAAAAGTTTACAGAACAGCTCTAAATTGGTAAAGGCCCAGATGGGCTATTGTTGGTCTTTAGTAACAGGCTGGGCTTTTGTTGTTGTTAGTTTCAACTTTACCTTCCAGAAGCAAGCTTTTCTTCTTTTCTTCCTTCTTCTCCTCCTCTTCCTCCTCCTTCACCTTCTTTTCCTTTTCCTTTCTTCTGCAAGGTCACATGTAGCCCAGGTTGGCCTTGAACTCACAGTGTGGCTGGTATTATAGGCCTGTGCCAGCCACATCCGACTTCGGAAGCTTACCTCTTAGGGTAAGCACCGAGACTAGTTGTGCTTATTGTCATCTATATAAATGTGGGAATGAGCTACATGTGATGACGTAAGTACACACGTGATCCCATCATTTGGGAAGCTGAGGCAGGAGGATCATCACAAGTTGTAGCTCAGTTTGGTGTACAGAGCAAATTCCAGGCCAACCAGGACTACATAGAGAAAAACAATTCTCCACCGTCCTGCTTCTTCACACATCTTAGAAGCAATTCTTTCATTCCCCTTCCTTCTATTCCCCTCCTTCTTAGTCTCTTTTCCTAAATGCACCCCCACTTCCTTTGCCCACCCCACAAGCACAGGCTATACCATGGAGCTCAAAGCCAGCCTATAGTGGGACTTTTTGCCTGGCAAGAAGGTTCAGGGTTCAGCTGACTTAGGTGGAAACGGAGTAGGCTTGAGGACCTAGCCTTGGGGGCCATCTAACCTCACCTCTTCCTTGTTACCTGAAGCAGTCTCAAGCCTACCAGAGTTCAAAGAAGAGCTGGCTGATATTTTCCAGCTACTGATGGAAAACGCAATCTGTTGCTCACCCTGATTTCCACGCCTTCAAGTAGGAGCGGTGAGAGTGTGGGGCGTCTGGGCCAGGGGTCCCACAGGGGTGTCTCAATAGTTGATATTTTTGCTCACAGGCTAATAGTTGCAATACCCTGTATGTTTGGGTCCCTCTGAAATTGATGTGTCAATGCCTAATCCCCCATGGTAGAGTTAAGAAGTTGAACCCTGGGGAGGCGATTAGGTCACATTAGTGCCCTTATGAAAGAGGCCCGAGGGAGCTTGTTCGTCCCTGCCTTGTCCCTGCCATGTGAGGACACCTAGAAGGCCCCATCTGTGAAGCAGAAGTCTTACCAGATGTCAAATCTGTTGGAGCCTTGGACTTAGACCTCCAGTCTTTAGGATTCCTGTCATTTAGAAGCCACCCAATAGATGGTGTCCGTTGTTCCAGAGTGCAGGGACTAAGATGGCAGCCCCAGCCTAAGTTCAGTGGGATGTACAAGGGAGAGAAAGAGATGACAGAAGGAGAATCTCTTCACATGAGCCCATGGGACAGTGTCCCAAGCTCTGACACTTATTGCCTGTGTGGACAAGTGACTTACCATTTGTGTGTCTTAAGTCTAAATGGGGGACGCCAAGCCCAGCCTCTGGACGATCAGAAGTAGGTTCTAGAAGGTATTAAAATTCTAGCTTGGTGCCTGCCTCATAGTGGACACTCAGCGGACAGTAGCTGTTCTAATGTTCTTGAGGTGTGTGTGTGTGTCTGTGTGTGTAGCATATGTACAGCTGTGTGTGCATGTGCACACGTGTCCACATGCATGTGGAGGTTAGAGGTCAACATTGGGTGTCTGTCCTTATTTCTGTCCATCTTACTTTTTTCTTTTTTTCCCCAAGACAGGGCTTCTCTGTAACTCTGTAGCCTGTCCTCGAACCCACAAAGATCCACCTGTATCTGCCTCCCAAGTGTTGGAACTAAAGGGGTATTGCCACGATGCCTGACATTCATCTTACTTTTTCAGACAAGTTCTCTCACAGAGCCTGGCTAGAGTTCATTGATTGGTTAGGCTGACTTGTCAGCAAGCCCCAGGGATTTGCCTGTTTCTATCACCCCATTGTTGATGCTCCACTTTTATGTGGATGCTGTGGATTCAAACTCATGAACCCATACTTGTATGGCAGATTCTTCAGCCACAGAGCCCTCTCCACTATCCCTTCAGGGAGTTTGTTTGTTTGTTTGATTTTGGTTGTGCTGTACCAGGGATGAAATCCAGGGTTTAGTTTGTGCTAGGCAAGCGCGCCAACACTGAGGCGCACTCTAGCCTTGGTAGCTATTATCATGATAATTGTATTTATTTTCCTATGCCTGATGCAACCTGAATCTAATCATCTATGGCAAGGCATTAATAACAGATTGCTTGAGAACTAGTCACCTCAGACTTAATAGCTTAAAACAACAAAAGTCTTTTATTGAAATAAAACAACCCCCGAATAAAACAAAAAAGTTGTTTTTTGTTCTGTTTTTTGGCTTCTGTGACTTGGAACAGATCCTGGCTGGGCAGTTGTGCTTACGATGGCTCAAGTGGCTGCATCTGAAGCTGTTAGGAGCTCAGCTACCTGAAAGTATGGCACACAGTAGCATCTGCTCCCGGAGCCATGCTGGCTGGTGGGGGACAGTGGAGCACCTGCACAAAGGCCCAAATGTCCTCCATGTGTTGTGATTGGGGTCACCTAGAATCCAGTTTCCTAATCTGTGAGTTATGACCTCATATAGGGGTCTGTAACTGTTGGAGGTGGGGGTCACAAAAAAATCACGTGGAAATTCAAAGACAACTTGCAGGAGCTGGTTCTCAATTTTCACCATGTGGGTCCTGAGGATTGAACTCAGTCTGTCAGACTTGGTGGCAAGTGCCCTTACCCACTGAACCATCTTACTGGCCTGCTTTGGTGTCTTGAGTACACTTCATAGAAACCCAAATAACTGTCCTACAAGGCAGGGCACTGCACAAGTCCTAATAGAGGCCTGGAATTTCACAGGGAAGACCTCACATAGCTGAGGGTCTGGGAGTTCTAGCTGAGTGGAGAAAGACTGGCCACAGTTGTTATTCTGATTTGTGTCAAGGCCCTGAGGTGGGAAATGAGGAGATAGGGGAGTGGATTTTTTTTTTTTTTTTTTTTTGGTTTTTCGAGACAGGGTTTCTCTGTGGTTTTGAAGCCTGTCCTGGAACTAGCTCTTGTAGACCAGGCTGGTCTCGAACTCATAGAGATCTGCCTGCCTCTGCCTCTCCTCTGTGCTGGGATTAAAGGTGTGCGTCACCACCGCCCGGCAGGGGAGTGGATTCTGAGATAGTTGAGGAGCAGGGGCAGGGTCACAGGAGGGTAGAAGAGAAGTTTAAGATCGTGTTGCTGGATGGTGGGACAATTAGAAGCCACCAAGAGCTGCAGTGGGGAATCTGAAGCCCAGAGCCTACAAGTGTTTAGGCAAAAGTCATAAACAGGATGAAGCAATAACTCGGTGTGTAAAGTACCACGCAAGTAAGAAAGTCAAAATTTGAACCCTCAGAAACCATGTAAAAGCCAGACACAGTAGTGCCCATCTGTAATCCCTGTGTTCCTATGGAAGATGAGGGTCAGAGCTAAGAGAATCCAGAAGGTCATGGGCCACATAGCCTGGTATATGCAGTGGCAGATGATAAGAGACCCTGTTTCAAAACAAGGTGGAAGGCTGGACTGACATCTGAAGTTGTCCTCTGATCACACACACACACCACGGCAATGTGTGTGCTCATATTCACACATAGCACACACACAGACACACACACACACTGTGCTGGCTAGTCTTAACAAACTAGGTTATCTGAAAGGACGGAGGAGCCTCAATTGAGAAAAATGCTTCCATGAGATCCAGCTGTAAGGCATTTTCTTAATTAGTGATTAATGGAAAAGGGCCCAGCCCATTGTGGGTGATGCCATCCCTGGGTGGGTGGTCCTGAGTTCTGTAAGGGGAAACAAGCCAGTAAGCAGCACCCCTTCGTGGTCTCTGCATCAGCCTCTGCTACCAGGTTCTTGCCTTGTTTGAGTTTCTATCCTGGCTTCCTTCAGTGATGGACTACAGTGTGGAAGTAGAAGAAGGCATATAAACCCTTTCCTCCCCAACTTGCTTTTTGGTCATGATGTTTAGTCAAAACAATAGAAACTCACCCTAACACACACACACACTCACACAATCACTTAAAAAAAAAAACCCATGATGAGCTGGGCAGGGGTGGCACACGCCTTTAATTCCAGTACTTGAAGCCGGGCGGAGGTGGTAATTCCAGTACTTGAGAGGCAGAGGCAGGTGGATCTCTGTTGAGTTCAAGGCCAGCCTGGTCTACAGAGTGAGTTAGTTCCAGGTCAGCCAGGGCTACACAGAGAAACTCTGTCTCGAAAAACATAAACAAAACAAAGAAACAAAAATCGTGCTGATATGAACCTAACTCATAGCCCTGAGAAGTGGGAGAGGGCAGGAGGAGGAAGGCCAGAGGGATACTTAGATGTGAACTTGATAAGACTGAATGACTAGTTTAGAGGAAAAGACAAGGGGACAATTGAAGCATTTATCTAATTATTCTTTATAAGTAAATTTGGGAGTCAGATATCTTGGTAAGAACCTGAATGATCGGAGAAGCGGAGAACCACCAGTGACCTCCTCTCTCTTCCGTTCCTCAGTCCAAAGGCTGAGATCCTCTCTCCACCCTGCCTTACTATTTCCTGTCTCCTATCTGTCCTGCTTTATTTTGGTCAGCTAGTGACTAGCTCTACCCTCTGACTCAAAGAAAACTTTATTGTCAGAATGCATTCAAACTATCACATCACAGATTCTGGTGAGTGGCTCTCCCTCTCTTCAGTCAACATCTTGGGATCAGAAAATCTCCAGAAAAGTTAGGATCCAGTTCAATTTGAGTCGTTATGTCGTGCATACTGGCTATCACCTGTCTAGGGTGAGACCCAGCTGCTGCCACACTCTGGGGACAGACCACCTACCTTATTGGTGAACTTGCATGACAACTCTCACTTTACAGGCTTCCAAAACCAGGATATGTATTCTTCCTCATTTAATTCTTCCTGTGGGAATTGTCCCCTTCTACAGATGGAACAATTGAGGTCTACAGGCTCAGGAAGGCCCGCTGTCTTCTTTCAGATCCCAGTTGTTTTAACCCGAAGTCAAGTCTTCTTCCAGAACACTTCCCTGTTCTCTAGTGCCGTGGCTCCCACATAGCATCAAGTTCATGAATGTTTTCAGGGACTCTGCTGCACATGTGTGAGGTGACAAAGTTGGCAGATATGAGGTGTAAACAGCTCTGAGATTTTGGAGACCCTGACAGAAGTGTGGGATATTGAAGCAAGAGAGTCTCAAGTTTGGGGCTAGTCTAAGCTACAAACTGGGAGCCTGCACCAATCCCCTCACTGCAAGAGTGTAGGGATATGACGGGAGTACGAGCTGGGGAGGAGGATAGGAAAATGATTGAAGCTGATCGGCACAAATGGCTCCCTGAAGATGGGCTAATGTGGCTGGGCCCAGCTCAGGAAGCCCAGAAAGATGCCAAGAATCTTGGGCAAGGCAAGTTTCAAGTTCACAGACATTTTTGTTTGTTTTAGTTTCTAATCTTTAAAAATTATATATACATGTATGTACTGGAGAGAGAGGCAGAGACAGAGAAGAGAGACATGAGATACACGTGGAAGCCGCAGAACACCTTTGGAAAGTCAATTCTCCTTCCACCTTGATGTGGCTTGGGGTGTCCAACCTCAGGTTGCCAAGCTTGCACAGGGGGTGTCTTTACCTAGTGAGCTATCTTGCTGTTTCTGTTTTAGTTCCCTCCCCCCCCCCCAACAGGATCTCATATATCCCAGGGTAGCCTCGAACTCCACATGTAGCCAAGGATGCATTGAACCGGTTCTCTTGTCTCCACCTGAATATTATGATTACAAGTGTGAGACACCGTACCTGAATGGCATGCTAGTACAGCCCCAGGCCATCTATCTCCCTTTCTTCCTTGCTGGTGCCAGCTATTCAGGAATCTGACTTTATGTGTGCTGTTTGGGGCTCTATCCATGCACTGTGAACTTCCCCATAGTCTTTGCAGGTTCCCCCTTCAGGAAATAGGTGGCCAGGCATACCAGGATCCAGAATGGAGCTGAAAATTTCATTCTCTTGATTCTGTCCCCCACTTCTCTGGTATCTGGAACACCTGAGTGCCTTCTGTGACAAACTCTTTTAAATGCCCGAACTTTCTCCCAAATCAGCACTTTTTCATGCTACATTAACATTTACTGGTTTGATGTTTAATTTGGCAAAGGAGCACCAAGTCCCTATCGGCACACACCTTCAACGGGAATGCTCTCTGGTTGTCACCCCCTGCCACTTCATCTGCCATCTGACTGGTCCTTTCCTCATACCCAGTCCATTAAAGGGGGGAGGGCAGGTGGTGGTGGTGCTCGTCTTTAATCCCAGGAGGCAGAGGCAGGTGGATCTCTGTGAATTTGAGGCCAGCCTGGTCTACAAGAACTAGTTCCAGGACAGGCTCCAAAGCTACAGAGAAACCTTGTCTCGCCAAAAAGGGGGCGGGGCTTAAAATTGTTATGTCCTTAGACCAAAAGCTCTACTGATCCATGGAACTGTCCAGAAGGCCAGAGGGCCTCCTAAAACAAAGGCCTCCCAGGCACCTGTGAATTGGAGGTGAGTACACTCAATACCTTCTCTTGGGGCATACCACCTCCTTGATGGCTGACATCCTGAGGGCCTGAAAGGCCCCTGCTGTCCTCCTCTCCCCCTCTGTCAGCTTCAGTGGGAGCTATACAGAAACAAAGGCCATGTGGTAAAGAGGGAAGCTGTCCCCTTTCCCTTTCAAATTCTGCACAGCCTGTAGGGTTGTGGTGAGGAAGGAAGCGATGTGGTCAGAGTGGAGCTAGCTGCGTTCGCAAGGCAGGCTGTACCGGCAGCTGGCGCTGGGCCACTCTCCCTCTCTCTGGGTCTGGGTGTCCTTTCTGGTCAGGGCTGCTAAGAGTTTCTGTCCCCACAGGCAACTTGTGGAGAGGTCAGGTTTATGGAGGGGACTGGGGTCCTCTGGCCTTCTCTAGGCTCAGGATTGCCTGTTCCTGGTATCTATTCCAAGATGTGTAGATTATCATGGCTGGCCCTCACAAGTACTGGCTTTAAAGTGGGAGTGGAGCCTTCGGTGTTTATCATAGATCCCTGTAGACCAGTGCTATCACCCTGTTCTTTTCCAAGAGCAGGCTCAGGCAATCAAGATGGCTCAGCAGGTAAAGGTACCTGTCACCAAACATGATGACCTGCCAGGACCCACATGGTGGAAGGAGGGAACCAACTCTTGAAAGTTGTCCTCTGACCCCTACCAGGTGTGCTGTGGCGAGTGCACACCCACACACCCACTCCCTCACCACAGAAATAAATGGAATTTTAAAAAATACTTATTTGTTTGTTTGCTTGCTTTGTGTATATGAGTGACCTGCCTTCAGGCAAACCAAAAGGGGGAATCAGATCCCATTACAGATGGTTGTGAGCCACCATGTGGTTGCTGGGAATTGAACTCAGGACCTCTGGAAGAGCAGCCAGTGCTCTTAACCACTGAGCCATTTTTCCAGCCCAATAAATGTAATTTTTTTTTACAGAGCTGTAAAGATTTATTTATCAAAATACAAATGATATACCACTACAGAGCTGTGTTAAAGGGAAATCTGGGGATTGTGTTACCTTTTATTTTATTTTATTTTTTAATTTATTTATTTATTAAGGATTTCTGCCTTGTCCCCACAACCGCTTCCCATTTCCCTCCCCCTCCCCCAATCAAGTCCCCCCCCTCATCTGCTCGAAGAGCAATCAGGGTTCCCTGACCTGTGGGAAGCCCAAGGACTGCCCACCTCTATCCAGGTCTCGTAAGGCGAGCATTCAAACTGCCTAGGCTCCCACAAAGCCAGTACGTGCAGTAGGATCAAAAACCCACTGCAATTGTTCTTGAATTCTCAGTATTCCTCATTGTCCGCTATGTTCAGCTAGTCCGGATTTATCCCATGCTTTTTCAGACCTAGGCCAGCTGGCCTTGGTGAGATCCCAATAGAACATCCCCATTGTCTTAGTGTGTGGGTGCACCCCTCGTGGTCCTGAGTTCCTTGCTCGTGCTCCGTCTCCTTCTGCTCCTGATTTGGACCTTGAGATTTCTGTCCGGTGCTCCCGTGTGGGTCTCTGTCTCTGTCTCCTTTCATCGCCTGATGAAGGTTAATATTCCTGAGGATGCCTATGTGTTTGTCTTTGGATTCACCTTATTTAGCTTCTCTAGGAACATGAATTATAGGCTCAATGTCCTTTATTTATGGCTAGAAACCAAATATGAGTGAGTACATCCCATGTTCCTCTTTTTGGGTCTGGCTTACCTCACTCAGGATAGTGTTTTCTATTTCCATCCATTTGTATGCAAAATTCAAGAAGTCCTTGTTTTTTACTGCTGAGTAATACTCTAATATGTATATATTCCATACTTTCTTCATCCATTCTTCCGTTGAAGGGCATCTAGGTTGTTTCCATGTTCTGGCTATTACAAACAATGCTGCCATGAACATAGTTGAGCATATACTTTTGTTGTATGATAGGGCCTCTCTTGGGTATATTCCCAAGAGTGGTATTGCTGGATCCAGGGGTAGGTTGATCCCGAATTTCCTGAGAAACCGAAACACTGCTTTCCAGAGTGGTTGCACAAGTTTGCATTCCCACCAGCAATGGGTGAGTGTACCCCTTTCTCCACAACCTCTCCAGCAAAGGCTATCATTGGTGTTTTTTATTTTAGCCATTCTGACAGGTGTAAGGTGGTATCTTAAAGTTGTCTTGATTTGCATTTCCCTGATCGCTAAGGAAGTTGAGCATGACCTTAAGTGTCTTTTGGCCATTTGAAGTTCTTCTGTTGAGAATTCTCTGTTCAGATCAGTGCCCCATTTTATAATTGGGTTGATTAGCCTTTTACGGTCTAGTTTCTTGAGTTCTTTATATATTTTGGAGATCAAACCTTTGTCAGTTGCAGGGTTGGTGAAGATCTTCTCCCAGTCAGTGGGTTGTCTTTTTGTCTTAGTGACAGTGTCCTTTGCTTTACAGAAGCTTCTCAGCCTCAGGAAGTCCCATTTATTCAATGATGCCCTTAGTGTCTGTGCTGCTGGGGTTATACATAGGAAGTGGTCTCCTGTGCCCATGTGCTGTAGAGTACTTCCCACTTTCTCTTCTATCAGGTTCAGTGTGTTCGGACTGATATTGAGGTCTTTAATCCATTTGGATTTGAGTTTTGTGCATGGTGATAGATATGGATCAATTTTCATTCTTCTACAGATTGACATCCAGTTTTGCCAGCACCATTTGTTGAAGATGCTCTCTTTTTTCCATTGTATACTTTTAGCTCCTTTATCGAAGATCAGGTGTTCATAGGTTTGTGGGTTAATGTCAGGGTCTTCTATTCGATTCCATTGGTCGACTTCTCTGTTTTTATGCCAATACCAAGCTGTTTTCAATACTGTAGCTCTGTAATAGAGTTTGAAGTCAGGAATGGTAATGCCTCCAGACAAACCTTTATTGTATAAGATTGTTTTGGCTATCCTGGGTTTTTTGTTTTTCCATATAAAGTTGATTATTGTCTTCTCCAGATCTGTGAAGAATTTTGATGGGATTTTGATGGGGATTGCATTGAATCTATAGATTGCTTTTGGTAGAATTGCCATTTTTACTATGTTGGTCCTCCCAATCCAAGAGCAAGGGAGGTCTTTCCATTTTCTGGTGTCTTCTTCAATTTCTTTCTTCAAAGACTTATAGTTCTTGTCAAGTAGATCTTTCACTTCCTTGGTCAGGGTTACCCCAAGGTATTTTATGCTATTTGTGGCTATCGTGAAAGGTGATGCTTCTCTGATTTCCCTCTCTGCTTCCTTATCCTTGGTGTACAGGAAGGCAACTGATTTTTTGGAGTTGATCTTGTATCCTGCCACGTTACTAAAGCTGTTTATCAGCTGTAGGAGTTCTTTGGTAGAATTTTTGGGGTCGCTTATGTACACTATCATATCATCTGCAAATAACGAAAGCTTAACTTCTTCCTTTCCAATACGAATCCCCTTGATCTCCTTATGTTGTCTTATTGCTATTGCTAGAATTTCAAGCACTATATTGAAGAGGTATGGCGGGAGTGGACATCCTTGTCGTGTTCCTGATTTTAGTGGGATGGCTTTGAGTATTTCTCCGTTTAATTTAATGTTAGCTGTTGGCTTGCTGTAAATAGCTTTTATTATATTTAGGTAGGACCCTGTATCCCTATTCTCTCCAAGACCTTTATCATAAAGGGGTGTTGAATTTTGTCGAATGCTTTTTCCGCATCTAGTGAAATGATCATATGGTTTTTTTCTTTCAGTTTATTTATATGGTGGATTACATTGATAGATTTGCGTATGTTGAACCAGCCCTGCATCTCTGGGATGAAGCCTACTTGATCATAATGGATAATTTTTCTTATGTGTTCTTGGATTCGGTTTGCCAGTATTTTATTGAAGATTTTTGCGTCGATGTTCATGAGTGAGATCGGTCTGTAATTCTCTTTCTTGGTTGGGTCTTTTTGTGGTTTTGGTATCAGGGTAACTGTAGCTTCATAAAAGGAATTTGGCAATGACTCTTCTGATTCTATATTGTGAAATATCTTAAGGAGTATAGGTATTAATTCCTCTTGGAAGTTCTGGTAGAATTCTGCATTGAAACCATCTGGTCCTGGGCTTTTTTTCGAAGGGAGATTTTTGATAACCATTTCTAATTCTTCGCGAGAAACCGGTCTATTTAGATCATTCACCTGGTCTTGGTTTAGCTTTGGTATATGATACTTATTTAAAAAAAATGTCCATTTCTTTTGTATTTTCCAGTTTTGTGGCATACAGGCTTTTGTAGTAAGATCTAATGATTCTCTGAATTTCCTCTGTGTCTGTGGTTATGTCCCCCTTTTCATTTCTGATCTTATTTATTTGCGTGTTCTCTCTCTGTCGTTTAATTAGTTTGGATAGGGGTTTGTCGATCTTGTTGATTTTCTCCAAGAACCAGCTTTTTGTTTCATTGATTCTTTGGACTGTTTTCTGTGTTTCTATTTTGTTGATTTCAGCCCTCAGTTTTATTATTTCCAGTCTTCTACTTCTCCTGGGCGCGTCTGCTTCTTTTTTTTCTAGAGCTTTCAGGTGTGTTTTTAAGTCCCCAATGTATGCATTCTCCGTTTTCTTTAAGTGGGCACTTAGTGCTATGAACTTTCCTCTTAGCACTGCTTTCATTGTGTCCCATAGGTTTGAGTATGTTGTCCCTTTATTTTCATTAAATAATAAATGTAATTTTTAAGAGTGAAAAACAACAAGAACAACAAAAATCCAAAGACCCAAACCCAAAAGCAATGTTATTCGGGAGGGATCTCCAGATGACTCAGGCTTCTGCAACCCCTGTGAAATGTGCCCCTAATGACTTCCTAGCTGAAGATGAGGAAGTGTTCAATGAATTGGTGACTAGGTGGCTGCGGTCACACACACACCCGGAATCCCTTCACTGGGGAAGTTGAGGCAGGAAGATTGCTACTCGTTTGAGGGCAGCCTGAGCTACAAAGGGAGATTTCTTCCTCAAAACAAAACAACAAAAAAGGTGATTACATTGTTTGCTATTGAAACAAAAATTATTAGAAAATTACATTTTCTGCGGCACTCACAAACATCTAGAGAAGAAAGAGGGTTTGTGTTTGCGACTCCTGTGTATCCTGGATACTTTCTGATACCTGTGGTTGTTCCTCAGAGACTCGGAGCACTTCAGTGGAGTGTGGAGGTGAGTGAAACCACAGGCAAACTCTCACGGGCGTCCCCTCTACATAAAGGGGACAGGACTGCCTGTAAGTCTGTGTCTGGGATTCACCTCAAGGAGAATGGGCACAGAAGATTCAATTGTGTAGCTGGGCAGTGGTGGCACAAGCTTTTAGTCCCAGCACTTGGGAGGCAGAGGCAGGTGGATCTCTGTGAGTTCGAGGCCAGCCTGGTCTACAGAGAGAGTTCCAGGACAGGCTCCAAAGCTACAGAGAAACCCTGTCTCGAAAAAGCAGACAACAAAACAAAAGATTCAGTTGTGGTGACAAGGGTGCCAGAGTCATGCCATGTCAGCATCCACAAGTGCTCCTTTGTTAAGGCAGGGTCTTAAGTAGCTTAAAACCCTTGACTCTTCGTGGGCCAGTTAGCTGGATGCCCTGGGTAAAAGTACCTACTGCCAAGCCTAAGGCCCTGAATTTAACACCTTGGGCCCACAGAGTGGACAGAAAGAACTGAATCACTGAACATGTTCTCCGTCCTTTACAGGTAAGCTGTGCCGTACCCACACAGACACATGTATGCACACAGAAATATAAAATGCAATCATTAAAAAATTGTTCAGATATAAAGCAATCCCATGGCAAGGATTTGATTTAACTCATCAGTTCCTGAGGAGAACGTACAGATGTTAAACTGGTCTGAGCAAGAGCTGTAATCCTAGGTGATTTACTAGGAGAAGAGATGGCTGCTTAGAAATTATTTCCATTTCTCCTAGCAGATAAAAAACTCTCAGAATGAACCTCTGATCCTGGTTGTATGGGCGTGGGGGCTGTGAAATAGCCTTAGCCTCAGGAAATCAATCAAAAGTGCAAGCAACCAAAAGAATACCCAATAATCTCTTTTGCCTATTTCCAATTTGGGATAATTTTGTCTGATACCGCTCTTGACAAGTCCTTGAAAATCCGGAAACAGTTACTGCCTGGAAATTACGCTCTGAATGGAATGTGGCCTTGGCGGAAAGGGGGGGGGGGAGAATGAGAGTCCCCTTTCTTTTCTGTTGTTGTTTTAAATCCTATCTGGAGTGTATGTTCCTGTTCACCTCTACTCGGTCATACAGTGTGAAGTGCAGACCATCCCAGCTGGCATGATTTGGCATGACTGTTCCCAGGAAGGAGACATGGCGGCCTCTTCCTCGCTCCTGTTCTCTTTAACCTTAGCTGTTGAGCAGAGGGAGACACGGGATCTGCAACCATATGCAGCCCTGTCCAAAATATTTTCTCCCCCATCCAGTTCTTGCCAATATTGTTAATCTGTGGGTTGACTTCAGACCAAAATAAATCTTCTAGCCCTGGCTACCGGCTAGCCAATTTTACTTGAAATCGGGGCCCGGAAAGTGCAGGCCCTCGGCTGACCATTCTGTGTTTATTTTGCTTTTTCGCTGTTGCAGTTTAAACATCACATTTGGAAGAGCAGATCCTTTATGCAAACGAACAGACACGGAGAGCAACAGCAACAGGGCTGGCTGGTTGGAAAAATGGCCGCTTGCCATTGCCCTACAGGCGTTCATCTTTTCTCCACGTTCTGATCTTGCCCATTGACCTTTGTGTGTGTGTGTGTGTGTGTGTGTGTGTGTGTGTGAGAGAGAGAGAGAGAGAGAGAGAGAGAGAGAGTGAGAGAGAGAGAGGGTGATGTTTAGAGTTGGAACACATTTCTCAGAGCACAAGGAGACACAGCTGTTTGGAAAGAATTTTCTTTTGCATTTTTGCTTGTGTGTACATGCGTGTGTGTGTGGGGGGGGTGTATATGCGAATATATGCATATATGTCCATCTGCAGTGCATGCACCCATTGTAGAGGCCAGAGGAAGATGCTCAGTATTTTCCTCTGTTTCCCTCTACCTTGTTCCCTTGAGACAGGGTCTCTCTGAACACGAAGCTAACTGCTTCAGCTAGGCTTCTTGGCCATCACGCTCCTGTGACCCTCTTGTTTCGGTCCCCAAGTGCTGGGATCACAGGCATGCATGGCCATGCTCTGTGTGTGTGTGTGTGTGTTCCCCTTCATGGGTACTAGGGATTTCAATTCAAGTACAACAAACATTTTCACTCATTGAGCCACCTCTCCAGCCCCTGGAAGTATTTGCCTTGGGTCTTAGAGAAATTACCCTGAAATTTCAATAGGAAAGTGGGCCATGAGTTATTCCTGTCTTTGGTCCTGGAGATATTTGCTCATTTTGGATCATTTTTGTTCTCACTACCTCTCCTAGTTAGCCTTAACTGTCAACCTGATACAACTTTCAGTCTTCAGAGAAGGGAGTCGCAATAAGATTAACCTGTGAGCAAGGCTGGGGCGATGGTCTCTTTTGTTAATTAATGTAAGAGGACCCAGCCCACTGTGGGTGACACCAGCCCTTGGATGGTGATCCTGATTTGTATAAGAAAGCTAGCTAAATTTAGCAGCCTTCCTCTCTGATTCTGCTTCAGTCCTTGCTTGAGTTCCTGACCTAACTTCCTGTAAGCTGAAATAAACACAACTTCCCTTAGGTTGCTTTTCGTCAGTGTTTTATCATTATAAGAGAAGAAAACTAGAATGCTACCTATGAGAATTAAAAAAACAATCTGCTTTTTTATTTAGCATTTTTGTGTGGGGCTGAGTGTGTGCCTGTGTGAATTCGTGTGCAGCAGGTTTGTGCAGGAGCCTGCTGTAGTGAGCCGGACAGGATTGCCATTACAAGATGGCGCCGACATCCTGTCTTGTTGGAAATAAACAACTCCATATTTGGCTATGCCTTTGAGAGCTGCGCGTCCCCCGCTTCCCGCATGCGCGGTGGATGAGGATCCTTGAGCCTATCCCGATGCGGCCTGGTGTCAGCTGTTGGTGGCAGCCAATCAGAGGGCGACCCGTGTGCCATTTCCCTATTTAAGCAGTTGCCTAAGAGCCCTTCACCCCTTCGCTTCATGCTCTTTCCTGCCCTCCTTGTTTCATGCTCCCCATCAATCAAGGGTACTCCAGTAAAGCATGATCTGAGTGGAATCCTGATGTGGTGGTTGTTCTTTCTCGCCGGTCGAGAGGTCCGCCACAGCCTGCAGAGGCTAAAGGAGGTGTTTCTTCCTCTGGAACTGGAGTTATAGGCAGTTGTAAGCCACTATGTGTGTGCTGGGGACTGAAACTTGGTCCTCTTGCAAGAGCAGGAAGTACTCTTAACTGCTGCTATATTTTGCCAATTCTTTCTCCCCCCCCCTTTTTTTTTGGTTTTTTGAGACAGGGTTTCTCTGTGGTTTTGGAGCCTGTCCTGAAACTAGCTCTTGTAGACCAGGCTGGTCTCGAACTCACAGAGATCCACCTGCCTCTGCCTCCCGAGTGCTGGGATTAAAGGCGTGCGCCACCACCGCCCGGCTTCTCCCCCTTTTTTGAGACAGGGTCTCATATATCTGATCTTCCTGTCTCAACTTCCCAAGTAATTAGTAATTACGTACAAAGCCCTGGGTTTGACCCCCAGTACCCCATACATCAGGTGTGGTGGTACACACGTATAATCCCAGCATTTGGGAGGTGGAGGCTGCAGTCTGGAATGCATGAGATCCTGTCTTGGTGGAAGCCGGCAAGGGAGATACTGGGAGAGGAGACTTGACCTCCCAAGATCCCTTAGGGAGGTGGAAAACTTTCCAAGTTGGATTCCATGAAGAAAGAAAAGCGATTATGACTGGGGGGTTCTGCTCCACGGTAGAATGCTTGATCAGCAAATGCGAGGTCCCGGGTTTAATCCTTGGCAGAGTGAAAATAAATAAAGAGAAGAGTCACTGCCTCTTGGAAACTTGGACTAGTTACAGCTTTCTTTGTCTGCATTACATCATACTTGTTCAATATTTGGAGAGCACCCAAACACAGAAGTCAGAGCCATGCATCAGGTCTGGGTGTTTCTCTAGCTGATTGTGACCCTGCAGAAGTTCAGAGTTTGGGGCTGGATAGCTCCCGAGATTCTTGTTGGTACTACAGCTCGTTGGTACTAACACTTGTCTGCATTTTCCAGTCAGGTGAAGCTGTCTTTTCCTACATCTTCCTGCTGTCTGTTTTGTCAATGCAAAGCACAGCTCTCACTCCAGAGGGAGTAAGTGATGGTTTGAGCCCAGTACAAGTGCCCACAGCCTGGGCATAGCCTGGGCACACAGATTCAAACTGTCCTGAGTGACATGTTCCACATGGAAGGAGGAGGTACATGGATTTTTTTTGGTTTTTAGTTTGTTTCTTTTTATAGTTGCTGAATAAAATAAAGTCTTTAAAAATCTATACATTCACCATATACATTGGGACATCAGGGAGGTGACCTATACAGCGAAGCCTATGTAAGCGGGATGGAGAGATGGAGGCTGAGTTTCTGCTGTCAGGTTAAGGTGTTATCTGCTACCAGGCCCAGCTCTGGTCTGCTGACAGCTAGTGGCAATATGTTTCACAGGCTTTGCCTGAGAGTTAAAAGGATAGTAAGCCAGATACAGAGATGGGCAATCCACCGCTGTTGAGAAGACCACACAGCCCTGGAGTTCTAAGGAGTCATTCTGCAGAATCTCCCATATAGGTGGTGGTGGTTCCACTGAAAATGGCCCCATAGCCCATCTACTGCCTCACCACCATGCCTGTCCACTCCCCACAATGACAGTAATGGACCGACCCTATGAAACTGTAAGTAAGCCCAGTTAAATGCTTTCTTTTCTAAGAGTTGCCTTGGTCATGCTACTTCTTTGTAGCAATAGAACAGTAACGAAGACACAGGTGTGACTTTCTGAAGCATTCCAGTTCCCTCCACACTTTAGCCAACAGTGAGCCATGGTGTCATTTTCTCTTTCCCTCCTCTCCCTCTTCCTTGCAGTGGCCTTGAAGTTTACCACAGAGGCATCTTGAATACTTGAATACTTTTAGTTGGTATTTTATCACAATCCATCTTGGTTTTTTAAAAGATTGCTGCAATAAACCGGGCCTGGTGGGGCATGACTTTAATCCCAGAACTTGGAAGCAGAGGCAGGCAAATCTCTGAGTTCGAGGCCAGCCTGGTCTTCAAAGTAAGTTCCAGGATGGGGCCAAGAAGTCACAAAGAAATCCTGCCTCGAAAACAAACAAACAAACAAACAAATAAACAACTGCAGTTGGCCCTGTAATGGACCTGTTTCTTCCTCAGTGGAACAGGTGTCCATTCCCTCATCTGGGTGGGTTCCAGGAGGCTTCTGATTGATAGAACAGGGTCATGGTGATGCTCTGACTTTTCAGAGCAGGATCCCAGAAAACCTTGTAGCTTCCACCCAGGTATCATCCCTAGGCAACTTTAGAGTCTTTGTTCTTGAGTCCCCCCCCCCCCCCCCCCGCGACTGGAACCCAGTTACCTTGCTATGAAAAGTCCGGTCTACACAAAGAAGCAGCATCAAAACATTCCTTCATGGTTCTATCTCAAAAGGCATCCCAAAATTTAGTGTGTTGAGGGCTTTGTTCCCCAGTGTAGCAGGGTTTTTAAGGGACCTTGGCACATGACTGGATCACTAGCACTCTGGAATCTCCTTCTTGGATTGGCTCGTTGACTGCTGTGTGATTGAATGAACTCTTAGGATGTAATGGGAACTGTAGGAGGTAGATCCTAGCGGAAGGAAATAGGTCACTGAGGCAAGTCCTGGGAGGGTTTATCTTCTCCTTAGTGTTCTGCTCCCTTGATTTCTCTGTTTCTATACCTGCCCCTCCCTCCACTCTGCTTCAACAAATAACGTTTTTCCTAAGCTGTTTCCTGTCATTTCGCCACAACAGCTGAATGCTGTGGACACATACTATAAGCCAACAGCTGCCAGCCTGCTGCCAACAGGAACTGACAGCCTTGTGGGTGCTCCATCTTGGACTTCCGGCTCCACTAAGCCTAGACTACAGCCCCAGAATATGCCTGAATGTAACCACACAAGGGACTTAACATGAATGCCTCCAGCACTGCCCAGCCAACTGCGAAAGAAAACCATAAACCCCAGCCTCTGAACCCTTCAGCTTGGGGCTTGTTAACATGGCTGTTGCTTGGAAGCCTGATGATCTGAGTTCAGTCCGTGGTAGAAGAAAACTGACTCTTGCATGTTGTCCTTTGACCTCCACATGCATGCTATGGTATGTTCATACATGAACAGAACACACACACTAAATGCAAAAAAAAGTCCACTTGGTTTGGGGGTGCCACGTGACAACGGGTAACCTGGACAATATTAACTTTGGTCAGACATGGGAGCCAAGAGCTGACAGTCTCTAAGTCTCCACTTCAACTTTAGTGTCCCTAATGCCACAGGGCGATGCTATTTCCACTCCTATCTGCTGTCCTTGAAGAAAATACTGAGTTGTGCTTCCCGAGAGAGATGATACCTAAGGGTGTCCTCCTGTGTCCCTCATTTGTGTGACTGGGAACTCTGTCTCACTCTCTCTAGCATGGCACTTGGTGCCCACTGTGAGCCCTGAGGGAAGCCAGCTTGCTGTCTTCAGCGGGTTTTGTGGTACGACTGTGCTGTGCACAGCAACAAGCTTCCTCTCTACTAGTTCTTTTTGTACATTTTTTTCTCTTTTATACAACTATGTATAAGGTGTGCATGTCCACATGTCGATGTAGGCTGTGCTCCCCTCCCTCTCCACTTTACTTACGGGGCAGAGCTCACCAATTCCAGCTAATATAGTTTCTGTGAGGCAGGAATTCCAAAGCGCTGTGTAGACGGCATGGCTTGGGGTCAAGTTCTCTCCTGAGATTGCAGCCTTCTGGCTGAAGCTGGACTCACCTGAAAACTTGACTCAGCTGAAGGAGTCATTTCCAAGATGGCCGACCTGCATGGCTCTCCGTCATGGGGATCAGTTTCTCACCACGTGGATCTTTCTCCAGGAATATTCGAGTACCTTCAGCCCAGAAGCTGTCTTCCTCCATATAGAAGGATAATAGGGAACAAATCACACCGTCATTAATAATCCAGCCTCCGGTGCCATTTTCTGTCACCCCCACAGTTAGTGACTGGGTAGTGTATTCATTACGACCTTGTTGCTGTGACCATTAACCAACAAGAGGCAGTTTAAGGGAGGAAGGTTCAGTTGGGTTCATGGTTTGCGGGATACAGTCTCCCACAGTGGGGAGGCATGGCAACAGCTTGGCTCCATGGTGGGTGGCAGGAGCATGTCACTTTTCCCTCTCCACATCTCAGTGATGTGAGCAGAGAGAGTGGTCAGGAAGTGGGGCTCTGAGCCTCAATGCCCATCCCCCCCCAAGTCCCCAGAGTTTCACAGGTTCTCAGAACAGTGTCAGAAGCTGGAGGTTAATTGTTCAAATGCACCAGCCTGAAGGGGAAATAAATATAAAACAAGAGATGGGCTTTCACTATGTAGCCCAGGCTAGCCTTGACCCTGATTCTCCTGCCTTAGCTTTTCTGGTGCAGAAATCACAGGTACATGTTGCAACACTCAGTGGCCTTTTCTTTTGACTCCTTGCATTCTTTGAGACAGGTCTCACTCGGTTGTCTCATTCCTGGCCCCAAGCTAACTTCCCACCTCAATCATAAATAACTGGGACAGGTGTGAGACAATGTCTCCCGGCATAGGTGTGCTCAACAGCTGGGATGTAGTGAACACAACTGTTCACACCTGTGATGGAGAAGCAAGCGAAATAGGAGGTAACTGCGGCAATCCACAGCTGCAGCTGACCCTGCAAGCGGAGGGGCGGAGGGAAGGGCCAGGTTGTTGCTACAGTCTGTTCTTTTGTGGGGTTTTTGTTTGTTTTTCTTTTTCCTTATCTTTCTCTCTCTCTTTTTTTTTGGGGGGGGGTTTCTCTGTGTAACAGCCCTGGCTGTCCTAGAACTAGCTCTGTAGATCAGATAGGTCTAGAACTCAGAGATCTTCCTGCCTCTGCCTCCTGAGTACTGAGATTAAAGGTGTATGCCACCACCGTCCAGTTTCTAAGCCATTCTTGTAAGTCCTGTTTTACTAGCTATTTGGTCTATCAGTTCTGTTCCTTTAGAGGATCCTGAGGAAACCAAGCGTCAAGCTGTTTCATTGTGCCAAGTTAAGCGTGAAGCTTTAGGGGACGGATTCTTAGTTCCCTAGGAAACAGAGACCACACTTTATGGGCCACAGCTTGGCCAGGACCTTTTGCTTACAGAAACCCAAGCTCAGGGAGTCACACCTGTTTCTAGAGAAGCTTACAGGCTAAGAGCCAGAGCCAGTGACACTTGGGAAATCCAGAGGAGTGGAGACTGCTCGCAGGCTGTGGGTAAGTCCCAGGAACAAGTCAAGTCTGTCCCAGCCATTGTCATGGGTCTGCTTGTCAGTCATAGACCAGGGGAATGGAAGAAATAGCTCCTTGTAGCAGGCCTCCAAAGGTGAGCCCGAGACTGGTCCAGATGTGCCTGATTTCCTCCATCGGTGGGCTGAGGAGTGGGTGCTTCCTTTCCATCTGCCTGCCATGGCACCTGCTGGGCCAGTGGGCCTTTATGTCACATGCAGCACTTTCCCATGTGTGACCGTGGTGTGGACCTGATGGCAGGCACTCAGAGTTCCCCCATTGTAGTAATAGGAGCGGTGGGGCTGCTTCCCACCACCCGGCTAGCTTTATACCGGAAATAATTACACGGAAACTGTATTCTTTTAAACACTGCTTGGCCCTTTAGCTCTAGCCCTTACTGGCTAATTCTGATATCCGGATCAACCCATCTCTAATAATCTGTGAGCACCGGTCTTACCGGGAAGATTCTAGCCTATGTCCATCCTGGGTCGGATCTTCATCGTGTGTGTCTGCCCGGGAGCGGGGCATGGCGTCTCTTCTGAGGCGTCTGCTCCCGAGAGAAGAGCTGTGGAGTCTGACCTCACTTCCTCTTCCTCCCAGCATTTTGTTCTGTTTATTCTGCCCACAGTGCCAAGCAGTTTCTTTATTGCTTAACCAATGAAATCAACAGATTGATATATGACACTCCCACATCACCCCATCCCCACCTGCCTTCCACTGTGAGTGGCAGCCATGGCTCTGCCGTTGCCTGCACCTGTAACATGCTCAGTAAATGTCAGCAGCAGGGACGCTTCCTCATCACGCAGCTTGGCTTTTTTTCAATAAATTGTACTTTATGGTGTGTGTGTGTGTGTGTGTGTGTGTGTTCCAAGGACAGTCAGCAGTAGCTGGCTCTTTCCCTCTTCTGTGTGGGTCCCGGGGATCCAATTCGTGTCGTCAGATTTGGCAGCAAGGGCCTTTACCCACTGAGCCATCTCTCCAGCCCACACAGCCTAACTCTTTCATGCCACACTCCTGCTTCATACTACTGGGAGGAACCCAGGGTTTCTACACCGGGCAGGGAGGTATAGCCTGGGCAGAAAGAACTGGGGCGATTGGACGGAGCTGCCTAGCATACCTCTTGGGACTTCCAGCTGGCTGGCTCTATCCTGGTGTGTTGTGCTCTGATAATCCTCTCCTCAAAGAAACAGAGCCCAAGCTTTCTATTGATCGCCCCTCACTTTATGGGAATCTAGGACGAGTGTACACACAGAGGCCCACACACCATATCTGTAAATATTTAACAATGAAAATGGAGCTTGCAAGCTGTTTCTTAGAATATGCTCATGAGCACGCCTTCCCAGTGATATCGAGGGCCAGGCATGAATTGAGATTTTTTTTTCTTTTAATTCCCCAGGTTTTTTTTTTAACTTGAAGCATAGAAGTGTGGAGAGCAGGTTCCCATTTTCTCTGTCCCTCCCTTTCTTATGACCACACCGAGCTGGACTTTCTGTGCTAACCCCCAGCCCAGCTGGTCTGTCTCAATCTGCTTTCTGCACCCGGCTACCTCCAGCTGCCCCCATCTCCAACTGGCCCTCCTTCTGACAGCAGTCACCCTGAGCGCTCCACTCTCACCTCTCCCCCAGATTATCATGGTGAATTTCTTTGTCCCTGTGTCTAACACCGGGAGGCAGGGACCTGCAGGCGACTAAGTGACAAGGGGAGAGCTCTCAGGCACTGGATTTGTGCCCTTATATATAAAAGAGGTGTGAGGGGCCGGTGAGGTGGCTCAGTGGGTAGAGGCTGCTGCCGTGCCTGATGGTCTGAGCTTCATCTCCCAGACCTACCTGGTGAAAGGACAGAACCGACGACCACACATTGTCCTCTGACCTCTACGTGGCACACCAGGGCATGCACATACTCTCTGTCACACACGCAAAACAAACACATAAGTGAAATGTTTACAAAGGAAAGAGCTGTGGGGCAGCTGCTCACCCTTTCAGTTAGGGGAGCAAGAGAGGTCATGCCATCTTGAAGACAGAGCTGCTCTTGCCACATGCCGAATCAGAAAGTGCCTTGATCTTGGACATCCCAGCTTCTAGAACCGTACTTCTAGAAATTATGACTAAACGCCTGTGACTTAAACATCCAGTCTTGGGTACTCTGCTGCAGTAGCAGGAAGGGACTGAGATGGGGTCATGTGACTGAGGCTTAGACAGGCACAGTAGTGGGTTGAGGTCTGTCTACAGGGAATGCTGGGATGCCAGGATCCCAGACTCTGCCCCCAAAGAAGAGAACAGGCCCAGGTTGATGTCTCTTTGGTTTGGGGGACTTTTACTCCATAGGCACAGGTGTGGCCAGACTGCCCAGCTGTGAGGGTTTTGTTTGTTTGGTTTTGTTTGTCAGGTTCTCACTGATATAGATGAGGATGGTCTGGAGCTTCTGGCCCTGTTGCCTTAGTCTCTCTGGGGCTGGGATTATGATGTGTACCACCACACTTGGCTAGATCATTTTTATCCCAGAGAACAGTCCAGCCTTGTTCAGGAAAAGCACCCTGTGTCCTGTGAGTGCCCAGTTCCTTCTTTCTCTTCCTGGGCAGTCAGCAGGTACCTTTATTAGGGTTTGCAAACGCTTAAGGTAGCTGTTTGAAGCTTTATCAGGTAGTTTCAGCACTGGCCAATCAGAGCAGCCACCCGCCCAGTACTGAGGCCACCACTAGGCACTAGCCTTTTTGTTGCTAGGCTATGGGGAACACTGAAGAGAGGTCAGGGAAGCCCATTGGGGCTAAGCCTTGAAGAAAGAGGCCATCTGTCATCAGGATGGAGATATTTTAATATTTTAGTAACACTATCGCTGAAGTTGTGAACATTGGCTTTGGGTTCTCTGTCTTGCTTGTTTTTATTAGTGGCAAACATCATCCTCAGACATTCCCAGCTCCTCCTGAGGCTTAAAAGTGGCCAATGCAAGACTTTCTAGACTTGCTAGAAAGGCAAGTCTCCAAAGGGGCTCATTCAGCAGAGAGGTCCCCTCGGTCCCTTTCTTTCCCTTTTCCTTGGTCCTCCCCCTGTCCTACTTGGAGCCGTGTTAGCGACTCCTGCAGCCGTCTTTGGACCTTGAGATGTTGTAGAAATGTAGAAAGGCCAAGTCCCTGATGACTAGTCCAGCCATAGGCTGTCTACCTCGGGATTCCGACCTGTGCAGAGCTCTGCCATTAGCTCTGGGATTGGCACTCGTCAGTTCTAGACCTCAGTGTCTGAGCCTGGACAGGGAAGGATGCAAGAAAGGAAAACATACGCCTCCCTTCCTGCTAGTTGAACTGTGTCTGCGAATCCTCAAGCCACCGGTCTTGTCACCAGAGTAACTCATCGCTTTGGAAGAAAGAGAACTGGGCTCAGAGATTGTATGGTTTGATAGGGACAGATCTGGGGCCCAGGCTTGGCCTTCATGACCCATGTCCTGCTGTACCCCACCTGTCCACCTTTGACACCATGTGTTCTGTCCAGAAAAAGGGTACGCCAGGCCAGGAATGGTCCTTCTTAAATCTCCATCAGAATCCCCCCCGCCCGGAGAAAATCCAGAAAGTCACAGGAAGGCCACGAGCCAAGAGGATGAGAAGTTGTGAAGCTGCAGGTCCTGATGCCACCCCCACACTTAGGAAATGGGTATCTTTGAGAGCCCCAAATAGGTACCTGCTTTTCGGGATTCCTAGGCGGCATCACCCTGTGCCCCAAGCTCGTGCTCCCTTGAAATGGGACCGGCCACCTCCTCCCTGACCTCAGAGGGCAGCTGCAACACGGGAATCATTATCTGAGGCACATTAATTCTCCTAAAGGTCACCAGAAGATTCTGGAGCCCTGCATCTGGATGTTGAATCCTCCGTTCCTCCCAAGGCTCTCGGCCAGACTTCCTTCCGTTCTTTTTTCTGAGGGGAGAACTGACCTGAAGACCCTGGCTGTTCATCCTCTTTCAGGGCTCTTTGAGCTCTCCTTTCCCCATTTTACTTCACTGAGACTGGGAGCCAGGCTGGGGTTAGGGAAGCAGGTCCTTTTTCCTATTCTTTCATCTGTCCAGGAGGCTTGCAATGGCCTCTGCCTCGTCCTAGAACAAAGCAGGCATAGAGGGAAGAACAATGGCTTTGGGCACTCAAGAAAATCAACTAGACTCCATGCCTCAGGAGCTCCCCAGGGCCTGGCAATTTGAGGCAACCCCTCTCTGTCCTGGAGTCCCCTCTCAGATCACAGACCTCCTGAGAAGTAGTCCTCTCCCAGGGTTTCCTACCCAACGCTCTCAGGGTGCAGAGACAGAAAGCAGGCCTTCCTGACTGGCTAAGTCCAGTAGAGATGCTAGGACTCTCATGGACACCACCAGCACCGTATTCTTTCCCTGTGTTCCTTGGGGATCCAGAGACTCCAGAAGGTTCTCATTTGCAGCTCCTTCTTGAGGAGGCCTCATTTCCTCAGCACATATCCCTGCCTAATGTGGTCAGGGTCCCCCTCCCCCAACTGGTGGGAATGGTAGCAAGGCCCACATTACTGGCCTGCCCTCCCCACACCCCCTCTTTGGCCTCTGCCCCTTCCCTGCATTATCCTCCCCCAACACCTCAGGTCTTTTCGTTTTGCTCCCCATACCCAGGGGACTGTGGTCAGGACCTAAACTGCCTGCTGCCTTTACAGAAACGCCCTTTCTGGAACTTTTCCACACTCTCCACTCTACACGGGGGTGTGGAAAGTCTAGGGGTGGGGGCCACGAACACTATGTCCCATGTGGATGGCGCCTCCTGGAGTAAGAAGTCCCGACAGGGCAGTTTGTCAGAGCCTCTCCAGCTAGAAAGCCACCGTGGCCTTTATTTCCACACCTCTGCTCCCCACACTGCTTTTCCTCTCCACACCTCTTGGATCTTTGATCTCTCAGGAAGCTAAGGAAGCCGAGAGGAGGAATGAAAAGAGCAATGGGCTCTTGCTCTGGCTCAGTGAGGGGTTCACTGTTCATCTCTCAACACTGAGCAAGGAAAGGAAGAACGGGAGAGGGAACAGAAGGTTGGAAGCCTTCCAGCCCATCATTTTGGAGAGATGAGGTACTTAATCTCCCTGTGCCTGTACACGGTATGACAGGGAGCTACGGGAAAGAAGGGGAAGTGATGAGTGCAATGCCAAGTCCGAAACAAGTGCTATTCTTCTAAGGTGTTGTTAAGAGATGAGGGCTAAAAGTCACTGAGAACCAACCTACTCCGCCCCTCCCCCCACGTCTGGCTGCTGCTTCAGGTCTAACCACCACCTTTCATTGGCCAGGTCTCATTCCAGAGGATTCTCTTTCCCTCTCTTCATGGGCAGGTCTTGATCAGCTAAGACCTAGCCAGGGCTCAGGGGACCTCGTGCCTGTTTCCAGTTGCCTGGGGTCCCTATAGACCACAGAGAAAAGCCAGAGCCCAGTACAGGGCTTGCCCTCCGAGGCTGCCCCTTCAGGATACTCTTTTTTTTTGTCTCAGGCTGGACCCGAGATGAATAGCTGTAATGAGGACATCAAAGCACTTTCCAGGGGTTTGACCTGAGGGGACCCCTTTGATGTGCCAGCATCCCTTCAACCCCCACTACCACTCTGGAGTCCTTACCGCCTCTTCCTGTTTGTTCCCCAGCCTGGCCAGCAAAGCAAGCCTTGACTGTGGCAGGGACCCGGTTGTTTACTGAATCAGCAGCTATGAAGGTTAGCAAGGCCGGTGTATCACTGTGTACTGCATCAGGCCAGACTGCTGAAACCAGGCAGCTTACACGGGAGCCTCTCTAGAAAATAAACAAATAAATAAATAAAAAGAAAAGAAAAGAAAAACCAGAAATCATGAATCCCAATCTATTTGTAAAGGAAGGATAGGCCAGTGAATCCTGGCCTGCCTGCCTCTGGGCTCCAATTAGAGGCAGATCCTACCTAGGTTCCTAGACCTTAGCCCAGGAAGGCTGGGATTAGCTCTACTCCCCCCATCTTTAGTCAAGGGTAGGAATTCCTGTGTGTACCTGAGAACCCGAGGGTTTGTCCTAGGATCTGAGCCCAAGCTTCAGCAGGCAGTGCTGTGGCACTCCCAAGGGAGAAGGGAAATGTGGTCTCCGCACACTCAACCAGGGGGCCACCCTGCTCCCTGCTCCTTACAGGACATAGGGCTCCATTAGTCTGCTTCTGGGGCTCCGGTCCCTTCCTCGGGTTTAAGGCCATAGTTCACCTGGTAACTACATATTTCTTGCCGCAGGAAAGCAGCTGCTCAGAGATAAGATAAATTTGGGGGAGCAATGCTAGGGAGGAGGGAGCTCCTCCACCCCACCTGTTTGGGGACGCAGATAAATGGAGACGTCTGGCAACTGATTTTGTTTGTTTGTTTGTTTTTCCCATCAGCTCCTCCTGTCTTACTCCACGTTCTTTTTCCTGAGACAGGGTTTCTCTGTGTAGCACTGATTGTACTGGAACTTTCTCCATAGACCAAGCTGGCCTCGAACTCATAGAGTTCTGGAGCTGGGATTAAAGGGTGTGAACCACCATCATCCGGCCCCTCCTCTTCTTTTTTAAAAGACTGAGTTTCTGTATCTTGGGCTGATCTGAAACTTCCTATATAGCCCAGGTTGACCTCAAACTTTTGATTCTCCCCCTCTGAATGCTGGGCTGAGAGGCACACTTTACCCTACCTGCAGAGCAGTTACAAAGCTTTTACCTTGGCAAGGATTCGGGAAGTGGCTCTTTCTACCATGGAACCCACGGCCTCAAGTGCTAGGATCTAGTCTGGAAGAGACCAAATCTCCCATCTCTGGTGTAGCTTGCACTGTAGGGCCCCAGGGACATGGACAGTAGACAGCATGACAAATAATGGTGAAATACTATGGAAAAAAATCAAAGGATGGAAAGAAAAGGAGGAAGGGACAGTGAGCAGCTCAGCTGGTGACTGCTGAACAGGATACTCAGAGAAGCCTCTTCAGGGTGACAGTTGGAACAAAAGTTGACAAGTTCAATCACCTTCTAGTCCCTGCTATGGTTTTTGAGCTAGGATCTTGCTGTGTTTCCCAGGCTGGCTTCCAACTCAGATTCTGCTCCACCTACTGATTGCTAGAAGTGCAGGCATGGGACACTGTGACCAGCCAAGCATAGGTGTTCCCAGTATGGATCCTTCCTAATTCTCATGCAGAAGAAGGAAGCTTTCGAAGATTCTAATATTGAATCTCTGATATCTGCTGAGTGCTGTGTGTCCTGGTTGCTAGGCGTACAGCTCTTCATTCAAGAAGCAGTGTATATGTCTCTGTGTGTGTGTGCACGCACAGGCACATGTGCACGCTCACCATTCTGTTAAAAATAGGACACAATGCAATGACAACCCAAAGCACTGAGGTGACAGGTGGGGGGAATACAATGCTTCCCGGGAAGGGAGGAGCCAGAAGGCTTTGGGCAGAGATATTTGAGCAGCAGTTTGGCGGCGAACAGACGCAGAAGGGCAGTTCCCAGAGCTGAAAGATCTGTGCATAGGAATGAATGCTTGAAAAAGCAGCAGAGAAGCTAAGTAATAGAGGGAAGAGGTGAGGGCTGTCTAGACTGTGGAATGCACTTTGGGGAGGAAGTTGAAGGAGCAATGGAGAGGGCAGGACCACAGACTGTCCTGATCTATACTTCTAGCCCCATACTCTGGTTCCTCTCTATATCTCAGGCTCATGCCAACCAGAGGGACCTAGCGCAGCTGGACCCCTTTATCTGTTCTCTTTTCTCCTTCTCCTCCTCTTAGAGACAGGGTTTCTCTGAAACTTTGGAGCCTGTCCTGGAACTAGCTGTTATAGACCAGGCTGGCTTTGAACCCACAAAGATCCGCCTGCCTCTGCCTTCCCAGTGCTAGAATCAAAAGGTATTTGCCATCACTGCCCACACTGTGGTCACACTGAATAAATGTCTTGCTTCTCAAGAGTAGCTCTCCTACCCTCCCTCCCTCCCTCCCTCCCTCCCTCCCTCCCTCCTTCTCTCTCCCTCCCTCTCCCCCTCTCTCTCTTTCTCAAATTATACTTTATGTGTGTAGACTCTTTGCCTCCATGTATCTCTGTGTACCATGTACATATCTGGTGCCCTAGGAGGCTAGTAGAGGACGTTGGAGCCCATGTACTCTTGCGAGCCACCATCTGGGTGCTAGAAATGGAACCTGGCTCCTCCCTTGGAAGAGCAGCTAATGCTCTTAACTGCTGAGCAGTCTCTCCATCCCTAGTAGCTATCTCTTTAATTGTTGTATTAGGGGTGGGGGCTGAGTTGAGCTTGGCTTTGGTGGCAGCCAGAGCATCATCCCCATTTTGTCTGAGGACATTCAGGTGGCTTCCTCTTTGGGGCTGTTGTGTATAATAACTGCTGCAAAGATGGGTGTTCAAAAATCTGCTTGAGTTTTTGCCTTCAAATCTGAGGTCTATGCCTCCAGGAGCGGGGTTGTGAGCTCATGTGGCAGTTGGGATTAATTTTGTGTGGGTACACACGTGGACATGTGTAGGTCTAGCCTGCAAACTCTGGGGATCTGCCTGCCTCCATCTCTCCAGCATTGGGATGAGGATGATGATGATGATGATGATGATGATGGTTTTTCGAGACAGGGTCTCTCTACATAGCTCTGGTGGTCCTGGAACTCACTTTGTCCACCAGGCTGTCCTCGAACTCACAGAGATCCACTTGCCTCTGCCTCCCGAGTGCTGAAATTAAAGGTGTGTGCCCCCACCACCCGACTCAGCACTGGGATTATATAATCACAATACCACACGGTTCTGGGGATCGAACTCAGCTCCTTTTGCTTGTGAGGTTCAGCAGCTGAGCTAGCTCTGTAGCCAAGGCTAGCTTTTTGAAGCACACCGTGCCGCTTTCTACAGAGATAGGGTGGCCTCCCGTCTCTGTCTCTTCTCTCCTCGCCTCTTTTCCCCCACCACTTGAGACAGGATCTCACCTTGTAGCTCTTGTCCTGTAACTCACTGTGTAGATCAGTTTGATGTCACACTCACAGAGATCTGCCTGTCTTTGCTTCCCCGGTACTGGTATTAAAGGCGTGCACCATCAACCCCATTCCCAGTGGGACTTTTCATCATTGCTAGTAGAGGTGAGAATGTTTCTAAGGACATCTGCTGCTGTAGTTGTCACGGCCACTGGGGGTTTGGGATGGGATGAGGACCAGCCCATATAGAGGCATTCTAGTGGGAACAGTGAGAACACCCACACTCACATGGTAACAACCAAGGGGACTCATTAGCCTATGAGTTTCTAGCACATTCTACACACAGTTGTGTGGCTTTGGTTGGATTTTTATAGCACTGGACAGTACACAGGTATTTGTCCTCCCTTTACCGTAGCTGTGTGGCCTCATGGCAGGACTCAGGATGGCCCTGTTCTGGGGACATGTCTTCAGGGAACGGTCAGCAGCAGCTGGAGCAGCTCAAGTGCCCATTCAGTACCAGTTACTACACCAAGGTTTTGAAGGAACAGCACAGCAGGCTCCAGATGCCCTCAGGCCCCCTTCAAGGTTACTGACCTTCTAGATCTTTTGCCTAGAACCACAGGTTTCTGAGAGCTTTGTCTGATCATCTGGTGAGCTCGAAGTAACAGAAAGCAATGCAAAGGTCTTTCTTTTTATTTTTCTTCTTGAGGTAAGGTCTCCTGTGGCTCAGACTATACCTGTTGATTACCTAAAATCTTGATCCTTCTGCCTCCACCTCCCCAATGTTGTGATTACAGGTATGTGCCGCCATGTCCTGTTTATGCAGCACTGCGGATGCAACCCAGGGCCTCGTGTGTGCCAGACAAACAAGCGTGCTATGCACTGAGCTACGGTCTCACAAAGAGAGGCAGGAGAGTCAGCTCTGAGGAGACCATGGTAACTGAATCAGTAGAGGCTAGGCATTGTGTGCTTGCTACCTTTGAAGTCGCAGGAAGGAACCACGAACCAAAGGTCCCACGAGACCTCTGGATACTGGAGAAGGGAAGGAGCCAGCCAATGGACACCCTAGCTTTAGACTCCTTGCCTCAGAATTGTAAGAGAATGAGTGTGGGTCATCTGACTTCAAGCCAATTATTATCATCTGGCACAGAACCATCAGAAAGTGAGTCTAAAGGAGCGAGCTCCAGGACAGCCAAGGCTACACAGAGAAACCAAATAAATAAATAAATACCTAGAAAGAAAGGGAATCTAACTTCAAAGAGTTGTTCTCACCCAAATACCTAGAACTGGGGGGGGGGGGATCAGCAGGGGTCCCCCAGTTGTCAATCCCCCCCCCCATTCCTGCTGTCTTGCCACCAGCTTTCATCCTGAATCTCCTGTGCCTCAAACTCCACCTCCCACGTGACTGACTTCCTTGGGAACCTAGTCTCCATTTGAAACTTGCAGCACTCCAGAGGCAGAGGCAAGAAAATCTTAGTGAGCCGGGCGGTGGTGGCACACGCCTTTAATCCCAGCACTCGGGAGACAGAGGCAGGCGGATCACTGTGAGTTCGAGGCCAGCCTGGTCTACAAGAGCTAGTTCCAGGACAGGCTCCAAAACCACAGAGAAACCCTGTCTCGAAAAACCAAAAAAAAAAAAAAAAAAAAAAAAAGAAGAAGAAAGAAAGAAAAAAGAAAATCTTAGTGAGTTTGAGGAGGCTAGCCTGATCTACAGAGTGAGTTCCGGGACAGCTAGGGCTGTTACACAGAGAAATCCTTTCTCAGGAAAAAAAGAAAAAAAAGACATTAAAATAAACAAGCAAGCTGTTTTAGGAAGCTGGGGAGATGGTGAAGCGCTTTTCTTTTGTTGTTGTTGTTGTTATTGTTTTTTTTTCAGACAGGAAACAGCTGACATGACCCCTACCCCCCCATCCACACAGTTGATGGAGTACATACTTTATTATGAAAAAGTTCAGATCCATCTGAAAGTATTTTTGTTTTAGTTAACCTAATTGTCGCCATACCACAGGCATCTGAAAGGGAGCCTCAGGAAAAATTGCCTAGGTCAGAGTGGCCTGTGGGAAAGCCTGCAGGAGAGGACTAACTGGCACTGGAGGGCCTCACTGTTCCTAGGTAGGTAGGTGGTCCTGGGCTGTAGAAATAAGTTAGGCATGCATGGGCCTGTAATTGAGTAAGGGGGATAGGAGAGGGGAGGGGAGGTGGAGGGAGGGGGAGGGGGAGGGGAGGGAGGGGAGGGAGGGGGAGGGGAGGGGGAGGGGGGAGGGGGAGGGGAGGGAGGGGGAGGGGGGAGGGGAGGGAGGGGGAGGGGGAGTGGGGGGAGGGGAGAGGAGGGGAAGGGGAGGGGAGGAGGGGAGGGGAGAAGACAACTGAGACTGTCCACGGTCCCTGCCTTCAATTCCTTCTCTGACTGCCCCTGTGGTGTTCTTGGTCGGTAGTGTTTTGTTACAGAAACAGAATGAAAGTAGAACAAAGTAGTAAGAATAACAACAATGTCCCATGATGAGTCACCCAGCTGTGACAACTGTAGGTGATAGACAGGTGCCTCTCTGTGATGGCTGTTCCTGGTTGTCCTCTTGACTACATCTGGGATTAACTAAAACTCAAGTGGCTGGACACACCTATGAGGGATTTTTTTTTCTAAATTAAATCATCTGGCCGGGCGGTGGTGGCGCACGCCTTTAATCCCAGCACTCGGGAGGCAGAGGCAGGTGGATCTCTGTGAGTTCGAGGCCAGCCTGGTCTACAAGAGCTAGTTCCAGGACAGGCTCCAAAGCCACAGAGAAACCCTGTCTTGAAAAAACCAAAAAAAAAAAAAATTAAATCATCTGAAGTGGGAAGACCCACTTTTAATCCAGATCTTTTGAGGTGGGATGCTCCATCTGTAGTCTGGGCCACGCCTTCTCCTGGCAGCCTAAATAAGGACATGGAAGAAGGAAGCTTGCTCATGGCCTGCTTGTTCTCGTTCTCACTGGCAAATCCATTCCATTACTGGCAAATCCATTCCGTCACTGGCATTACAGTATATTTCTTTGGGATTCCTATATACACTGCAGAGTAGCTGAGACATCCAGCCTCGTGGATTGAATAACAACTGGATTCTTGGACCTTCCATTGGTAGACAGCCATTGTTGGACTAGCTGGACCACAGCCTGTAAGCCATTCTAATAAATCAATAAATCATGTATGTATGCATATCTTTTGAATACTTTAAAATGTATCATCCCTGCACTGTTTACAGAATTTATATAGATTCTATATAACCATATTCATGCTTAAGTTCTGTTCCTCTAGAGAACCCTGACTAATATATCCTCCCTATCCCTGGTTCCATATCATCAAATTCAAGTAATCAAGAATACTTGGAAAAATAAAAAGCAAAGTATTCCGAAGTGTGTGTGCTCTGTGCAAATACGATACCATTTTAGACAATGGTCCTGAGCTTTGTGGGCATTAATGCCTTCAGGAGGTTCTGGAGTCATGTCTGACAACTTTATAAGGGACCTGAGAACTGAAGGGGAAACAGAGCCCAGCCTTTAAGACTTCAAAGGAGTGAAGACATTACCAGCACCCTGTAACTGACCCACCCAAGTGAGGGGCTTCATGGAGAAGCAGTGAAGCATCTTGGAAGGCTGGCAGGAAGGGGAGATGCAGCAGGGCAGGGCAGGGCAGGGCAGGTCAAGCCAGCCAGAAGGGGCTCCTGAGTCCTATGCAAACCTTGAATGGAGCCAGTGGCCAGGATGAGACAAGGGAAGGGGAAGACTCCTGGTAAGGGTCAGCTTTTACGTGTCATTTCTCTAATCTGATTCTCCCTCTGCTCTAACAGGATTTCATGGAGATCAGGGTTTCTCAGTGTAGCCCTGACTGTCCTGGAACTGTAGGCCAAGCTGACCTCCAATTTACAGAGATCCACCTGCCTCTGCCCCCCCCCCCTCCTCAAGTCCTGGGATTTAAGGTGAGCACCAGCACACCTGAATTGGTTTTTTCTTCACGAGTGTCCCCACTTTGGCTGTTCACAATAACGCTAGAATGCCAGGGGCTGAGTTGTGAACCTTTCCACGGTAACTCACTAATGTCTGGTGTGAAAGGTCCTTCTGCTTATGCGTTGCTTTTATTGGTTAACCAATAAAGCTGCTTCAGCCAGTGGCTTAGTAGAATAGAGCAAGGTGGGAATTCCATGCAGATAGAGGAGGAAAGAAGGCAGGGTGACAGAGAAGCCATGTTGCTGCCACAAGAGACAGATGCCAGACACTGGATGGAACCTTACTGGTAAGCAACAACCACGTGGCAATATAGAGATGAATAGAAATGGGTTAAGATATAAGAGCTAGCCAATAAGAAACCTGAGCTAATAGGCCAAGCAGTAATAATATGGGTTTGTGTTATTATTTCGTGTCTGGGCAACTGGGAACAAACAAGCAGCTTCCAGCTACAAATGTATCTACGTACCCATCTGTTTTCTTTTTCTTTTCTTGCTATATAACTCCTTTCTGATCCTCTTCCCTCTAACTCCTGAGTATTAGATTACAGGTGTACAGCAGCCCCCTGCTTTATGCAATGTCATGGATGGCTCCTAGGGCTTTGTGTGTGGTAGGCAATCCTGGTACCCCCACCCACTCTTATCCCTATTTCATTTTTTTTAAAGTTCTTATTTTCTGTATGTGAGTGATTTGCCTCCATGTATGTTTGTATACCATGTTCATGCCTGGTGCTGGACTAAAGAGGGAATTGGACCCTCTGGACCTGGAATTATGGATGGTTGTCAACCACCACGTAGGTGCTGAGAATGAAAACCCTGGTCCTCTGCAAAAGCAACAAATGATCTTAACCATTGGGCCACCTCTCTCTACTGCCACCTCCACATTTCATTTATACCCAGTGAAGCAAAGCCATGAGGTCAGGGCCCCAAAGATGGTGTATTCATGTCCTGAGATTGTTTGAAAAATCGACCCCAGACTGGGTGGCTGTAAGCACAGAATAGGATTTTCTTATAGTCTAGAGGCCAACAGTCCGTCATCAAGATGCTGTGGTGGCACATGCCTTTAATCCCAGCACTCAGGAGGCAAGGGTAGATAAATCTCTGTGAGTTTGAGGCCAGCCTGGTCTACAGAGCAAGTTTCAGGGCAGCTAGGGTTGTTGCACAGAGAAACTCTGCTGGGGGGTGGGGGTGGGGTGGGGGGATTGCTGTGGGCTCTTGGTCCCTCTAGAGGCTCAAGGTAGGATGGTTCCTATCTCTTCTAGCTTCTCAGAGCTCCAGGTGCTCTTGGCTTGTGGCTGCACCACTCCACTCTCTGCCTCCACTTTCATGTGGCCTTGTTGTCTTTCCAGATGCCTGTCGTTTGCGTGTCCCCTGTAGTGAAGCTGTTTCCTCTGTGTGTAACATGCCATAACTGTCATGTAGCAGGCCACTGTCCCAATGGCCTTCAGCACAGCTGCTCGAACTTTTTCCACTCATGACGCCATTTTATCTGAGAAATTGTTACGTGGCCTTGGGTATATGGGAATATAAAATAGGCATACACATCAAACATTTACTGATAGATAATAAAATTCTTTTAAAACAATTCCTTGCTGGGCATGGTGGCACATGCCTTTAATCCCAGCACTCAGAAGGCAGAAGCCAGTGGATCTCTGTGAGTTCAAGGCCAGCCTGGTCTACACAGTGGTTCCAGGACGAGAGCTGTTACACAGAGAAACCCTGCCTTGAAAAACCAAAAAGAATAAAGAAAAGGGCAAAAAATACGTTTTGGGGTCACTTCAGAAATTGTTGGAAATTCTGTCCTAATCATAAGTCAAAATACACTTAATTTTAAAATGAAACTCAAATGATCAACTCAACATCAATTTAAATATTATTGTTGTTGGGAGGGGCACATGTCACTCCACATCTGTGGAGGCCTGAGGACAAGCTCTGAGGCTCAAACAGAGGTCACTAGCCTTGCTTCCTGAACACTGTTACCCACTGAGCCGTCTTGCCAAAGTTAATTTTTATTTTATTTTGTGTGCGTTGCACTGGTGTTTTGCCTATATGTTCGTGTGAGGGTGTCAGATCTCCTGGAACTGGAGCTACAGACAGGTGTGAGCTGCTATCTGGGTGCTGGGAATTGAACCCTGGTCCTCTGGAAGAGTAGCTAGTGTTCTTAACCACGGAGCCATCTCTGCAACTCTACCGAAAGTAATTTTTAAAAAAGCATTCTGGGGGCCAATGAGATGGCTCAGTTATTAAAGTGCCTGTCACACAAGCAGGAGAACCTGAGTTTAGATTTGTTAGTCATGGTGGCTTTCATGTCTGTCCTAGGTTGGGGTGGGGTATTTGGGAGGTAGATCCTCAGCGCTCACTGGCCCCCTGGTCTAGCCAGTGAGCTCTAGATTTTGTCAGAGACCCTGTTTCAAAAAAAAAAAAAACAAAGCAGAGTGGCTGAAGGGATGAGTCAGTGGTTCAAAGAGTATGCTTTAAAACCCCGAGGACAGGACTCCTTTTCCAACATACAGTAAGAATCTGGCCACCCATCCATGCTTGTAACCCCAGCTCTGAAAAGTGTTGAAAGACGGGAGGCTCCCTGTGACTGGAGGAGAAAGAGGAAACCCCAGGTTCAGGCAGAGATCCCTCCTCAAAGGCATAGGCAGAGAGTTGACAGAAGAGGACACACACCGTTCTCTTCTGTCCTCTGTGTGTGGATTATAGATACACATCAATGCACACATCCACAAACACTAAAACACAAATAAAATGTCTGAAAACCCCAAACAGCAGACACCAAGGTGGAGGGAAAGCAGGAAGACAGGTGAGATTTCCCTCATGGTTCCTAGCATTTGAATACTTTTTTGTCGGTTGGTGATACTGCTTGGGGAGGCTTAGGAATTGTGACCTTGTGGGATGAAGTGTGTCACTGGGATGAGCTTTGAGAATCTAAAGATTTGAACCATTTCAAGTGATCTTTCTCTCATATATGTTTCTGGTACAAGATGAGAGCTCTCAGCTTCCTCCTGCTGCCTCTGTCATGGACTCCAGTGCTCCGGAACTGGAACCCTAAAGAAACTCTTTTCTAAGTTGCCTTGGTATTTTTATCACAGCAATAGAACAGTAACTAATACACACCCTGGCCTCCAGAGACATGGCGCATACATGCATGAACACACAGATACATAATATACACACATAAAAAAATAATAAATGCGAACATCTAACCCAGTTAGATACATGAATAGAAAGATACACTCATTTTGTTTCTGCATGCTGAGGAATGAGTGTAGTGGGGAAATATTAAAAGTCGTCGTTTTCCATAATTAAACTGCGATGCTTCTAGAAGCAGAAACGTTTGTATATAAAGCGTATGCACAGAGAAGATTGCTCTTGTGACTTCAGATCCCACGGCTGCAGGGAAGTCTCACAATACAGTGCAGGGGAGCCAAATTTTCCACACCCCCACATTTCAGTGCATGACCCTGTATGGGGCTCAGCCCTGCATAAGAGGGTAAAACCTATAGACTCCCTTGAGCCTGCAGTCCCGGCGGTGAAACAAACAGAACAATGAGTGGCCACGGAGCTAATTATAGTCCCTCACAGAAAGCAGGGTGGGGGAAGGGCACCAGACCCTTCCCTGAGACCCCACCCACCGATCCCTCCTGGGTTGCAGCTGCCCAAGGTTGTTGTGTCTACACGCGTGAGCATGAGAGAGTGTACAGGATCGGGAAGCTGACTGAGGGTGGGCCTCCAGTGATTCAGGTTTTTTCAGTTGTCACCCATGTTTGGGGGGGGGGGGCTTTGTGTGATGCAGTTGCTTTTGAGTTGCTCCTGCAAGTAACCCCCAATAAATTCACTGGTCTACCAAGCTGGACGTGGGTAGTCTTTGGTTTCTTGGTACTCTATTTGGGAGGAATAAATGCTCTTCTATGTCTCCTTCTCACCAAAGCTGTTAGGGTCAGAGCTGGGGCCCTAGCCATCTATCAAGCTAGTCTTGGCCACTCAGCCCCAATAGGCCAATTAAAGAGATAAATAAGAGAAAACAAAATAGTGTGAAGGAGCTTTTTCTATGTAGTCGTAAGAGAGGGATAAAGAGGTCCATGTTCAGGGTCCTGATATGAGGTTTAGGTTTGAAAAAGAGGGCAAGGGCTATGCTTCATCACTAAGCAGTCCTTCTCAAAGTGTGGTCCTGCTCCATCACTGACTGCTCCCACCACCGACGGCTCTCACCGCCCAAGGCTCCCACCACCGACGGCTCTCACCACCCATGGCTCCCACCTGCGACAGCTAAGGTCTCCCCAGCAAGGTGGTCTGACAAGTCCTCAGTGTAGTAACATGGGGGCGGCGGGGCTGCGTCCCCAGCACCGCGGCCGCCTGCCCGGCTAGCTTATGCCCCGAAATAATTACACAGACACTGTATTCTTTTAATCACTGCTTGGCCCATTCTCTTCTAGGCTAATTCTCACATATTAATTTAACCCATTTCTAATCATCTGTGTATGGCACCCCAAGGTGCACTTACCGGGGAGATTCTAGCCTAGTCCATCCTGGGTCGGAGCTTCATCCCGGGAGCGGGGCATGGCGTCTCTCTCTGAGACATCTGCTCCCGAGAGAGCTGTGGAGTCTCTGAGCTCACTTCCTCTTCCTCCCAGCATTTTGTTCTGTTTACTCCTCCCACCTATCCTCTAACCAATAAAATGGGCCAGGGCAGTGCCTTTATTAGCCAATGACTGTCCTCCATCACCTCAGAAAGCTGGGAAAGCTCCTTCCCGGAGACAAGGTCCTCCTCTGGTTGGCACCTGGCTTCAGCATTTCCTTCTCCCAGCATGAGATTCCTGGGGGGTGGGGGATAATTTCCATTTCTTAAGGTCCATTGTCTCAATAGTCTGAGAGCCAAAAGAAGTGGCCTGCCTGGGTCCTTAGACTATCTGCATCTTTACGAGGCAGCCACGCCCCCAGGAAGAGGCTGGCAACAGTGTCTCTTATGAGCAAACCTCCTGGAGCTCTGGCCAAATCTGATACTCCAAGAGGAGTACCAAAATCCTTGCCAGCAAAGACGCTCTCCCTCGCATATTCTTGCTGCTGGGGGATCAAATGGAAAAGCTTCCAGGGGCTAGCGTATATACATCATGTTGAAGTCACCATTCAACCTACTCTGGATACTGGAGGTGGAGTTGGGTTTTTCACTAGGGTGTGATATGATCTTGTTAAGATGTCAGGAGCAGCCAGGCAGTGGTGGCGCACGCCTTTAATCCCAGCACTCTGGAGGTAGAGGTAGGTGGGTCTCTGTGAATTCCAGGCCAGCCTGGTCTACTGAGTGAGTTCCAGGATAGCCAAAACTGTAACACACAGAAACCCAGTCTCAGAGAGAGAGAGAGAGAGAGAGAGAGAGAGAGAGAGAGAGAGAGATAGATCAGGAGCAGTTAGGAACCCCTGAGTGTCCCCAGGCTGCCATACTGGGAAAAAAGCCAGGCTCCATGGGTGTTGGGGAATATTATTTTCAGGTGTGTGACTTTCGTTTATGCTGCATTTGATTAACTGTGAAGCTGTCATTTTTTTTTTTGCCTGTCTAAAACACTTGATGGTTATAATAAAGAGCTGAACGGCCAATAGCAAGGCAGGAGCAAGGAAAGGTGGGGCTGGCAGGGAAAGAGGATAAATAGCAGAGCAAAAAGCAAAGGAAAGAATGAAAGGAGGACATCAGTGCCGAGAGTAAGAAGGAAAGTAAGCTATACCGAAGATGAAAGCCCAGAAGGAAAAGGTAGACAGGATAACCTAAGTTAAGAAAAGCAGACAAGAAACAAGCCAAGTTAAGGCTGGGTGTTCCTAGCAAAGAAAAAGCGTCCTTGTGTATTCATTTGGGAGCTGGGTGGTGGGTCCCTCAAAGAAGCCAAAAAAATAAGAATAAGCAAAACATCATACTACACATGGGGGGTGACAATTAGCAGCTCTAGCTAAGGTCCCAGTGACAGGCAGCAAGGCTTAGATGGCCAGGGAGTATGGAGGCTTCTGGGTCATTCCAGCCTGGCTGTCTAATCAGCCCTTGCACTGAGCCATAGTCTGTGAGTTTGAGCAATGATCGCTTAGAAAGCTCTTGCTTTTTAGACTTATTTTTAAATGTGTATGACTTGTGTGTCCGTATATCCATGTGAATGCATGCACACGTGTGTGCAGGTGCCTGAGGAGGCCACTGGACCATGTGGAACTGGAATTAGAAGGCATTTGTGACCCAATGATGTAGTGCCAAGATCAAAAATCAGGTCCTCATGATAGATCAGCAAGTGCTCTTAACTGCTAAGCTGTCTCTCCAGTCCCGCTTCTCAGTTCTGGGGTGTTTGTTTGTTTGAGACAGAGTCTCCTGGTGTTCAGGCTGGCCTATTCTCTTTGCCTCGAGAGTGCTGGGATTGCTGGGATTAGGGGCCTACCGAAATGTGCCACTGTGCTTGGTTTGGGTGGTTGTTCACACATCAGTGGGAGCCAGAACATTGTTCTCATCCAGAGAGAGAAACCCCTAAGTGTGGAGTAGCAGTTTCTAAGAATACAGGCATGAATCAGAGAAGGAGAGAAGAGGGGAGGAGGGAGAACAGAGAAGGGGGAGATGGAGAGAGGGGTTAGTGAAAAGTTTCTGCCCCCCATAAGCCTCTCTGCCAACACAATAATCTGAATCAGACCAAATCAAACCAAATTAGAAAAAGCCCAGGTTTAATGGATACAAAGGCTCCTGGGTGGCTTTCAGCCCTCCAGAGAGGAGACTGGAAAGGAAGACCGGAAAACCATGCGTTTGTTCCCTGGGGGGCAGTTTAAATACCCTGTGGGAGTGGTCTTGAGCATCTCTGGGAGGGGTCATCACTTGGCTGTCTTTCTCAGGGGCGGAGTCTGGACTGAGGCAACTCCAGGGGAGCGGGCTTGGGCTGGAGCTCCCACCCCAACATTCCAGACTCTTTGGGTATATGGATACCAGGGCATGAGGTGAAACTTCCACCCAAACAGTTAGGAGGGAAAATATAAACATGAATCGGGCCCAGGGTCCTCAGGATAGATGAAACCAAGAATGGGAGGTTAGGGGAAGTGAGTTGCAGGGGGTGCACAGAAAATACAAACAGCTCCAGCTCCACTCAGGACAGGCCTCCCCCAGCCACGTCTCCAACCCTTGCCAGACCCAGGGTCACCACCTGGACTTTGGCAGCAGGGAGCCAGCTGCTGCGCCAGCTGTGCAAGACTTTGGGTCCTCGAGCATGTCCCTCCTAAAGTGCTGGCTGCTTGACTGACCACAAAGTCCCTACACTCCCGGTCTGGCTTCCCCTTACCCCAGCGAGCTGACTGCTCCCAAATCCTGCTTCTACCAGAGCCTGGGGGTCCTCAGCAGCCCTGGCTGCCAATTATAGTGCAAGCCCATTCATTAGCTGGCTTGGCTCTTTGGATTTTGTCATTTGCTATGCGGAGGTTTTCTTTCTGACTAATTTGTTTACCAGGTTTAATTCTTCAATCATGTTTTCATTTTAAGAGATTTCAGGGTAATTATGAACTTTGAATAAACCCATCTGAGGCACCCAAGTGCTCCGTGCACGGCTCTGTCAGGGCCTGCGTTCCTCCACTGAGGAGGTTGCTGTGTGAACCAGACCTTGCCTGCCCACCCCCAGCTCAGCGCTTGTAATAGAAAACAGCTGGGCTGCTCAAAGCCAAGGTCAGGAGCTAAGAAAAATCCACAGTTGCATAGCAGGCTGGGGCAAGGGTGGGAATGAAGTCTGCAGAACCTGTTCCCTGACGATCTTGGGCAGCAGGGGCACTGTCCAGGCTGACCCAAACGCTGCCACCCAGGAATGTAGACACAACAGGATGTGGAGGGTTTCTGGGGAGGCACAGTAGCTCCCTCCTATTCTTCTTAGGGATTTTGACTGCACTATGCATTAAATGGATGTAAAACAGATTAGCAGACAAAAAACCATTTTATTTTATTTTATTTTTTATTTTTTTTTTTTGATTTTCGAGACAGGGTTTCTCCGTAGCTTTTGGTTCCTGTCCTGGAACTAGCTCTTGTAGACCAGGCTCAAAAAACCATTTTAATTACTGTAAGTACACATACAAGTCCCACAAAACCGTGAGTCAGAGAAGGTCAGGTGACTGAAACTTATGCTGCATCCTCAGCCACAGGAAGGAATAGGAGCCTGGGGCTTCTAGAAATGGGAGAAAGACGTTATGAGGCTGAAAGAGGACATGCACAAAGAATAAAGGTTCAAAATACAATTTTTCAAAAAGGAGCCAGAGAGAAGGCTCTGTGGTTAACCGTGCACTTCTCTTGCAGGGGACCCCAGTTCGGTCCCAAGCATCCACATAATTTGGTTTACAACCACTTGTCAATCTTGTTCCATGGGATCTAAGAGGCCTCTTCTGACTGGGCGGGCATGTGCACACATGTAATGAGCATGCACACTTGCACGCACCCACGCGTGCGTGCACGCGCACACACACACACACACACACACACGCGCCTCTTACAATTTGGAGTCTTGCTTACTATGCTGTTCAGGTGGCCCTGAACTGCTTGACTCAAGCAGTCTACTCACCAGACTGGGACAATGTCTGGGACCATGGGGAGTGACCCCTTTCAAAGGCTGTCTCCACATGTGGCTCCCTGACTCCCGGCTTGCGAAAGGTGGGCAGCTTTCTTTCTGATGCAGGCAGGCACTGTCACTGGTGAAATTTGCCTTTGTAGAACTGGAGCTCTGCAGAGCTATTTCTGTGTTTGCAGTTTCTCAAAATAACCAGCTCAAAACAATCAATATTCCAAAGAGGGATGCTTTGGGGTGGTATATTCTGCTTTCTTACAGTCATATTTAAAGGTGATGTATCCAGAGCCCAAACAGTATATGTAGGGGACATCCAGGCGGCAAGGCCAGGGTACTTCTAGACCCATTGAGCAGTGGGCCTGAGACAGTTTCTGAACCCTCAGGAGTTAAAGAGAAATGTATCAAAGATGACGGTGACAATTCCCATTCTACCAGTTTGAAGGCTTGTCACAAAGGCGCTGAGGTAGGAGGAGGCTTTCCGTGAGTGTATCACACGGCATACTTGGGAGGTGGTGGCAAGAGGCTGTGTAACCAGGTCTCTTGGTCAGTAGGGTCCTTCTGTTAGGCATATGCGATGTGACACCCAACCAACTGATGGAGAAGCAGGAACTACCTCCTGGCCCTGAGATGTCTGTCACAGTTTCTCAGCTAGTGTGTCTGGTTCCTTAGTGTACTGGGTTGGTCACTGTGTGAGCATATGAATTGTATTCTAGTTTCTGGACCTTATCAGCACCATGCAGGAGGGCAGCCCGAGTCCAGCATCTTATCAGCATCAACAAATTAGCATTGCCTAATTTGCATATCCACAGCAATCCTGTAGCCAGCAGGGCTAGTGGTTGGTGCATGAATCATAACTAGGATAGACATATTTGGCTTAGCTAATTTGCATGCAGCCAATTGTAACAAAGGTGTGAAAAAAAAAACCCTGCCAGTCACAGGAAGAGAATTCTCCATGGTAAAGTATGAGACCCCAGAGCTCCCCACACTTGGTGATGCTGCAGGGGAGAGGATCTCGCAGTGGATCCCACCTACAGTGATGGCCTAGGCCACTGCTGGCCAGACGTAGGGAGCCGTCATACCTGTCTTAGTTTGAGCTTTCCAGAAGCAGGGCTAAGACAAAGCAGCGACAGGGGAATTGTGGGTGTCTGGGAGAGACAGCTAAAGATGGCTGCAGGAGGAGGCTGGGGATGTGGCTCAGATGGTTATTTGCTTAGCATGCATGAAGTGAAGTCCTGTGTTCCAGCCCCAGCACAGCATAAACTGATTATGGTGGTGAATAGCTGTAATTCCAGTACTCCAGGGACTTGAGGAAGTTCAAGGTTATCTCTGGGTACGCAGCAAGTTCAAGGCCACTCTGTGCTACTGGGAAACCCTCTTTAAAAATAAATAAATAAAAAGAAGGCTAAAGGAGCAAGCCAGTGACCTCTGGTGAGTGCTGGTGGACTGGATTGTGTCCCACTAAATTAATTTGTCGAAGTTCTGACCCTCAAGATGCCAAAATAAGGCGGAGTAACCTCGGTGGGCCTGCCCTTAAAAAGACACACACACACACACACACACACACACACACACACACACTGCACATTTCCTTTGGAGGAAACAATGTGAAGCACAGGCTTCCAAGTACAGCTAATGTCTATCACTCACTGCGGTTGTTTCTAGGGTATGGATAATTCCAGCTCTCTTCTAGCTGGCAAAACAGTTTCAACAAGCAGTAGGCGCCCCAGGTGAGGAGAGGCAAATGTTCATGGGGGAAATTGGGCCAGAAGGTACTCAGAAGTAAGAGGGAAGAGTGTCTGCATGAGGCCGCAAAAATGGTCACTGCTTCACAGGCCTGAGAAGGGAAGAAAGAAACATTTTACAGGCCTGTTCAGAAGCTAAGTAAATTTTGCTGGTATCCCCAAGGCGTGGGTGTATATGTAGAGACACGAAGACACAGTCTAGACAACACAGAGGCTTTCATTCTTGATAATTCTATGTGATATTATATAAGTGATCAACAAATATCATTTGTAAAGCCTACTTCTGTCTAGTTTTCATACCAAAGCCATTGGCGTGAAGAGGACATGTGGCCAATGCCAGCAGTTTTGAAGGGCTCCCTAGCAAGGCCTGGAGCATTCTGCTGTTTCTCACTGAGTCTGGACTTGAGCGGTAGACTAAAGGTGCAGGAGAATAAAGACTAAGGCAATAGCTCTTTGAATTAGTGTCCAGATGTTAAACAACTGGAGACCGCAATAGGAAAGAGATTTCTGGATGGCTATGAGGTACTCTAAGACATGCGGGAAGGTAGCAGGGCTCCCAGGCAAGGGCATTCTGGCGAACGGGCAGGTACAGGGCAAAGAACGGGACTTGTTTGGTCCTCTGGGAGAAGTTCTTTTTTTTTTAATTTATTTATTTATTAAAGATTTCTGTCTCTTCCCCGCCACCGCCTCTATAGGATACTGTCGTGGCTCGACTCTTGAGGCTGCCATGAGGATGCCACTGTTCCTGCCTCGTTATGACATTGCTTTGAGATTCAGAGAGGTGTGACAGGGCAGGTCCTGCTTACTGGGCATAGGAGGTTCCAGCACTGAGCCTGGGCCATGAGCTTTCCTTTTTCCTTTTTAAAAGATTTATCTTTATTCTTTTAAAATTACGTGAGCATTTGTGCACTTCTGTGTGCGTATGTTCATGTAAGTACAGGTGCCCTTGGGGTCTGGAAGAGGGCACTAGATTTCCTGGAGCAAGAGTTCCAGGCAGGGTGCTGGAGAGATGGCTCAAAGGTTAAGAACACTAACTGCTGCTCTTCCAGAGGACCTGGGTTCAAATCTCAGCATCCACATGGTAGCTCACAACTGTCCATAACTCTGAGATCTGACACCCTCACATAAATATACACTAATGCACATAAAAATAAATAAATAAAAGAGTTCCAGGCAGTTGTAAGCTGCCTGATACAAGTGCTTGGAACCAAACTTGGCTCCCTTGGGAAAGGAGTACAAACTCCTAACTAGTAAGGCAATTCTCCTAACTAGTAAGCCAGTTCTCCAGCCCCGGTCATAATCTCTTCTAAGTGGGAGTGAGAGCCGGCGTTTCTTCAGATTGGGAATGTTTCTGTAGAAGATAATGTCCCAGGCACACAGATGGCAATAGATTCTAGAACAGAGTAGAGTAGGGGTATGCATTTACTCTGGCTAGTCTGGGTACATTCACCCAGTCCCAGGGCAGTTAGTCGAAACAGTGGGTAGGCTGTGGGCTAGCTGCCTTCGACAGGGATCCCTCTGAGGCTCAGGTGGCACCAAGTCATAGGAACTGGCAGACTGAGGAATCCTGGGTATTCTTATCTGTTACTGAATGACAAGTGACTCCAAAATAGTGGATAGTTGATAGACATAATGGCTCACACCTCTAATCCCAGCAATTGGGAGGCAGAGGCAGGCAGATCTCTGAGTTTGAGGCCAGCCTGGTCTACAGAGTGAGTTCCAGGACAGGCAAGACAGCACAGAGAAACCCTGTCTCAAAAACCAAACCAAAACCAACCAACCAACCAACCAAACAAACAAACAAACAAACAAACAAAAAAACCTCTGACAGTCACTGAGGCTGCTAGATATTAAGAGTTATATATATTAAAAATGCTGCAGGATCCCCGGCAGCAGTAGGCAGCAAAAATGCTGTAGGTCCCAAATGGTGGTAGTGGGCTATGTGGCGGCAGACAGCAGGTTCTGGGAGCAGCCAGTCCTAGGCAGAGCCACTGTTGGTCCCTGAGCAATCGCTGGTCCCAGGCAGGGAGACACATGGCGGGTGGGCAGGAGACGGAGACATGGATAGACACGACATGCAGGGTATGGTTCAATGTTTATTCAGGGGGTTATGGAGGAGGAAGGGTGAAGGGGGGGACAGAGAGAGAGGGGGAGAGAGAGAGAGAGAAGGGGGAAGCAGAGAAGGAAGATGGAAAAGAGAAGGAGCTCAGGCTGGAAGCTGAAGATCAGCCTGCCTCAGCGGAGCGGGAGGGAGTGGGCGTGGCTTGTCTCTTAAAGAGACAGAAAACCATAACACAGAGGATTGAGCACATTTAGCCAGCAAGGTCTCTAGAGGTGGTCTTAGGCTGTAGTGACATGGTAGCTGGAATGGACTGGAGTATCTCAAAGGCTTTCTCATTCTTGAGTCTGCTTTCTAGATCCAAACAGCTCCAACAGATCTAGGTAGCAGCTGTTTAGCCTTTCATGGGCTGCTCATGGCAGAGGGGGGGTCTTCCTGCACCAGTTCTCATCTTCCAAGAAAGATGAAGTGGTCCTTCCACCATTTTCTCTTCATTTGAGGAAGGCCAACATACGTTCAAGGGGAGGGGGACTGAACTTCACGTCACAGAATTTGTGAACATTCTTAAAACCATCACAAGGAGAAGGAGGTGGGTCGCACTCAGTGCTTTTCGTAACTGTTCAGCTGGGCTGATTTGTAGTTCCTTCTCCATTTTCTACTCGGCTGCTGGTTTCCTGTGGTTCAGAAAGGCTGCGGTTTTTGCTCCTAGCAGCATGTTAGGATGTAAAAACGGTTGCCAGTTGCGAACCTACACCTATGGACTCTAGCTAATCCTGCTTCGTCATTGTGCCAGGAGAGCTCATTCCAACAGAAACTTCAGTATTGGTTTTTAATTCTGGTGCCATTTTTCAAGCTGATGGCTCTTCTGCCTGACAGTAAATTACCCAGGGTGCAAATTAAATACAGTAGAATTGCTAATCAGGTCATTAGGATCTGTGGACAGAAGGGAATCTATGAAAATCGTCAGACCTGGGTGGGCTCCTTCCTCGCCTTTGGTAGGGAATTTGTGTGACTTTAAATGGTCCTGCGCATGAGACTGATACAGATCTCAATAACAGATGCCTGCAGACCGCAGGGAGACAGCGAGAAGCTGTAGTGCCTGCCTTCCTACACTGCTCTGGCTGGTTTCTCTCTGAAGGAAAAGATTTGTCTTCTACGTCTTCAAATGTCCCCCACATTCCCCGCGTTCTTCCCCTATGAGGAAATGGTGAGTTCTTGTTGCCAACCTCGGCCCACAAGGAAGGCCCCGACGAGCTGGCGGAGCTAGCGATGTTTTCAGCATTCTAAATGTGGAAGGAAGGTGAGAATGTGCTAGCAGGTTCTCTCCGGTGCTCTGAGCAAAGATAGAAACGGCTTCTCTGTCGAAGGCTTCGTGTCACATACTTAGTCAGAGTTCAGCATCCAGGCTCGTGATCCTCTTCCTAAGGGCGCATCACTTGATGCCAAGTGTGTTTCTGGAAGCAGGGAGTGTCCAGCCTTCAGGGATGATGGGATACAGTCTTTTTTTGTTGTTGTTTGTTTGTTTTTGTTTTTTTGAGACAGGGTTTCTCTGTAGCTTTGGTGCCTGTCCCGGAACTAGCTCTTGTAGACCAGGCTGGCCTCGAACTCCCAGAGATCCGCCTGCCTCTGCCTCGCGAGTGCTGGGATTAAAGGCGGGAGCCACCACCGCCCGGCTGGGATACAGTCTTGAAGGGTGAAGGTGCAAGCTGGTTGTTGTGTGTTAATGCTGAGGAGTGGGTATGCCAGGAGTGCCCCGTTCCCAGGGCCGGGCACTCTGTCTCCATCAGTCACAGAGACCACTGACCGAGGCCTGCTAGCTAACATCCTACTGCTTGAAATATTTACCAGGACCACCCTATGAGGTGAGGATTACTGTTACCCCAACTTTGTGAACAACAATTTGGGGATTAGAGAATGTTCCTGGGTTCAGTTAACAAATTAGTAGCAGAGCTTGGCTTAACAGATTAGCGCCATTGACAGGGAAGGAACAACACACCACTACAAGACTTCAAATGGGAAATTTTCTTTCTTTTCTTTTCTTTTTCCTTTTTCTTGTGTTTTTCTTTTTTTTCCTTCTTTTTTTTGTTTTTTTTTTTTCTTGTTTGCTTGTTTTTCGAGACAAGGTTTCTCTGTAACTTTGGAGCCTGTCCTGGAACTACCTCTTGTAGACCAGACCGGCCTCAAACTCACATCCACCTGCCTCTGCATCCTGAGTGCTGGGATTAAAGGTGTGCGCCACCACTGCCTGGCTTCTTTTTCCTTTTTTTTTTTTTTAATTTTATTTGTTTGTTTTGTTGAGACAGGGTTTCTCTGTGTAGCCTTGGCTGCCCTGAAACTCATTTTGTAGACAAGGCTGGACTCAAACTCGAAGATACACCCGCCTCTGCCTTCTCAGTGCTGGGATTAAGGGTGTACGCCACCAAGCCCAGCAGTATTCTTTCGTATAAAAACAAAATTGGGAGGCAGTAAGATGGTTCAGTAGGTAAAGCTGCCGAGACTGCTGATCTGAGTTGGATTCTGTGTTTCCACATGATAAAGTCAAATTGTCTTCTGACGCCCACATGTACATCATGATACACACATACCCTCCACATATCTGCACACAGTAAATAAATACATATGCAATAGAATAAAATCCCGAACTTCAGAGGCAAACAGTCCAGCGACTCATTCGCCGGCCACCCACGGAACTTCTAGTTCGTTATTCTGTGTGCTATTCAGACTTTCTCTCTAGGACAGATACCCGAGAGACACAATAGGAAGGAAGAAAGCTTTATTAGGGTTTCTGAAATTTTAGCCCCTGGTCCCCTGGCTCTGTTGCTGAGCTGTGGAGCAGCAGAATATTATGACAGGAACATGCAGAAGCCAGAGTTGTTCACTTCATGGTGATCAGGAAGTAGAGAGTAACAAGAAGGGGTCAGGACAGAGACATACTTACTTCCTCGAACACTAGGAACGTTCTCACACACACCCCTGGAAGTGTTCTTTACTGTGTCCTGGGTTTCTTTGAAAGTCACCAAGTTAACCCATCGACATATGGTTTATGCGCTGGGTTATCAGAGAAAATACAGGACACCAGTTGGACTGCAATATCAAACAGTGAATTCTTTTTAGTGTAAATATGTTGCATCCATTAAATAAGGAAGTGAAGGGGCCAGTAAGGCGACTCAGTGGGTACGGGTATGTCCCACCAAGCCTGACAACTTGAGTTAGGTCCCTAGAACCCACATGGTAGAAAGAGACAGCTGACCTCCACACGCGTACCACAACAAGCCCACTTCTCACCTCCCCACATAAAATGAATAAATAAACATTAAAAAAATTAAGTCAAAATGAAATTTATCTGGCAACCCTATCTCTATCCTTTGGTTCAAGATACTTGCTTGCACACCAACATTCAGGGCCCTCCTTTTAGGCTACAGCCATGAGGAAGGCTGAGGAAGGTTCAAAGAAAGAGTGTTCAAAACCCGTCTTGAGGGTTAGAGATGTAGCTCAGCGGAGTGACCGCCACCTCTGTGGACTGGATTTACTTGAAATGAGCAAAGCCTGGATACCCTCTCAGCCCTGCAAAAGACAAAACAGCCCCCTCCCCGCAAAAAAACACCACAGGGTGCAGAAATCACATACCAAACTGCTTTTTGCTTTCCTTTGGCCACACATGACTTCGTCGGTTGCTGGGAAATGAGGCTTGTGTTCTGACTGCCTCAGCTCAGCTCAGCTCACACTCTTGGGCCTCTGTATAAAGAAAACAGGGATCCTTTAGCCTCTGCCACCTGGGAATTAAAACCAAGTTACAGATTTTTCTAGTATTGAGGTTCTGTCTCCCTATGTTCTGTCTCTCCTCCATTTCAAACAAAAAGCCTTCATTAGAGCCAATCTCACACAGACCCCTCTGGCTCCCCATGTCCTGGGCCTCTGCTCTGACCCTCCGTGTGCTTGTAACTGACAGCCTGCACCTGTGCTATGCTTTGGGGCCTGCCCTTGGGTGACTGGAACCATGTTAGCCACACCTGGGAATTCATGTGGCCGGTGGCCAGTGACTCACTAGGCAGGAACCCACAGGCCCTGCTCCCTAGGCAGGGGGCAGGCAGGAGCACCAAGTGTCATCTGCATTCCAGCACCCCAGTGAGGTCAAGACAGATGCTCCACTGAGTAAGGAGGCCTTGCCTCTCCCTCTCCTCTCTCCCAGGAGCACGTCCTTGTAGACCTCTGGCACACAAATCCTCCTCTCAGCGGCCAGGTGGTTTAAGACAAAGGAAACCCTAGAAAATAGAAGTAGGAAGTACACAGAATATATCTAGGGCCCTAGATTCCATCATAGAACTGAAATAAATGAAAAGAAAAAGGTAAAAGAGATTTGTTTATTTAAAAATCATTGCGTTTGGCTAGGTGTGGTGGTGCACACCTTTAAGCCCAGCCCTTAGAAGGCAGGGACAGGCAGATCTCTGAATTCGAGGCCAGCCTGGTTTGCTTAGTGAGTTCCAGGCCGGGCAGAGATACACAAAGAGACCGCCTCTCAAAGTACTTATACAATTGATGTATATTCCGTGTACCTGTATGTGTTTCACTCTGTAGCTCCGGCTAACCTGGACCTCTTTTATAGACCAGGCTGGCCTTGAATTCACAGAGAATCCTCTCCTTGATCCCAAAGGCCAGTGTATGCCTCACTGTGTGTGTGTTCAAGTCTGGGCTCTGTTTGCTGTAGTCCAACCACAAGCAACTTGAGGAGGAAAGAGTTTGTTTGGCTGCCACTTCCAGGTCACAATCCACTGTGGAGAGAAATCAGGGCAGGGTCTCAGGGCAGGAGCCCTGTAGGAATGCTTTACGCTTCCTCCCAGCTCATTCTCTAGCTTGCTACCTGGCTATGCTTGGCTGGCTTTCTATTTATATACACACACATACATACACACACACATACATACACATACACACGTACATACCTACACACACACATACCTACACACACACACACAGACACACACACACACACGTATGTATGGAGGTGAGGGGAGCCATGTGCATGTGTGCAGGCGTCTGCGGAATCCAACGGAGGGTTCGGTTAAGAGCACTTGCTATCTTTGCAGAGATTCTAGGTTTGGCTCTCAGCTCCCACAGGACAGCCCAGAACTTTCTGTAACTCCAGTTCTAGGGAATTCATGAACTTCTGGACTCCACAGGCCCTGCATGCGTGTGATACACTTACATCTGTGCATGCAAACAGTCATACACATAAAGGACTTTTTAAATATTACGTATTCCTTTAAATTCTGAAGTATATTTGTGTATTGACTTTCTTGTCTGAGTTGGTCTTTTATTGTTGTTGTTGTTGTTGTTTTTATCATTTAAAAGATGTTTTTCTGTCCTCTGACTTTTGTGGTTTCTGGTGGGGAATTTTTGTTCTGTAGAAGGTAGTGTTTCTGTTTTTTTCTGGTTGCCTTTATGATTTTTTTCTTTGGTTTTGACATTCAGCAATCTGAATATGATATGCCTAGGGTTTGTTTTGTTTTGATTTGATTTTGTTTTCACCCTACTTGGTCTTTTCTGAGCTTTGTGACTCTATGGTTTGGCACCTGCCATTAATTTTGAAAACTCCTCAGTCATTATTTATTCAGAAATTCCACCTGCTTTCTTCTGTCTTCTCCTTCTGGGATTCCCATTCAATACATTTGACAACATCCCATGGCTCTCTGATGTTCCGCTCTCATTCCCTCCACTTGCTTTTTCCGTGTTATCTCCTCAGCCCCCCACCTCCATGAGCTCATCAAACACAAGTCACAGTTTGACTCTTAGCGTTTCTGTGTGACTGCCATCTTTCTCCTTACTGTCATCAAACATTCTACAAAAGCACCCTGAGGGGGGTGGCCTTTGTTTTAGTTTTCTGCCAGATGTGGTGGCGCACGCCTTTAATCCCAGTACTTAGGAGGCAGAGGCAGGTGGATCTCTGCGAGTTCGAGGCCAGCCTCACCTATAATAGTGAATTTCAGGACTCCTGGGGATATATAGTAAGAACTTCTTTCAAAAAAAAAATTCTTGTTTTGCCTTTCTCTGGAGGAATAAAGTCCTTCGAGGCGAGTGAGACAAAGCAGCAGACAGGGTGGGCATAGGGCTGCCATCCACACTTAAGAAGTACAGAATTGTGTTTATCCGCTGTGGCTCAGCTCTCTTTCTCCATGGGATCTCAGTCAGGGAACTGTGCCACCCACAGTGGTATGTCAGTCAGCAGAGCCATTTCTTCTCTTCCCCAAGTTGTTTTGGTCATGGTGTTTCGTCACAGCAACAGTGACCCTAACAGGGACAAGCGGCAGCAGGTATAAAATCACGGATCTAATTTTATATGTGTCTGTGTCTGTAACAAATGCCTAAGGCAATCAATTTATAAAGAGGTAGGGCTTACTGGGGTTCATAGTTTGGAGGGCTCCATTAGTCTGTTGGCTATTCCCACTTTTCTTTAGACCTGCAGAAGGGCAGCTTCTCTGGCAGAGACTGCATGGTGGGGCCAAACTGTCAACCATGTGTTAAGGGAGAAAGAGATCAAAGAAGAGGAGGGTCTCAGCTACCAACACCCTCTTCAAGGGCTTGCCCCCCGGAACCTGCTTCCCCCAGCTAGGGCCTACAGTCCTGGCAGCTTCTGACATTTCCCAATAGGTGGAGACAAAGTTTTTGGGGGAGGGGATTCAAATTATCACAGTATGTCATTCTCAGTTGCAGGGTGATTGAGTCTTTAAAACAGGAGTGATGCTTGTGTATGTGTGCATGTGCATGTGTATGTTCATGTGTAGGCCTCAAGAGCTCCCTGCCACCCTTACTTTTGCCTGGGAGGATTTTCAGGTCACATATGAAGGAACTCAAGATACCCTGCTAGAGAGTGAAAGCACCTGGATGGGAACCAAGGTCCCAGATCTATTAAAGAGCTTCAGTAACTAACCCCACAGAGAGGGGCTTAGTCTTTCCAGTTAGCCCCGGCCATCTGAACCACCTTCAAGAGAGACGTTGGTTGTATAAAGGAGGCCATTTTGTGTTTTCCAGCTCTGGCCCAAACCCTGTAGATTGTACCACATGGAACCCAGAGGCCTGTCTAACACAAGTATGAGAAACCAAAATGCAGTTGCTTCAGGCTGTCAAGTGCTGGAACCAGTTGTTAGGCAGAAAGAGCTAACTAATACAAACAAAATTCTCCTTTTAGGGGACCGAGGGAAGAGGCTGGAGAAATAGCTCAGCAGATATGAATACTTTCTGAATTCTAACCCCTGGTTCCCACAGAAAACAGCTCCACAACTATCAGAACCCCAGTCCTGGGGGTGGGGATGGGGAGGGGGTGGGAGATGGGGATTGGTAGCAGGTAGGGGGTGGGGAGGGGGAGGGGGTGGCAGGAAGGATCGCAGGGAGCAGGAGCAGGAGAATCACTGGGGCTGGCTTTTTGGTAGCTTAGCTCTAGGCTCTGTTCAGTGCGAGAGACCTTGTGTCAGAGGAAAAAAATCGAGAGTGAAAGATAGGTCACTTGATGGCCTCTAGCCCCTGTGCCTGCAGGAACACATGCAGCTGTACACATGCCCGAGGGCCAGCATGTGTGAGTCCAGGTACCTGTTTGTGTGCACACACACATACCCCCCACACACACACAGAAAAACTAATTATTAAAAAGTGCTTTAAAGGCTGAATTTGTTAGCTGGGTACATGGCCACCTGAAGTTAAAAATTACACTTCTCAACTTTGCCTGCAGCTAAATACGGAATGCAGCTCTGTGGTTAAGTTCTTGCTGATGGGGTGTAAATGGAAAGGGGGTTTGCTGTTTCTGGGATAGACTTCTTTGTGGGGCCATCATCATAGCCAGATGCCAGAATTAGCGTGGCAATTGAAGAGATGGTATGTTTAGTTCCTTGCTCCTTGCTGCCTCCCGCCTCGCAGCAGTAGGATACAGCTTGCTTTTGGTCCCGGCAGGGGAAAAAGAAGGCAAACAGTACATAAACCCTGTAGTTTAGGCAGGGTGTTTACTGATCAAAAAGCCACTGAACTCAGCCCTGGGAAAAAGAGAGAGCTAAAAAACGACACTGCCCGGGAAGGACTACTTTTGTTGCTTGTGTGCATGTGTGCATTTGAGTTTGCCTGTGTGTATATGTGTGCGTTTGTGCACAGAGAGGTCAGAAGCTGACAGTGGGTTTCAGTTGCTCTTCCTCTTATTTCTTTTTTTTAACTTTCACCTTAATTTTTGAGACAGGGTGACTCACTAAACTAGAATTTATCCATTGAGCTAGAAGGCCTGTCTAGCAATCCCCCAGGAGTCTCCCGTCTCCACTTAGCCCAGGGCTGGAATTACAGGTGTCTAGTGCCGTGTGTGTGGGTTTTTTGCTGGGTTTTTTGTTCGTTTGTTTGTTTTTTTGTTTTTAATGCGGGTCTCTGGGCATCAAGCTAAGGTCCTCACACTGTGTGGCAAGCCCCTTACCACTGCATTCATTTGCTTATTTAAGACAAGGTCTCAGCTATGTAGCCCAAGCTGGTCTTGAACTCACAATCCTCCTGCCTCAAGAGGTGTGTACCCTGTCACCTGGCTCAGAAAGACTACGTTTAACTCTCTGGATACCTTGGAAAATAAAGTAGGGTGAATCAAAGTTTCCAGCCTGCTGTCTAACTTTGGTCGTGGAATGTGCTCAAGCTAGTGGCAGCAGCGTTCTGTGACTCATTTCGCTCATGGCTGTGAGGGGCTTTATCCTATGAAAATCTCATTAACCGGTCTCTGGTGTGTGGAGAAATGGATGGGAATTCCTGATTGACCACCAGGCCTCCCTCCAGCTCCTCTTCCTGTAAGGCTAAGCCAGGTGCGTTCTTTATCTCCTGATTTGGTTACCTTCTCTCTTCAGACCCCCTTGGGCCCTCTGCCCTCCTCCCCCACCCCTAGTTCTATTTCCTCAAACTCCCTCTGTGCTCAGTAGCTGCTGGGATTTCTCTGGACAGTAGATCTGATTCAGGACAGAGCCTCTTCAATCCTTGCCTAGTGAAGGGAAAAAGCCTCCTTCAGGTCCTGTTTGTTCTAGACTCACTTTCCCTCACGGTCCTAGCCCTCCATATTTCTTCTACCAGCTGCCTGTGCTCTGATTGCCTTGGAAGACTTGAGAAATCTTGAAGCAGCCCCTCTGAGAAACCTTCCTAGGCCCTTTTTCTCGGCTTTTCCTTCCAGCCCAACCTTTTCTTGTCTGTTGTTGGCCTGGTGCCTTTGGCTGCTGCCAGGCATTACTTCATGGTGGGAAACCCACATGGGACAAAACTCTTCTCCCCATGGGGTCCAGCAACAGGAGAGAGGAAAGTTCAGGGTCCCACTATCCTCTTAAGGGGTACATCCCTGCTGAGCCATCACTTCCCACCTTCTAATGGTTCCAACATCTCCCAGTAGTGCCAAAGGCTGCCAACCAAACCCTTATACATATGGACTTGGGGAGACACTTACGATCCAAACTATAACATGGGCCTTCTGTATGCCGCGTTTAAAGTCAGTGCCCATCATATTCAACAGGCTGTTCTCTGATGGTCTTTCCCCCACACCCCCAGTCTGTAAAGTATTGATGTGAGCTCAGCACCCACTGCTAGAACCCCCCCCCATTTCCACACTTAGTGATGCAGCAATCTGAAAGGGTCAGGCATTTAAGGCTTCCAAGAGCAATTCTCAGCCGTTGCCTGTGGGGACTGGTGTCTGAGCACCCTGGATCTCTTGGATAAGAGAGAGCCTGCGCTCGGTTTCAAGTTCTCTGTGGGAATGTGTTCCAGGGGCTCACAGTGGTGGCTGTTAAAGCCCACACTTTTGTGTCTGTGTGTGTATTTGTATTTGTTAGTGGCGTATGTGCTTGTGTGTGGAGGCCGGAGATCAACCCTGGAGCAGGGGGTGGGGCAGAGGAGGGGGCTTCCTCAATTACATTCCACTTTTTTTTTTTGCTTGTTTTGTTTTTTCAAGACAGAGTCTCATTTTATAGCTCTGGCTGTCCTAGAACTCACTGTGTGTAGACCAGGCTGGCCTTGAACTCACAGAAGTTTGTTTACCTCTGATTCCTCAATGCTAGGATTAAAGCACGTGCCGCTACACCTGGCCCTAACTTTGTTTTTCTAAAACCTTTTATTACATTTGCGTATGGGTGTGTGCATGTGTGCGTGCGTGCACACGGGTGCGCGCATATGCCATGGCAGAGGACAACTTTTGAGAGTAGGTTCTTTCTCTCCACTAGGTAGGTCCTGGGGCTTGAGCTCAGGTTATCAGGCTCAGCGGCAGGCTCCTCCACTTACTGAGCCATCTTACCTCAACCTTTGTTTTTATTGTCGTTTCTCTTGCTGAACCTAGAGTGGCCGGTGAGCTTTGGGGATCTGCCTGCCTCCACCTTCTACCTGCCTGCCCCAACTCCCAGCGCTGGGATTACAGGTGTGCATCGCCACATCTGTCTTTTTACATGGCTTCTGAGGATCTGAACCCATGCTAGCACAACTGAGCTATCTCTTCCAGCCCATAAACCCAGAATGAATTTACTCCATACCCTTTTCTGGCACACCGCCACACTCTCTCCATTTGGTGCTCCTGGCTCTTCTCAAATTAACCAGGAAGTAGTGCTTGACACTTCTCTCTCCCTTCCCTTTCTTCTTTTTCTCTCTTGATACGTGGGCTCAGGTAGCCCAGGCTAGCCTTGAATTCCTCTTCCTCTTTCTTATACCTTTCAGGTGCTAGGGTCGTCCATACATATACCACTGTCCTGGGTAGCTCTGTCTTCTCATCCTGGGACCTGCTTCTGAGGCTACCCGAACCAGGATGTGACCCATCTTGGTGATGTTTGCGTCTTCCCACAGCACTTAGTTTAGGTCGCAGTGTAAAATAAGTCCTCATAAGAGCTACCCCTGGCTGTGGGACTGTCTGAGTGGATACTGAATTAATGAAGGCTTGGAACAGCCACTTTTCTGGTATGCCCAATCCCTCTTATAAAGGTAAATGGGTTACCTGATCCTTCCTTCTTCAGGGGAAGTACTTGTTGTCTATGAAGGGCCTACAAAGCAGACCATCCCTGGCTGTCAGCTCTTACAGTCTTCCTAGACTCGAATGCCACCTTACCCAGGGCACATCCTCCTCAAAGCCACCTACACCCAATGACCGAGAAGAAAGATGTGGTTTCAGAGCATGGAGAGGGACAATGGCTGGCCATGTGAGCCTAGCTCAGCCTAATGCAGAATTCTGCTGGATGAGCCTCGCTCGAGCACTTTCTGACAGACAGCCAAGGGCTTTACCAAGCCCACACCCCAGTTTGGTTTCTTATCCTACCCTTTCCTGGCACCTCCCACTTCTTTTCACAGGACTTGATGATCCCTAGTAAACATATTGTCCTTCAAGTCACCTACCCATCATCTTTTCGTGTTGTCTTATCATTTCTCCAGAGAAATATGGCCAGTGAGAGAAATATATATTTAGTATAAGAATCAGCTCACACAATTATGGTGACCGAGAAATCCCACCATCTGTTTTCAGCAAACTGGGTACCCCAAAAGCTGATGTTATAAGTCCTGGTATGTGAGTGAAGGCTCAAGACCCAAGACCATCACAGTCATGGGCAGAAGAAGCTGATCCTTCCAACACGAGGACTGGCCTTCGGTGGATTGTACAGCAAACACTTACATTGTGTTCCTCAGTTTACCCACTTAAATTCTACCCTCTTCCAGAAACACCCTCAAACAATCCCCCAACAATGACCTCACTATTATTGCGTCAGCCCTTAGTCAGCACGCGCAGCTGTCCCCAGTTTCCTGACTGCTTCTCTCTGTCTCATTGTTCAATCTTCTTTCTACATCTCTGTGCCTGTAGCAACATCTGGACAAGGCTTTGATCTCCCTATCAGCCCCATGAGGTACCTGTTATCATTCCAAGTTTTCAGCTCAGGGCCCTGAGGTTCTGAGATTGTCCCAAGGCCCAGAGCTGGAACAGGAATGTTGGCAGCTGACCTCCTTCCCTATCCGGGGACCTCAGGCCAGGGGCTGTTTCTGCTCTGAGAACTATCTGTGGTATTTGATTGCAGGTGGGAGGTGAACCACTTATCCCATTCCTCCGGGTTCAGCTGCAGAAGATCTCTCTGGAATATTCCCTGGGGTTAGTAATAGCCTCTAGTTCCTACAGCTACCTCGGTTTGCGTGCTCTGTTGGGGCTTATCTATGTAGGTGAAACAGTTGTGGGGAAAGATAAAGAAGGGTTTAGGGCTGAGGGCTTAATTAGATGGAGGGCCCCCCCCCCCCCCCGTGCCTGACAGGATGTGGGAACAGGACTGGAGGAGGGCACCTGCCATGATTCAGCATTTCTGCTGAGCGGTGCCTGGTGAAGAGGTGGTGAGCGGGGAGTCCCATCTGGAATTTGAGAGTCCTTCCCCCAGTTGACACAGGGAAGGGCCCTGTGCCAGTCAGCTGGTGACTCTCCACTCAGGTACTCCACACAGGTGGCCTAGATTATGAAAGAAGCCATGTGAGCTTCAGCAAAAGCCTAGCTAGGGTTTGGAGTGGCGCCAGGGGTAACTTCATGATGGTTTAGGAGTAGGGAGAATTCTAGAGTGTTGCTCCGCACAACTCCCCCTCCATAAGGCCAAGGGAGCTGGGTTTACCCATTGTCCCACCTAACAGCCATTGATTAATGTCCGCCTTCTGTCCAGTTTCAGCTCTTGAAAACCCAAGTGTACTGAAGTAGCAAAGCAATGCTTTCGTTGTGAAGAATGAGAACTTTGGCTTGGGAGAAGGCTCAGTGGATACAAGCCTGTTGCCAAGGGATTAGGACAAGAGTTCGATACCTACCACCCCCATAGAAGCCAGGCTCATTGGCACCGACCCGGAATCCAGGTGCTAGGGAGGTGGGAACTGGAGGATCCCTAGGACTTGCTGACCTGCCAGGGTAGCCCCAGTGAGTGACCCTGTGTTGAAAGACAAGGCGGAGAGAGATTGGAGAAGACAGCTAACATCTACTCCTGCTCCTTACAAGTCAACACACATAAACACACACATCCACAGAGTGTGAACTTATTCCATGCATCTGCTTGTGAGTGTGTGTGCACATGTTCATGTAGGTGCTGGAAGCCAGAGTGTGTCCTTCCTGAGGAGTCATCTACCTTGTTTTCTTGTGAGGCAGGGTCTCTCACTGACCTGTAACTGGCTGATTTGGTAGCCTAAGCTGGTTGGCCAGCAAGCCCCAGTGTGTTCCTGGTCTCTGCCTCTTCAGAATTGGGTTATAAGTCCATCTTCAGGAGGCCTTCTGCCTGGGTGTTTGCCTTCTTTTTGCCCAGGCTTTGGGGATTGAAGTTGGGTTCTTGGCTTTCCAGGCAAGCACTTTACCAACTGAGCTATCTCCCGGGGTGGGTACAAGAGATGGCTCAGTGATTAAGAGCACTGACTGTTCTTCCAGAGACCTGGGTTCAATTCCCAGCACCCACATGGCAGCTCCCAACTGTCAGTAACTTCAGTTCTTTCGACCTCCTCAGGTACCAGGCACACATGCAGTGCACAGGTATACCGACAGACAGCACACTCATACCCAGAAAATAAGAAAAATACTATTTGTTTGTTTGTTTGCTTGTGAGTCAGGGTCCCTACAGAATCCTGGCTTCCCTAGAACTCACTATGTAGACCAGGCTGGCATGTTACTCATGCACCACCATACCTGGCTATAAAATAATTTTTTAAAGAAGAATGAGAACCTAAGAAGTTCTGTGAAGTATGACCCTTCTTTCAGTGGGGGACAGATTTTCCTCTCCACCTCCCAGGCTGTTGTTTCCATTGTCTTCAGGCTTGATGTGTGAGCACCCGGAGGCTAGGGCTGTATCCTGTTTCTCAGGGGCTGGCAAAGAGTCTGTCAGAATTACAGTTGCCCAAAGAACAGTAGAAGGAATGTTTTGCCCAACTAGACCATGAACAAAAAACACAGGGCATGGAGACTAAAATACACTTGGTGGTTGTGACGGGGTTCCTGATTAATGGTTTGGAACCTGGGATAGCTGGGTAGCTGCCCCTCCCTTTGAATGAACAATGCTTTGGAGGATGCTACCTAGCGGTAGCTGTTAATGTTTTCCAATGCGGAACTGACTCTGGTCATGGCTGGTGGGGGACATTCCTTTAGAAACAAGAGGACCCTGGGGACTAACTCAGATTAGTTCAAGTCACATAAAATTGGGATAAAAACTTAGAAGCGGGCTGGAGGTGGTCCAGTGGTTAAGAGTGTTGCTCTTCCTTAGGACCTGAGTCAGTTTCTAGCACCTACATTGGATGGCTCACCACTCTCTGCAACTCCAGCTCCAGAGGCTCCAGTGCCACCTTCTGGCCACCAGGGGCATCTGCACTCACCTCCTATACACACACCCATACACACACACAGTCTTAGGGTCATCTGCACTCATGTGATATGCACACCCCCATGCCCACATAAAAATAAATCTTAAAAATAAAACAAAATAGAAAGTTAAAAAATTAAATCAAGGAAGCCCTCTGGAAGCAGAGGCAGGTGGATCTCTGAGTTTGAGGTTAACCTTGTATACAGAGTGGGTTCCAGGCCAGACAGTAAGACCCTATCTCAAACAAAAACAAACACGGCAAACAAGAGGAAGAAAAATAAGGGGGACTATTTGGTAGTTGCGGTGATCAATTGTAGGTATAGGGGAAGAAGACAGGGTTAAGGCAGTGCATATGATGAAAACACACTGTGTACAGGTATAAAAAGGTTAGCATGGAACCCATTATTTTGTACAAATAATATATCCTAATAAACTGAAAACTGGGGAAGCCATTACTAATTTACAGGAAGAAATCTAGTCATTTACTCGTTTATTTATTCCATTAATATTTATTGGATGTTGACCTAAGCCGAGTTAGTCATGCATCACCTTAAAGTTCTTTCTAACATATCCTCTAGTATCTGGCAGGAGCCAAAAACTACACTGGCTGTTTCAACAGAGAGAATTGGCTATGGGAAATTGTTAGCTAAGTATAAGGAATTATTAACTAGGCACTGAAGAGCCAAGGGGCAGGGAGTGAAGAGAAAAATCAAAGGAAACTTAGAAGTCACACCCGCAGGAAGCAGCTACCAGTCTTGGGGAAACAAAGAGGAAAACAAGAAATCTTTGAGGAGGGTCATGGGGCTGAGACCCAGAGACTGGAGCAAGGAACATTTGCCTGCTGTTGCTTATATCACAGACCTCTGAGAATGAGGTACTGGCTAGCTGCTATATCTCCTGTAAGAGGTGATGTGTGGGGCTGGATAGATGGCTCAATGGTTAAGAGCACTGACTGCTCTTCCAGAGGACTTAAGTTCAATTCCCAGCAACCACATTGCAGCTCACAGCTGTCTGTAATTCTAGTTCCATGGGATCCAACACCCTCACACAGACATACATGTGGGCAAAACACCAATGCACTACAAATAATTTTTTAAAAAGGTGCTATGCTGTCTCTTGGCTAGTGGGTGGAACTAACAGCTGCTCAATTCTCAGCACCTGCATGCGCTCCACTCCACAACCAAATGTAACTCCAGTTCTAGGGGACTTGATGCCCTTTTCTAGCCTCTGAGGGTACCAGACACGCACAAGGCACAAAGACATCCATATAGGCAAAATACCCATATGAATATAAAACTTAGTAATTTTTTTAAAAAAAAATCCATGCCTAACATTTGTCATGCTAATTAACATGCCACCAGTTTCAACAAAAACTCACTTCTAATCTGACTTTCACTTTGCTAATTAACAAGGCCTCAGGTATTGATAAGTCATTGTGAGTTTTATACTTGAGCTTGGCCTTTCAGATACAAAGTCAACTGCCTAGCTGGAGAGGAATTAATTGATTTAATTAGATTTATTTCCTTTATTGTATGTATGGGTGTTTGGCTTATATGTATGTATGTACACCCCGTACGTGTTTGGTACCCTGAGAGGTCAGAAGATGGAGTTGCATCCCCCTGGAACTGGAGTTGCAGGTCATTGTGAACCACCACATGGGTACTAGAAATCGATCCTAGGTCCTCTGCAATAGCAACAAGTGCTCTTAACCACTGAGTCAGCTCTCTAACCTCCAGAGATGAGATTTTTAAAAATTGTTTTTATTGAACTATACCTTTTTCTTTGCTCCGCTCCCAACCTCTCCCCTCCCCTTCTGCCCTATCCAATGCTCCCCATGGTCCCAATTTACTCAGGAGATCTTGTCTTTTTCTACTTCCCATATAGATTAGATCCACATAAGCAGAGACGGGATTTTTGATGAGGTAAATGACTGTCTCAAAATTGGAGCTTCAACTAACACACATATACTCGGGGTTCCTTCTTCTTACACACATATACTCGGGATCACTTCAGCCAACACACACATACTCGGGGGTCACTTCAACCAACACACACATACTCGGGGTCACTTCAGCCAACACATACATACTTGGGGTCACATCAGCCAACACACACATACTCGGGGTCACTTCAACCAACACACACATACTCGGGATCACTTCAGCCAACACATTCATAGTTGGGGTCACTTCAGCTAACACACATATACTCGGGGTCACTTCAGCTAACACACACATACTCGGGGTCACTACAGCTAACACACATATACTCGAGGTCACTACAGCTAACACACATATACTTGGGGTCACTACAGCTAACACACACATACTCGGGATCACTTCAGCCAACACACACATACTCGGGGTCACTACAGCTAACACACACATACTCGGGGTCACTACAGCTAACACACACATACTCGGGGTCACTACAGCCAACACACATATACTTGGGGTCACTACAGCTAACACACATATACTCGGGGTCACTACAGCTAACACACACATATTCGGGGTCACAACAGCGAACACACACATATACTCGGGGTCACTACAGCTAACACACACATACTCGGGGTCACTACAGCTAACACACACATACTCGGGATCATTCAAACCAACACACACATACTCGGGGTCACTACAGCTAACACACACATACTTGGGGTCACTTCAGCCAACACACACATACTCGGGGATCACTTCAACCAACACACACATACTTGGGGTCACTTCAGCCAACACACACATACTCGGGGTCACTTCAGCCAACACACACATACTCGGGGTCACTTCAGCCAACACACACATACTCGGGATCACTTCAGCCAACACATACATACTTGGGGTCACTTTAGCTAACACACACATAGTTGGGGTCACTTCAGCTAACACACACATACTCGGGGTCACTTCAGCTAACACACATACTTGGGGTCACTTTAGCTAACACACACATACTTGGGGTCACTTCAGCCAACACACACATACTCGGGGTCACTTCAGCCAACACACACATACTCGGGTTCACTTCAGCTAACACACACATACTCGGGGTCACTACAGCTAACACATACATACTCGGAGTCACTACAGCTAACACACACATACTCGGGGTCACTACAGCTAACACACATATACTCGGGGTCACTACAGCTAACACACACATACTTGGGGTCACTACAGCTAACACACACATACTTGGGGTCACTACAGCTAACACAAACATATCCTCGGGGTCACTACAGCTAACACACATATACTCGGGGTCACTACAGCTAACACACACATACTCAGGGTCACTACAGCTAACACACACATACTCGGGATCACTTCAACCAACACACACATACTCGGGGTCACTTCAACCAACACACATACTTGGGGTCACTTCAGCCAACACACACATACTCGGGGTCACTTCAGCCAACACACACATACTCGGGATCACTTCAGCCAACACATACATACTTGGGGTCACTTTAGCTAACACACACATAGTTGGGGTCACTTCAGCTAACACACACATACTCGCGGTCACTTCAGCTAACACACACATACTCGGGGTCACTTCAGCTAACACATATATACTCGGGGTCACTACAGCTAACACACACATATACTCGGGGTCACTACAGCTAACACGCATATACTCGGGGACACTTCAGCTAACACATATATACTCGGGGTCACTACAGCTGACACACACATACTCGGGGTCACTTCAGCTAACACACACATACTCGGGGTCACTACAGCTAACACACACATACTCGGGGTCACTACAGCTAACACACACATACTTGGGGTCACTACAGCTAACACACATATACTCGGGGACACTACAGCTAACACACATATACTCGGGATCACTTCAACCAACACACACATACTCGGGGTCACTTCAACCAACACACACATAGTTGGGGTCACTTCAGCCAGCACACACATACTCGGGGTCACTTCAGCCAACACACACATACTCGGGGTCACTTCAGCCAACACACACATACTCGGGATCACTTCAGCCAACAGATACATACTTGGGGTCACTTTAGCTAACACACACATAGTTGGGGTCACTTCAGCTAACACACACATACTCGCGGTCACTTCAGCTAACACACACATACGGGGCCACTTCAGCTAACACATATATACTCGGGGTCACTACAGCTAACACACACATATACTCGGGGTCACTACAGCTAACACACATATACTCGGGGTCACTTCAGCTAACACACACATACTCGGGGTCACTACAGCTAACACACACATACTTGGGGTCACTACAGCTAACACACATATACTCGGGGTCACTACAGCTAACACACATATACTCGGGATCACTTCAACCAACACACACATACTCGGGGTCACTACAGCTAACACACACATACTTGGGGTCACTTCAGCCAACACACACATACTCGGGAATCACTTCAACCAACACACACATACTTGGGGTCACTTCAGCCAACACACACATACTCGGGGTCACTTCAACCAACACACACATACTCGGGATCACTTCAGCCAACACATACATAGTTGGGGTCACTTCAGCTAACACACATATACTCGGGGTCACTTCAGCTAACACACATATACTCGGGGTCACTTCAGCTAACACACACATACTCGGGGTCACTACAGCTAACACACACATACTTGGGGTCACTTCAGCCAACACACACATACTCGGGGTCACTACAGCTAACACACACATACTCGGGGTCACTACAGCTAACACACACATACTCGGGGTCACTACAGCCAACACACATATACTCGGGGTCACTACAGCTAACACACATATACTCGGGGTCACTACAGCTAACACACACATATTCGGGGTCACAACAGCTAACACACACATACTCGGGGTCACTACAGCTAACACACACATACTCGGGGTCACTACAGCTAACACACACATACTCGGGGTCACTACAGCTAACACACACATACTTGGGGTCACTTCAGCCAACACACACATACTCGGGGATCACTTCAACCAACACACACATACTTGGGGTCACTTCAGCCAGCACACACATACTCGGGGTCACTTCAGCCAACACACACATACTCGGGGTCACTTCAGCCAACACACACATACTCGGGATCACTTCAGCCAACACATACATACTTGGGGTCACTTTAGCTAACACACACATACTCGGGGTCACTTCAGCTAACACACACATACTCGGGGTCACTTCAGCTAACACACATATACTTGGGGCCACTTCACCTAACACATATATACTCGGGGTCACTACAGCTAACACACACATATACTCGGGGTCACTACAGCTAACACACATATACTCGGGATCACTTCAGCTAACACATATATACTCGTGGTCACTACAGCTAACACACACATACTCGGGGTCACTTCAGCTAACACACACATACTCGGGGTCACTACAGCTAACACACACATACTCGGGGTCACTTCAGCTAACACACACATACTCGGGGTCACTACAGCTAACACACACATACTCGGGATCACTTCAACCAACACACACATACTCGGGGTCACTTCAACCAACACACACATACTTGGGGTCACTTCAGCCAACACATACATACTCGGGGTCACTTCAACCAACACACACATACTCGGGATCACTTCAGCCAACACATACATACTTGGGGTCACTTTAGCTAACACACACATAGTTGGGGTCACTTCAGCTAACACACACATACTCGGGGTCACTTCAGCTAACACACACATACTCGGGGCCACTTCAGCTAACACATATATACTCGAGGTCACTACAGCTAACACACACATACTCGGGGCCACTTCAGCTAACACATATATACTTGAGGTCACTACAGCTAACACACACATACTCGGGGCCACTTCAGCTAACACACATATACTCGGGGTCACTACAGCTAACACGCACATACTCGGGGTCACTTCCTCTTTTATGAGCTGGTCTCTCCTGGGGACCCAGGGTTCACCCAGGATGCTAGGCTGGCCAAGCTATCTCCCCAGCCCCATGCGTGCACATTACAACAGGCACTGTTTATCCTGGGTACCATTGGGAATCAGCCGTGGACAAGACATAGCCTCTGCTAGCCAATAAGCAGGTGACTGCATTATGTGCTGGGTACCCTGATGGAGGCTGGCTTCTGGATGGTGCTGGTTTCTGTTGCTATGTCTTCAAGGCTTGTGCCATTTCTGTTACTGTCTTCTAGTCACAGGAAGGCATGGATTAGGTGCCATAAACAACACAGAGCTTGGCGTCAGACCACTTGGCTTTTGTTTGTTTGTCTGGCTCTGGTAATGCTGTGCTTGTGTGAAAAAATTCAGGGGATGGAGGATAGGTTTGTGATTCACTTGAGACACCATAGTCCCAAAAGTCCCCAGGTCCAGAGCCCAGAACTGACCAAAAGGCAGAGAGGAGCAGAGGATAGATGACGACAGGCATTATGCTCACCCAATGGAAACTCTTCCTTGCTGGCTGTATTCTAGTATATTATCAACTGAATATGTGTTCCCTTAAATGATACTGAAGCCCTTAATCTCCAAGGAGATAACATTAGGAGGGCTTTTCAGAAGTAATTAGATTAAAAGACAGACTTGACAGTGGGGTTCCATGGAGGGATTAGTGTCTTAAAAGATGAAGCGACCAGGACCCTCCCTACCCCCACCGATAGGAAGATGATTGCTTGCAAACCGGGTAGAGTTCAAATCAAGGAGCCAAGAAATTGAATTAGCTGTCGCTTTGATCTTGAACTTCCCAGTTCCACACTGTAAGAAAAAACATAAAGTATTGTTTTGTAACTCACCCACCTGGGGCGTTTTGTTATAGGAGCCCAGGCTACTGGTACGTGGAGAGGCTCAATAGTCTCTCTTATGAGCAGTTTTCTCATATCAAAAATCTCTTAGAAAATGTGGATCGCTTTGTGTATGTGTGTGTTTCTTTCAGTTATTTTTGAGAGCATCTCACACTCTAGGGCTCCCTAGAACTCATAACATAGTCCAAGCTGGCTAAGAAAGTTCAACAATTGCCCTACCTCGGCTTCCAGAGTGCTGAGGTTCTGAGGGTGCACCACACCTAGCTAGTTTCTTCAGTGTTGGGAGCTGTGAACCCCGCAGAGCCTGCATTTCTGGTAAACAACTTGTAATGCTGCAGCTGATGGCAGGGGAGTGGTTTCTGGTGGGTTTGGCTGGGGCGTGGCTATCAGTTAAGGGTCCCTATATAAGCTGCCCCTGGACACAATAAAGGGGGCATTCCTGTTTCAAATATGACCTGTGTCTCTGTGTCTGTGAGTCTTTGTGTGTTTCAATCTCCAGCCCCTTGCCCGGTTCATGAACTGTGTGGTAGCGCATAGAGCACATATGGGCATGGTGCACTACACTTCAGTTTTACTAAAAACCTTTTTGATATGTAATTTTCTTACAAGAACGTGAACCCTTTAAAACACACAGCTGGGGGGCTGGAGAGATGGCTCAGTGGTTAAGAGCATTGCCTGTTCTTCCAAAGGTCCTGAGTTCAATTCCCAGCAACCACATGGTGGCTCACAACCATCTGTAATGGGGTCTGGTGCCCTCTTCTGGCCTGCAGGCATATACACAGACAATATTGTATACATAATAAATAAATAAATATTAAAAAAAAAACACACAGCTGGGCTGGGTGAGTTTTGAGAAGCACCCCCCTCCCATTTACCTTGGTCAAGGTCTAGAGCAGTGGTTCTCAACCTTCCTAACGCTGTGACCCTTTAATACAGTTCTTCAGGTTGTGATGATTTTAGACATAAAATTATTTTCATTGCTACTTCAAAAATGTAATTTTGCTACTGTTATGAATCCTAATGTAAATATCTGTTTTCTGATAGTTTTGGGCAGCCTCGTGAAAGGGTCATTCAACTGACATGGGGTGACGACCCACAAGTTGAGAATCTTTGATCTAGCTACTTTTCATCACTTAGAAACATTCCTTCTGTCCCATCCGTCCACTGCATCCCTAAGCAACTCTTGTCTCCCTCTCTGTTTGTTTGTTTGTTTGTTTGTTTTTGAGACAGGGTCTTAGAATTTTACTAAGCATCTCTAGTCTGGTGTCTTGGAACTCTCTCTACAGACCAGGCTGGCCTCGAACTCCTAGAGATCCTCCTTTCTCTGTCTCCTGAGGGCTGGCATTAAAGGTGTGCGCCACCACATCCAGTTATGGGAGTGTTTCAGGGGCTCACGTATGTTGTTACACATGCCAATAGTTTACTTTTGTGGCTGAGTAGTAAGTATCCTATTGTATAAATGTGTCACTATTTCTTTAGCCATTGTCTTCTTCAAGCATTTTAAATTTGCATAATCTGTTACAGATCCGCCTTCTATTTTGTTTTTGTTGTTGTTTGTTTTCAAGACAGGGTTTCTCTGTGTAACAGCCCTGGTTGTCCTGGAACTCATTTGGCAGACCAGGTTGTCCTCGAACTCACAGAAATCCTCTTGCCTCTGTGTCTCCTGCGTGCTGGGATTAAAGACATACACCTCCACACTTGGCTAGTCTTCTCTTTTGAAAGGTTTTTCATTAGTGGCAGCTCTCAGATTTCCCCGTGTGGATACACATGGATACACATGTGCTCTTCTGTCGCTTGGGCATGCTTCGGACTGCCCTTGGCTTTGCCTTCTCTGGGTTTGGAGCACCTAACTAGGCACGGCCGTCTTCTCTCACTCGTTTTCTGGTGGTATGCTGTCCTTCCTTGTTCTTTGGAGGGCATTTCTCATGGAGTTGGTATAGTCTTGTCTTGTCACTTTTAAAGACAGCAAACTCTCCCTTCCATTTTGGCCATTTATTCCCTTTGACTGTTGTCTCCTTTAAGAAACAAAAAGCCTAGGTTCCAAGAGAATGAAATTTCACCTTTTACCTTCTGATTTGTGCTTTTGAAGCTCTTTATGAGAAGTCCTAGCAGGGCGGTGCTGGTGCACACCTTCAATCCCAGCACTCGGGGAGGCAGACACAGGCTGATCTCTGTGAGTTCAAGGCTAGCCTGGTCTACAGAATGAGTTCCAGGACAGCCAGGACTGCTACACAGAGAAAGGGAAACTCTGGCAAGATTGTAATCTCTGGTGCTGGAGAGATGTC